>NC_091282.1:199869162-200175591 GCF_032444005.1 Ranitomeya imitator
CCTTATCGATGTTCTCCCTCAACCGTCATTCCCATTTGATTACTGGGCATCAAAATTAGACACCTGGCCAGAATTGGCAGAATATGCATTGCAGGAGCTTGCTTGCCCGGCAGCTAGTGTCCTATCAGAAAGAGTATTCAGTGCTGCAGGTTCAATACTAACAGAAAAAAGGACTCGTCTGGCTACCCAAAATGTAGATGATCTAACCTTCATTAAAATGAACCACAACTGGATTTCGAAATCTTTTGCCCCACCTTGCCCGGCTGACACCTAGCTTTCCTATGAAAAGGTCTTGCCTGTGGACTATTCTGAATGCCTTTTCCAATCTCGTAATTTTCAGCACCTGATTGTCCAGCATACGACATGTTTACACCTCACTAAATGGCCAAACTCCCCACACGGGGCCGTGGTATCGACACTTGGCGACAGCACCCGTAAGAGTGCAGTTTGTCTGAAGAGGTGGGTGAGCCCGCTTTTGGTCGACGGCACTGCCACTGGGTCCCTCCTAGTACAATAAAGTGTCTCTGGCGGTGGTGGTGCGCACCCAACGTCAGACACACCGTTGTAATATGAGGGGCCCTGGGCCTGTACCGCCGGCCACAAGACAGTTTCCCCCCACCCCAGCTCAAACAGTGCTCTACCACTTGCAAAATTATCTCACAGCTCCACCAATGTTTAGTCTATGCGCTGACATCCTTCAATGCCTGCCACTGACAATACCATTGTATTGACATTTTTGTTATGTTAGGCCTTCGATGTCTGTCTGTGGTCACTCCTTCCACTAGGCCTCCACTGACCACACCACTGCTGCCCGTGTACCCCTGGAACCAATTTAAAATTGCCTACAGCCATGTGTTATTATTTTAGGCCTTTGATGACTGTCTGCGGTCACTCCTTCCACTAGGCCTCCACTGACCACACCACTGCTGCCCGTGTACCCCTGGAACCAATTTAAAATTGCCTACAGCCAGCCCAATTTTTTTATTTTAGGCCTTCGATGCCTGTCTGCGGTCCATTCTTTCAACTACTACTACACTGACCAGGTCACTGCTGCCCGTGTACCCCTGGAACCAATTTAAAATTGCCTACAGCCATGTGTTATTATTTTAGGCCTTCGATGCCTGTCTGCGGTCACTCCTTCCACTAGGCCTCCACTGACCACACCACTGCTGCCCGTGTACCCCTGGAACCAATTTAAAATTGCCTACAGCCAGCCCAATTTTCTTATTTTAGGCCTTCGATGCCTGTCTGCGGTCCATTCTTTCAACTACTACTACACTGACCAGGTCACTGCTGCCCGTGTACCCCTGGAACCAATTTAAAATTGCCTACAGCCATGTGTTATTATTTTAGGCCTTCGATGCCTGTCTGCGGTCCATTCTTTCAACTACTACTACACTGACCAGGTCACTGCTGCCCGTGTACCCCTGGAACCAATTTAAAATTGCCTACAGCCATGTGTTATTATTTTAGGCCTTCGATGCCTGTCTGCGGTCACTCCTTCCACTAGGCCTCCACTGACCACACCACTGCTGCCCGTGTACCCCTGGAACCAATTTAAAATTGCCTACAGCCAGCCCAATTTTTTTATTTTAGGCCTTCGATGCCTGTCTGCGGTCCATTCTTTCAACTACTACTACACTGACCAGGTCACTGCTGCCCGTGTACCCCTGGAACCAATTTAAAATTGCCTACAGCCATGTGTTATTATTTTAGGCCTTCGATGCCTGTCTGCGGTCACTCCTTCCACTAGGCCTCCACTGACCACACCACTGCTGCCCGTGTACCCCTGGAACCAATTTAAAATTGCCTACAGCCAGCCCAATTTTTTTATTTTAGGCCTTCGATGCCTGTCTGCGGTCCATTCATTCAACTACTACTACACTGACCAGGTCACTGCTGCCCGTGTACCCCTGGAACCAATTTAAAATTGCCTACAGCCATGTGTTATTATTTTAGGCCTTCGATGCCTGTCTGCGGTCCATTCTTTCAACTACTACTACACTGACCAGGTCACTGCTGCCCGTGTACCCCTGGAACCAATTTAAAATTGCCTACAGCCATGTGTTATTATTTTAGGCCTTCGATGCCTGTCTGCGGTCACTCCTTCCACTAGGCCTCCACTGACCACACCACTGCTGCCCGTGTACCCCTGGAACCAATTTAAAATTGCCTACAGCCAGCCCAATTTTTTTATTTTAGGCCTTCGATGCCTGTCTGCGGTCCATTCTTTCAACTACTACTACACTGACCAGGTCACTGCTGCCCGTGTACCCCTGGAACCAATTTAAAATTGCCTACAGCCATGTGTTATTATTTTAGGCCTTCGATGCCTGTCTGCGGTCACTCCTTCCACTAGGCCTCCACTGACCACACCACTGCTGCCCGTGTACCCCTGGAACCAATTTAAAATTGCCTACAGCCAGCCCAATTTTTTTATTTTAGGCCTTCGATGCCTGTCTGCGGTCCATTCTTTCAACTACTACTACACTGACCAGGGCACTGCTGCCCGTGTACCCCTGGAACCAACATCAGAAAATATAAAAATAAGTATTTTGCTTACAAAAAAGAAAATACTGGAGAGATATCAAATGCAGACATTTTAACATTAAAAACAAACACAACTAAAATCTGGTACAGTACTAAAAATGGCCACCAGCTACAATTACTTTCTCCTGCAAGTAGTTAACTGAAAGGTTTTTTCAATTGAAAACACACATATGGCATCCACCGAGTGTTGTCCTGTCGCGTCTTCTTTATATTATTGCCGAGAAGATGCAAAACAATGAAAATAATAAAATCATTAATTACCAAAATAATAGAGAAAGTCAACACCACATTGCAAATAAACATTCATTCCAAATAAAGAAGCAGGGCGCGTCCGAGGGTGAGTATATACCTAATAAGAATATAATCACCCTCGGACGCGCAATGCTTATTTCCAACAGCCTTCCTTCCTAAGAATCAGCCCTTCCGTGGTGTAGAGAGACGTTGTGTTACACTCCAAGGTGTTCCCCAGGTTGCCTTTCCTGAGCTTCGATCTTCCGGCTCTCGTTTAGTAGTTGTTGGAAACTACGCTGCATTAGGCCTTCAAATTGGGTACAGGGTGTAGAGAGATGGTGTGTTCCACTCCAAGGTGTTCCCCAGGTTGCCTTTCCTGAGCTTCGATCTTCCGGCTCTCGTTTAGTAGTTGTTGGAAACTACGCTGCATTAGGCCTTCAAATTGGGTATGGGGTGTAGAGAGATGGTGTGTTCCACTCCAAGGTGTTCCCCAGGTTGCCTTTCCTGAGCTTCGATCTTCCGGCTCTCGTTTAGTAGTTCTTGGAAACTACACTGCATTAGGCCTTCAAATTGGGTATGGGGTGTAGAGAGAGGGTGTGTTACACTCGAAGGTGTTCCCCAGGTTGCCTTTCCTGAGCTTCGATCTTCCGGCTCTCGTTTAGTAGTTCTTGGAAACTACACTGCATTAGGCCTTCAAATTGGGTATGGGGTGTAGAGAGAGGGTGTGTTACACTCCAAGGTGTTCCCCAGGTTGCCTTTCCTGAGCTTCGATATTCCGGCTCTCGTTTAGTAGTTGTTGGAAACTACACTGCATTAGGCCTACAAATTTGGTATGGGGGAAACATTGGCGCATCTGCGGTCCCTCCTTCCTCTAGGCCTCCACTGACCTGTCTACTGCTGCCCGTGTTCCCCTGGAACCAATTTTAAATTGCCTACAGGCAGCCCAATTTATTATGTTAGGGCTTCGAAGCCTGTCTGCGGTCCCTCCTTCCACTAGGCCTCCACTGACCTGTCTACTGCTGCCCGTGTACCCCTTGAACCAACATCATAAAATAAAAAAAAAAGTATTTTGCTTATAAAAAAGAAAATACTGGTGAGATATCAAATGCAGACATTTTAACATTAAAAACAAACACACAACTAAAATCTGGTACAGTACTAAAAATGGCCACCAGCTACAATTACTTTCTCCTGCAAGTAGTTAACTGAAAGGTTTTTTCAATTGAAAACACACATATGGCATCCACCGAGTGTTGTCCTGTCGCGTCTTCTTTATATTATTGCCGAGAAGATGCAAAACAATGAAAATAATAAAATCATTAATTACCAAAATAATAGAGAAAGTCAACACCACATTGCAAATAAACATTCATTCCAAATAAAGAAGCAGGGCGCGTCCGAGGGTGAGTGTATACCTAATAAGAATATAATCACCCTCGGACGCGCAATGCTTATTTCCAACAGCCTTCCTTCCTAAGAATCAGCCCTTCCGTGGTGTAGAGAGACGTTGTGTTACACTCCAAGGTGTTCCCCAGGTTGCCTTTCCTGAGCTTCGATCTTCCGGCTCTCGTTTAGTAGTTCTTGGAAACTACACTGCATTAGGCCTTCAAATTGGGTATGGGGTGTAGAGAGAGGGTGTGTTCCACTCCAAGGTGTTCCCCAGGTTGCCTTTCCTGAGCTTCGATCTTCCGGCTCTCGTTTAGTAGTTCTTGGAAACTACACTGCATTAGGCCTACAAATTGGGTATGGGGTGGAGAGAGATGGTGTGTTACACTCCAAGGTGTTCCCCAGGTTTCCTTGCCATTGCTTCGGTCTTCCGACTCTCGTTTAGTAGTTGTAGAAAAGTACACAGCATTAGGCCTACAAAATGGGTATGGGGTGGAGAGAGATGGTGTGTTACACTCCAAGGTGTTCCCCAGGTTGCCTTTCCTGAGCTTCTATCTTCAGGCTCTCATTAAATTGTGGTTAAATGGAACAACTGCATTTGGCGTACTAGTTGGTTTGGGGCCTACTATCGGTGTCTGCCACTCCTTGCTGTTCTCCTCCACTGAACAAAGCTGTGCCGCCTGTTTACTACGGTTGCCAATTTTGAACTGCATTTCGACTACTTACTGATTTGTCCCTACTCTCTGTGTCAGCCTCTCATTCCAGTTGTCCTCCACTGCAATGCCCCCTGGTTATTCCTGTGTTACCAATTTTGAACTGCATTTAGCCCACTTTATTCTTTGGGCCTATATCTGTGTTTCCACTTCATCGTGCCCATTGCCCAGCCAGTGATAGATGAGTCTGCTGGTACATTGACCCATAACGCAACATTCCCCGTGCATGCTACACAACAACATTGTGACCCTGCTGAAAGTCAGGTTGCTCTTCCCGCATACCATACCACCTTACACGGGGACAAAGAGGAAGGTGCAGATGAAAGTGCAGGTTCCTTCATCAGGTGGGGGGAGGAATACTAGTTGGCGACGTCACTGGCACAGGGCCTCTCATAGTACGCAAAAGTGTTGCTGCCGGTGGGAGGCGCCCCCGCCGTGCAAACACACCGCTGTACTTTGAGGGGCCCTGTGCCAGTGCCAATGCCAACAAGTGGGCCCCCCCTGCTTGCTCAGGATCACAGCACTTGCAAAGTTGAAATACTTACCTCTCCCTGCTCCACTGCCGTGACGTGGTCCAGATTTCCTGGGCCCACTAATTACTTGAACCAGCCCTACCCCACACAACTTTAGCCAAATGACCCCCAATTTCAAATGCCTTCCAATTATTATAAGGTAAATTACGCTTGACAAGCTTCATTAAGAAGAATGGATGGTTTTGACATTAAAATGGGCACTCTAGGTGTTTTCCTGGCCCCCACTCACTGCCGACTATGCTGCCCCATTGACTTGCATTGGGTTTCGTGTTTCGGTCGATCCCGACTTTACGTCATAATCGGCCGATTTCACTCGACCTGACTTTTGAGATAGTCGGGTTTCACGAAACCCGGCTCGACTCTAAAAAGGTCAAGGTCGCTCAACTCTAGTCTCTACTTCTGTTCTCTGAATCTCTTGGCTTGGAAACGGGGCCAGCCAAGCAGTATTGGAGAAATGGAAGAAGAGGCAGTGTGCAGTGATGCCCAACAGCTTTGTCTCTCTGACTCTGAAGAGGCGGGTGGGTCATTGCCTGCGGTGACCACAGCGCAGTACGCATCTGATGATGAAACTCAGGTGCCGCTTTCTGGTGCGTACTGTGCTGCCGAGACTACCCAGGAGGAGCAGTTGGTGGCAGAGGGTAGTGGAGATGATGAGGTCCTTGACCCATCGTGGCGTGAGGAACAGGAAGGTGGTGGGAGCAGCTCAGAGGAAGAGATTCCCCTAACGGGCCAAAGAGGGAGAGGGAGGGGGAAGACTGCGGAGCCTGTAGCCTCCACTTTGGCACCAGTTAGGAGCCTGTCTCTTTCAAAAGCCAAAAAGGGCGCTCCCAAGACTTGCAGTGCCTGGTCCTTTTTTGACACAGTTGCAGATGACATTTGTTTTGTCAAATGCAAGCTGTGTCATCAGAAAGTAAAAAGAGGTAAAAGTGTCAGCAACCTCAATACCACAAATATGTGGAATCATATACGGACCAGGCACGCGGTGGAGTACCAAAAACACACTGAAGAGCTAGGCCAACCAACAGCGGCAGCTACCACCTCTTCAGCTCGTGTTGCTTCTTCCTCCAGCTCACGCACGGCTGGTTCGGCTTCCTCCTTGGATCGCCATCGAAGAACCTCTGGCACTGTTGTCCAGAGACCTAGTGTAATTCCACCCACAGCACCACGTTCCCAGTCATCCTCACACTCCCAGCTTAGTCTACAGCCATCGGTAGTACAGGCATGGGAGAAAAGGCGGGCATTCTCGGCAAACCACCCCCGAGCACAGGCTCTGAATGCAGGCATTGCCAAACTTCTGTCGCTGGAAATGCTCTCATTCAGGCTGGTGGAGACTGACAGCTTCCGTGACTTGATGGCATTGGCAGTCCCACAGTACAAGGTGCCTAGCCGCTTTTACTTCAGCAGGCAAGCTGTCCCTGCCCTGCACAAGCATGTGGAGGGACAAATAAAACACGCACTACTGAACGCCGTCAGTAGCAAGGTCCACCTCACCACCGATGCGTGGACCAGTCAACATGGACAGGGGCGATACCTTTCCGTCACTGCCCATTGGGTTAATGTTGTTGAACCGGGTACAGACCGTGCTAGTGGCGCAGGACGTGTCCTGCCCACTCCAAGGATAGCAGGAATCCAGTCTGTACGCATTGACTCCTCCTCTTACACCAGTTCCTCAGATTCATCGCTGCAGGATCCGTCACAGTCCATCTCCACATGGACCCGTGAACGTTTACCTATGACCGACATGAGCACAGCCGTGGCCAAACGTCAGCAGGCCGTCTTGAAACTAGTTTCTTTGGGGAATCGAAGCCACACAGCGCAGGAGCTCTGGAATGCCCTAAAGCAGGAGAGCGATGTGTGGTTTGTGCCAGCGAATCTCCAGCCAGGCATGGTAGTGTGTGACAATGGCCGAAATCTGGTGGCAGCTTTAGGCCTTGGCAACCTCACTCACATCCCATGTCTGGTACATGTGCTCAATTTGGTTGTGCAGAGTTTTCTGAGGGACTATCCGGATCTTGATGCACTTCTGCACAAGGCCCGCCTAGAGTGTGCTCACTTGCGGCGTTCCAGCTTGGCAAGATCCCGCATTGCTGCTCTGCAGCGTCGGTTTCGCCTTCCTGAACATCGCATCATATGTGACCTACCTACCAGGTGGAATTCCATGTTACATATGTTGGAGCGGTTGTGTGAGCAGCAGCAAGCAGTAATGGAGTACCAGCTGCATCAGGCGCAAAAAAGTCGCAGTCAGCGCCGCTCAGACTTCACAACCACAGAGTGGGCCACTATGAAGGACGTCTGCCAGGTTTTACGTCCTTTTGATTATTCCACGCGGATGGCAAGTGCAGATGATGCACTAGTCAGCATGACTGTCCCCCTTATCTGCTTGCTTCAAGAAACCCTGCAAGGGATAAGGGATGATGTGGAAGAGGTGGAGGATGAGGAGTCACCTTTTCCATCAGGTTCTGGACAGTCAGCGCCACGTGGTTCCTCACAAAGGGGTCGGCAGGGGACCCTTTGTGAGGAGGATGAGGAGGAGTCAATGGACAAGGAAGAGCTACGTCCAGAGGAGGGAGTTCCACCATTGTCCAGTGGTCAGTGTGTACAGCGAGGGTGGGGTGATGAAGAGCGGGCAGAGATCATGTCTCAAGCAGGGGACAGCGTTTCTGGGCCAGTTGGCAGTCTGCAGCACATGGTTGAGTTCATGTTGCAGTGCCTGAGAGACGACCGCCGCATCGACCACATTCTCAACGTGCCTGATTATTGGGTGTACGCCCTCCTCGATCCTCGCTACCGTGACAATGTCCAAAACCTCATCCCGGCATTGACACGGGAGCGTAAAATGCGGGAGTACCACGACACACTGGTGAATTCCATCATCTTCTCCAGTCCAACTTAGAGGAGTGCTGCTAGTGCTTTACAAAGCAGCTCAGTGCGTCGAGGCAGTGGAGGAGGAGGCTCTGCACAAAGAGGGAGCAGAAGCAGTGCCTCTGCCCAAGGCAAGCCAAGTATGGCACAACTGTGGAAAACTTTTGTGTGCCCGCCCCAAATGTCTACACCATCACCGGCGGCTCCAGTCAGCAGGAGGCAACGGTTCCGTCAGATGGTGACAGACTACATGGCTTGCCCTCTTAGTGTACTCCCAGACGGCTCTTCCCCGTTCAAGTTTTGGGTCTCTAAGCTGGATACATGGCCAGAGCTAAGCCAGTATGCATTGGAGGTGCTGACTTGCCCTGCGGCTAGTGTCTTATCGGAACGTGTCTTTAGTGCCGCAGGTGGTGTACTAACAGACCGTCGCATGCGACTATCCTCCGATAACGTTGACCGGCTTACTTTCCTGAAAATGAACCAGGCCTGGATCTCGCAGGAATTTGCCACTCCTCTGCCTGATTAAGTAATTGGGTGTCATCCAGGTCTCCTGATGTGTTCATCTTTCTACCACCTGAAATGCTATTCCTGGGCTCCAACACCGCCAGTTGCGGCTCAGAAGTGCAGGCTGCACAGTCTAAACATACGACCCAGTGTTATTGGGTTTCAGTAACGTCAGCTGATCCCCAGCTGTGTAGCCGGCAATGTGTCCTGCGACCGCCACGCTGGCACAACAACCTAAATGTAAGGGAACCTGTCCCCCCCCCCTCGGCGTTTGTTACTGAAAGAGCCATCTTGTGCAGCAGTAATGTTGCACAAGGAAAAGGTAGCTCTTTTATTTTAGCTCCTTGCACACGCAGAACTTAACACTAATAAAATGTGTTCACTGATACCGTTATACCGTCCCGGAGCTGGGACTTTCCTTCATAATGTGATGCAGCACAGCCGTCATTCCTACTCCCTTGGTGCCATGCGCTGCCTCCTCAGCATTGTTTTAAGCTGTCCCGGAGCCTGCGCTGTTCTGTTATCCCTTGGCCATGGCCAGTTTGCGCTGCCTGTCTTCTGACATAATTTGGTGTCAGGATGGCTGCGCCTGTGCGCCTGCGCTGCCCGAGAACCCACCTTGCAGTGTCTTCTGATTGAATCACACTGCGAGCCTGGGATCCATGGGCATGCGCCGTGCATATCTTCACCTCGGGCTCTCGCCCATCTCCCTCCGCCTTCTTTAGACTGTGCGCCGTCAGCTGATCCCTAATAGCATGCCACGGCCGTGACGCCGCACAGTCTAAAGAAGAGGAAAGGCGGGGAGTGAGAGTCGAGGATATGCACTGTGCATGTCCATGGATCCAAGGCCCGCAGTGGGATTACAATAGACGACACTGCGAGGTGAGATCTGGAGCAGCGTGGACGCACAGGCACTGACAGCCTGACACCAAATTATGTCAGAAGACAGGCAGCGCAAATTGGGCATGGCCAAGGGATAACAGAACAGCGCAGGCTCCATGACAGCTTAAAACAACGCTGAGGAGGCAGCGCACGGCACCAAGGGGATAGGAATGACAGCTGTGCTGCGTCCCATTACGAAGGAAATTCCCACCTCCGGGACGGTTTTACGGTATAAGGGGACACATTTTTAGTGTTTACTTCTGTGTTTGCAAGGAGCATAATTAAAAGAGCAACCTTTTGCTTTTGCATCCTTAGTGCTGCACAAGATGGCTCTTTCAGCTACAAACGTCTTGGGGGGGGTTAAAGGTTCCCTTTCAACTTGCTCCAATCAGGCTTCGGCCTACACTCTGTTCCTCTGCTCCTCCTGCTGTCCCTGGGCTCTAACACCGCCAGTTGGTGCCTGGAAGTGCTGTCTGCACAGTCAACAGTCGCTCCTCTGTTATTGGGGTTCAGTAACGTCAGCTGATCCCCAGCTGTGTGTGCGGCAATACCTCCAATCTGCTCCTCCTGCTGTCCCTGGGCTCTAACACCGCCAGTTGGTGCCTGGAAGTGCTGTCTGCACAGTCAACAGTCGCTCCTCTGTTATTGGGGTTCAGTAACGTCAGCTGATCCCCAGCTGTGTGTGCGGCAATACCTCCAATCTGCTCCTCCTGCTGTCCCTGGGCTCTAACACCGCCAGTTGGTGCCTGGAAGTGCTGTCTGCACAGTCAACAGTCGCTCCTCTGTTATTGGGGTTCAGTAACGTCAGCTGATCCCCAGCTGTGTATCCGGCAACGTGTCATGCGACCGCCACGCTGGCACAACTAAAATGTTAGGGGACCTGTCCCCCCCCCCTTAGGCGTTTGTTACTGAAAGAGCCACCTTGTGCAGCACTAATACTGCACAAGGAAAAGGTCGCTCTTGAAATTATGCTCCTTGCAAACGCTGAACTACACACTCATGTAATGTGTCCCCTCACACCGTCCAACCGTCCCGGAGGTGGGACTTTCCTTTGTAATGTGACGCAGCACAGCCGTCATTGCTACCCCCTTGGCACCGCGCGCTGCCTCCTTAGCGTTGTTTGATTCCGTCATGGACCCTGCGCTGTTATGTTATCCCTTGGCCATGCACAGTTTGCGCTGCCCGTCCTCTGACATCATTTGTTGTCGTCCTGGCTGCGCCTGTGCGTCCACGCTGCCCGAAATCCCACCTCGCAGTGTCGTCTAATGTGATCCCACAGTGGGCCTGGTATCCATGGCCATGCGCAGTGCATATACTAGCCTCTCACTTCCCTTCTTCACGCTTCTTCAGATTAGGCGGCGTCAGCTGATCCCTAATAGCATGCCACGGCCGTGACGCCGCACAGTCTGAAGAAGCAGGAAGGAGGGGAGTGAAAGGCGATGATATGCACTGCGCATGCCCGTGGATCCCAGGCCCGCAGTGGGATTACATTAGATGACACTGCGAGGTTGGATCTCGGGCAGCTTGGATGCACAGGCACTGCCAGCCTGACACCTAAATGATGTCAGAAGACGGGCAACGCTAACTGTGCATGGCCAAGGGATAACATTACAGCGCGGGCTCCGTGACAGAACCAAACAACGTTGAGGAGGTGGCGCACGGCACCAAGGGGGTTGGAATGACGGCTGTGCTGTGTCACATTACAAAGGAAATTCCCACTTCCGGGACGGTTTGACGGTGTGAGGGGACACATTATATGAGTGTGTACTTCAGCGTTTGCAAGGAGCATAATTTTACGAGCCACCATTTTCCAAGTGCAGTATTACTGCTGTACAAGATGGCTCTTTCAGCAACAAATGCCTGGGGGGGGGGTTAAAGGTTCCCTTTCAACTTGCTCCACTGCAGGCTTCGGCCTACACTCTGCTCCTCTTTGATTCCCTGGGTTTCAACACTGTCAGTTGCCACCTGGAAGTGTTGTCTACACAGAAAAAACACTAGCTGATGTGTCAGTGGGGTTCAGCACCGCAAGCTGTTCCCCTGCTGTGTAGTCGGCAACGTGTCCAGCACAAGCCACGCTGGCACAACCGACCAAAAGCTGCCACCAGTGCAGGCTTCTGCCTACACTCTGCTCCTCTCCTACTCCTGCTGCCCCTGGGCTCAAACACTGCTAGTTTTTGCCCGGAAGTGCTAGCTGCACAGAGAAAATCACCAGCCAATGTGTTAGTGGGGTTCAGCACCGCCAGCTGTTCCCCTGCTGTGTAGCCGGCAACGTGACCTGCAAACGCCACGCAGGCACATGAACTGAAATTAAAGGGACCCTGCCACCCACCCCAAGGTGTTTCTATGTATAACAGCCACCTTGTACAGCAGTAATGCTGCATTTGTACAAGGTGGCTGACTTTTTGTCCTTGCCAACGTGGAACTCAACACGTACAAAATGTGTCTCATTGAGACCATTCCACTGTCCCTGAGGCGTGACTTTCCTTTCTAATGGTACGGAGCACCACCCTTGGGAGCGCTGCCCGTCTTCTGACATCATTGGTTGGCTGCCTGTGCCTGTGCGTCCGCCCTACCCGACACAACCCCCCTCGTTGTCCCATATATTTTGGCTGCGAGGGTGTTATTGATGGGCATGTGCAGTGCATATGTTCGCCTGTCTTAACTCATCTCCTTCCGCCTTCTTGAGACTGTGCGGCCTCATGGCCGTGGTAGGCGATAAGGGATCAGCTGAGGCCGCCCAGTCTGAAGCAGGTGTAAGGACATGTGTGAGCGGCAAACATATTTACTGCACAAGGCCACGAATCCCAGCCACGCAGTGTGCTTTTTTGACAACACACTGCGGGCCTGGGATTCATGGCCATTGCTAACCGCACCGGCCAACATGAAATGAGGTGAGAAGACAGGCAGCGCTCACAGCGCATGGCCAAGGGATCACAATAGCGCAGATTCCTGTACAGCAAATAACAACGCTCAGGAGCCTGCGCCCAGCACCAAGGCGTTATTTATGTGCACCTGTGCTGCGTCTCCTTAAAAAGACAAGTCACGCCTCCAATATAGAACTGAACTACTGTTCAATGGGCTAAATTGTGTACGTCTTTCATTCTGCGTGTGCAATGAGCAAAACTTAAAGAGCAACCTTTAACTTGTGGAGCTTTACTGTTGCACAAGGTGTGGCTCTTCAACATTGTAACACCTGAGGGTGGGTTAAAGGTTACCTTTGAAATTGGTTCAAGTAGGCTTCCGCCTACACTCTGCTCCTCCTGCAGACCCTGGGCTCTAACTACACCAGTTGGGGCCCGGAAGTGCTGGCTGCACAGAGAAAAACACCCACCATTGTGTCAGTGGGGTTCAGCACCGCCAGCTGTTCACCTGCTGTGTAGCCGGCATCGTGTCCAGCACAAGCCACGCTGGCACAACCGACCAAAAGCTGCCACCAGTGCAGGCTTCGGCCTACACTCTGCTCCTCTCCTCCTCCTGCTGACCCTGGGCTATAACACCGCCAGTTGTAGCCTGGAAGTGCTAGCTGCACAGAGAAAAACACCCGCCAATGTGTTAGTGGGGTTCAGCACCGCCAGCTGTTCCCCTGCTGTGTAGCCGGCATCGTGTCCAGCACAAGCCACGCTGGCACAACTGACCAAAAGCTGCCACCAGTACAGGCCTCGGCCTACACTCTGCTCCTCTCCTCCTCCTGCTGACCCTGGGCTATAACACCGCCAGTTGTAGCCTGGAAGTGCTAGCTGCACAGAGAAAAACACCAGTCAATGTGTCAGTGGGGTTCAGCACCGCCAGCTGTTCCCCTGCTGTGTAGCTGGCAACGTGTCCTGCAAATGCCATGCAGGCACCTGAACTGAAATTAAAGGGAACCTGGCCCCACCCCCCCAGGTGTTTCTATGTATAACAGCCACCTTGTACAGCAATACTGCTGCATTTGTACAAGGTGGCTGATTTTTTCTCCTTGCCCACGTTGAATTAAACACGTAAAATATGGGTCTCATTACAGAGCATTACAATGTCCCTGAGGTGTGACTTTCCTTTTTAATGACACACACCACCCCCCTTGGTAGCGCTGCCCGTCTTTTGACATCATTGGTTAGCTGGCTGCGCCTGTGCATCCGCCCTGCTAGAAACAACCCCCCTCGTTGTCTCATATATTTTGGCTGCGAGGGTGTGATTGATGGGCATGTGCAGTGCATATGTTCGCCTGTCTTAACTCATCTCCTTCCGCCTTCTTCAGACTGGGTGGCCTCATGGCCGCGGCATGCGATAAGGGATCAGATGAGGCAGCCCAGTCTGAAGCAGGTGTAAGGACATGTGTGAGCGGCAAAAATATTTACTTCACAAGGCCACGAATCCCAGCCACGCAGTGTGATATTTTGTAAACACACACTGCGGGCCTGGGATTCATGGCCATTGCTAACCGCACCGGCCAACATGAAATGAGGTCAGAAGACAGGCAGCGCTCACAGCGAATGGCCAAGGGATCACAATAGCGCAGACTCCTGTACAGCAAATAACAACGCTCAGGAATCTGCGCCCAGCACCTAGGTGTTAAATTTGACACCTGTGCTGCGTCTCCTTAAAAAGACAAGTCACGCCTCCACTACTGTTTGACAGTATAATGGGCTATATAGTGTACGTGTTTTATTCAGCGTGTGCAAGGAGCAAAATTAATAGAGCAACCTTTGACTTGTGCAGCATTAATGCTGCACAAGGTGTGGCTCTTGTACCATGCAATACCTGAGGGGGGGGGTTAAAGATAACTTTTGAAATTGGTTCAACTAGGCTTCGGCCTACACTCTGCTCCTCTCCTCCTTCTGACCCTGGGCTCTAACACCGCTAGTTTTTGCCCGGAAATGCAAGCTGCACAGAGAAAAACAACAGCCAATGTGTTAGTGGGGTTCAGCACCGCCAGCTGTTCCCCAGCTGTGTAGCCGGCATCGTGTCCAGCACAAGCCACGCTGGCACAACAGACCAAAAGCTGCCACCAGTGCAGGCTTCGGCCTACACTTTGCTCCTCTCCTCCTCCTGCTGACCCTGGGCTCTAACACCGCCAGTTTTTGCCCGGACGTGCTAGCTGCACAGAGAAAAACACCAGTCAATGTGTCAGTGGGGTTCAGCACCGCCAGCTGTTCCCCTGCTGTGTAGCTGGCAACGTGTTCTGCAAACGCCATGCAGGCACCTGAACTGAAATTAAAGGGAACCAGCCCCCACCCCCACAGGTGTTTCTATGTATAACAGCCACCTTGTACAGCAGTACTGCTGCATTTGTACAAGGTGGCTGATTTTTTCTCCTTGCCCACGTTGAATTAAACACGTAAAATATGGGTCTCATTACAGAGCATTCCACTGTCCCTGAGGTGTGACTTTCCTTTCTAATGATACGCAGCACCACCCTTGGTAGCGCTGCCCGTCTTCTGACATCATTGGTTAGCTGGCTGCGCCTGTGCGTCCGCACTGCTAGAAACAACCCCCCTCGTTGTCTCATATATTTTGGCTGCGAGGGTGTGATTGATGGGCATGTGCAGTGCATATGTTCGCCAGTCTTAATTCATCTCCTTCCGCCTTCTTCAGACTGGGTGGCCTCATGGCCGCGGCATGCGATAAGGGATCAGATGAGGCAGCCCAGTCTGAAGCAGGTGTAAGGACATGTGTGAGCGGCAAAAATATTTACTTCACAAGGCCACGAATCCCAGCCACGCAGTGTGATTTTTTGAAAACACACTGCGGGCCTGGGATTCATGGCCATTGCTAACCGCACCGGCCAACATGAAATGAGGTCAGAAGACAGACAACGCTCACAGCGCATGGCCAAGGGATCACAATAGCGCAGACTCCTGTACAGCAAATAACAACACTCAGGAATCTGCGCCCAGCAACTAGGTGTAAAATTTGACACCTGTGCTGCGTCTCCTTAAAAAGACAAGTCACGCCTCCACTACTGTTTGACAGTATAATGGGCTAAATAGTGTACGTGTTTTATTCAGCGTGTGCAAGGAGCAAAATTAATAGAGCAACCTTTTACTTGTGCAGCATTAATGCTGCACAAGGTGTGGCTCTTGTACCTTGCAACACCTGAGGGGGGGTTAAAGGTTACCTTTGAAATTGGTTCAACTAGGCTTCGGCCTACACTCTGCTCCTCTCCTCCTCCTGCTGCCCCTGGGCTCTAACACCGCTAGTTTTTGCCCGGAAGTGCTAGCTGCACAGAGAAAAACACCAGCCAATGTGTTAGTGGGGTTCAGCACCGCCAGCTGTTCCCCTGCTGTGTAGCCGGCATCGTGTCCAGCACAAGCCACGCTGGCACAACCGACCAAAAGCTGCCACCAGTGGAGGCTTCGGCCTACACTCTGCTCTTCTCCTCCTCCTGCTGACCCTGGGCTCAAACACCGCTAGTTTTTGCCCGGAAGTGCTAGCTGCACAGAGAAAAACACCAGCCAATGTGTTAGTGGGGTTCAGCACCGCCAGCTGTTCCCCTGCTGTGTAGCCGGCAACGTGACCTGCAAACACCACGCAGGCACATGAACTGAAATTGAAGGGAGCCTGCCCCCCTCCCCCAGGTGTTTCTATGTATAATAGCAACCTTGTACAGCAGTACTGCTGCATTTGTACAAGGTGGCTGACTTTTTCTCCTTGCCCACGTGGAACTCAACACGTACAAAATGTGTCTCATTAGAGACCACTACAATGTCCCTGAGGTGTGACTTTCCTTTTTAATGACACGCAGCACCCCCATTGTTAGCGCTGCCCATCTTCTGACATCATTGGTTGGCTGCCTGTGCCTGTGCGTCCGCCCTGCCCGACACAACGCCCCTCGTTGTCTCATATATTTTGACTGCGAGGGTGTGATTGATGGGCACGAGCAGTGCATATCTTCGCCTGTCTTCACTCCCCTCCTTCCGCCTTCTTCAGACTGTGCGGCCTCATGGCCGTGGCAGGCGATAAGGAATCAGCTGAGGCCGCCCAGTCTGAAGCAGCTGTAAGGACATGTGTGAGCGGCGAACATATTTACTGCACAAGGCCACGAATCCCAGCACCGCAGTGTGACTTTATGAAAAGGCACTGTGGGTCTGGGATTTATGGCCATCGTTAACCGCACCGGCCAACATGAAATGAGGTCATAAGACGGGCTGCACTAACAGGGTATTGCCAAGGGATAGCACAAGAGCGCAGACTCCTGTACAGCAAATAACAACGCTCAGGAAGCTGCGCCAAGCACCAAGGCGTTATTTGGGACACCTGTGCTGCGTCTCCTTAAAAAGACAACTCACGCCTCCACTACAGTTTGACTGTAGAATGGGCTGAATTGTGTATGTGTTTTATTCAGCGTGTGCAAGGAGCAAAATTAAGAGAGCAACCTTTTACTTGTGCAGCATTAATGCTGCACAAGGTGTGGCTCTTGTACCTTGCAACACCTGAGGGGGGTTAAAGGTTACCTTTGAAATTGGTTCAACTAGGCTTCGGCCTACACTCTGCTCCTCTCCTCCTCCTGCTGACCCTGGGCTCTAACACCGCTAGTTTTTGCCCAGAAATGCAAGCTGCACAGAGAAAAACACCAGCCAATGTGTTAGTGGGGTTCAGCACCGCCAGCTGTTCCCCTGCTGTGTAGCCGGCATCGTGTCCAGCACAAGCCACGCTGGCACAACTGACCAAAAGCTGCCACCAGTGCAGGCCTCGGCCTACACTCTGCTCATCTCCTCCTCCTGCTGACCCTTGGCTCTAACACCGCTAGTTTTTGCCCGGAAATACAAGCTGCACAGAGAAAAACACCAGCCAATGTGTCAGTGGGGTTCAGCACCACCAGCTGTTCCCCTGCTGTGTAGCTGGCAACATGACCTGCAAACGCCACGCAGGCACATGAACTGAAATTGAAGGAAGCCTGCCCCCCAACCCCCGGTGTTTCTATATATAACAGCCACCTTGTACAGCAGTACTGCTGCATTTGTACAAGGTGGCTGACTTTTTCTACTTGCCCACGTTGAACTCAACACGGAGAAAATGTGTCTCATTGAGACCATTCCACTGTCCCTAAGGTGTGACTTTCCTTTCTAATGATACGCAGCACCACCCTTGGTAGCGCTGCCCGTCTTCTGACATCATTGGTTGGCTGCCTGTGCCTGTGCATCCGCCCTGCCCGACACAACCCCCCTCGTTGTCTCATATGTTTTGGCTGCAAGGGTGTTATTGATGGGCATGTGCAGTGCATATGTTCGCCTGTCTTAACTCATCTCCTTCCGCCTTCTTCAGACTGTGCGGCCTCATGGCCGCGGCATGCGATAAGGGATCAGATGAGGCCGCCCAGTCTGAAGCAGGTGTAAGGACATGTGTGAGCGGCAAACATATTTACTGCACAAGGGCATGAATCCCAGCCACGCAGTGTGATTTTTTCAAAACACACTGTGGGTCTGGGATTCATGTCCATCGCTAACCGCAACGGCCGACATGAAATGAGGTCAGAAGACAGGAAGCGCTCACAGCGCATGGCCAAGGGATAACAAGAGCGCAGACTCCTGTACAGCAAATAACAACGCTCAGGAAGCTGCGCCCATGCACCAAGGTGTTATTTTCGACACCTGTGCTGCTTTTCTTTAAAAAGACAATTCACGCCTCCACTACTGTTTGACAGTATAATGGGCTAAATAGTGTACGTGTTTTATTCAGCGTGTGCAAGGAGCAAAATTAAGAGAGCAACCTTTTACTTGTGCAGCATTAATGCTGCACAAGGTGTGGCTCTTGTACCTTGCAACACCTGAGGGGGGGTTAAAGGTTACCTTTGAAATTGGTTCAACTAGGCTTCGGCCTACACTCTGCTCCTCTCCTCCTCCTGCTGCCCCTGGGCTCTAACACCGCTAGTTTTTGCCCGGAAGTGCTAGCTGCACAGAGAAAAACACCAGCCAATGTGTTAGTGGGGTTCAGCACCGCCAGCTGTTCCCCTGCTGTGTAGCCGGCATCGTGTCCAGCACAAGCCACGCTGGCACAACCGACCAAAAGCTGCCACCAGTGCAGGCTTCGGCCTACACTCTGCTCCTCTCCTCCTCCTGCTGACCCTGGGCTCAAACACCGCCAGTTTTTGCCCGGACATGCTAGCTGCACAGAGAAGAACAACAGCCAATGTGTTGTTGGGGTTCAGCACCGCCAGCTGTTCCCCTGCTGTGTAGCTGGCAACGTGACCTGCAAACGCCACGCAGGCACATGAACTGAAATTGAAGGAAGCCTGCCCCCCTCCCCCAGGTGTTTCTATGTATAATAGCAACCTTGTACAGCAGTACTGCTGCATTTGTACAAGGTGGCTGACTTTTTCGACTTGCCCACGTGGAACTCAACACGTACAAAATGTGTCTCATTGAGACCATTCCATTGTCCCTGAGGTGTGACTTTCCTTTCTAATGATACGCAGCACCACCCTTGGTAGCGCTTCACGTCTTTTGACATCATTGTTTACCTGGCTGCGCCTGAGCGTCCGCCCTGCTCGAAACAACGCCCCTCGGTTTCTTATTTATTTTGTCAGCGAGGGTGTGGTTTATGGGCACGAGCAGTGCATATGTTCGCCTGTCGTCACTCATCTCCTTCCGCCTTCTTCAGATTGTGCAGCCTCATGGCCGCTGCATGCGAGAAGGGATCAGCAGAGGCCGCCCAGTCTGAAGCAGCTGTAAGGACGTGTGTGAGCAGCGAAAATATTTACTGCTCAAGGCCACGAATCCCAGCACCGCAGTGTGACTTTATGAAAAGGCACTGTGGGTCTGGGATTTATGGCCATCGTTAACCGCACCGGCCAACATGAAATGAGGTCATAAGACGGGCTGCACTAACAGGGTATTGCCAAGGGATAACACAAGAGCGCAGACTCCTGTACAGCAAATAACAACGCTCAGGAAGCTGCGCCAAGCACCAAGGCGTTATTTGGGACACCTGTGCTGCGTCTCCTTAAAAAGACAACTCACGCCTCCACTACAGTTTGACTGTAGAATGGGCTGAATTGTGTACGTGTTTTATTCAGCGTGTGCAAGGAGCAAAATTAAGAGAGCAACCTTTTACTTGTGCAGCATTAATGCTGCACAAGGTGTGGCTCTTGTACCTTGCAACACCTGAGGGGGGGTTAAAGGTAACTTTTGAAATTGGTTCAACTAGGCTTCGGCCTACACTCTGCTCCTCTCCTCCTCCTGCTGACCCTGGGCTCTAACACCGCTAGTTTTTGCCCGGAAGTGCTAGCTGCACAGAGAAAAACACCTGCCATTGTGTCAGTGGGGTTCAACAACGCCAGCTGTTCCCCCGCTGTGTAGCCGGCAAAGTGTCCTGCAAACGCAACGCAGACACAAAGCTGCCTCCAGTGCAGGCTTCGGCCTACACTCTGCTCCCCCTGCTTACCCTTTGCTCCAACACCGCTAGTTTGGGCTCTAGGAAGACAATCTTTAATAGGCAACGCATCCGGGTTCCAGCACCGCCAGCTGGTTCTCGGCAGTGTTTTTGTCACAGGTACTCCCTCGTGCCAAGCCTGGTTTCAGCACCGTCAGCTGTTTCCGGGTTGTGTCAAGCTCACTGAGACGCCTATGCTTGCCCCGTCGTGGTGCGGTCGGGTTAGCCAACTCCAGGGTGCCTCCAGTTTAGGAGCTTCCTATGTGGGCTGCGTGAACTGGTAGTCAAGGCTGGTTCTGTAGTGCCAGTAGGCCCAGCTCCCCCTGTAGGACTGTTGGGGTTCGGTAACTGCGGCTGCCTCGCGGCCTAGCTGTTCTCTCCTCTCCTGTGGGCCTTCGGGTCCACCTCCTGGTTCCAGCACCGTCAGCTGGTTCCGGGCCGAGCCTTTGGCTTAGGTGCCTCCTCCTGGGTATCCGAGTTCCGCCAACGTCAGGCGGTCCTTGGTAGTGCTTTTAAGCGCGGGCACCTACAGCTTAGTAACCGGGTTCCAGCACCGTCAGCTGGTCCTCGGTCGTGCCATTGGCTCTTGCACACTGGGGCAACGCATCCGGGTTCCAGCACCGCCAGCTGGTTCTCGGCAGTGTTTTTGTCACAGGTACTCCCTCGTGCCAAGCCTGGTTTCAGCACCGTCAGCTGTTTCCGGGTTGTGTCAAGCTCACTGAGATGCCTATGCTTGCCCCGTCGTGGTGCGGTCGGGTTAGCCAACTCCAGGGTGCCTCCAGTTTAGGAGCTTCCTATGTGGGCTGCGTGAACTGGTAGTCAAGGCTGGTTCTGTAGTGCCAGTAGGCCCAGCTCCCCCTGTAGGACTGTTGGGGTTCGGTAACTGCGGCTGCCTCGCGGCCTAGCTGTTCTCTCCTCTCCTGTGGGCCTTCGGGTCCACCACCTGGTTCCAGCACCGTCAGCTGGTTCTCGGCAGTGTCTTTTGCTCTTGTACCTTCTGCTCCCCATCCTGGTTCCAGTACCGTCAGCTGGTTCCGGGCAGAGCCTTTGGCTTAGGTGCCTCCTTCTGGGTATCCAAGTTCCACCAACGTCAGGTGGTCCTTGGTAGTGCTTTCAGGCACGGGTACCTCCTGCTTAGTAACCGGGTTCCAGTAACGTCAGCTGGTCCTCGGTAGTTCCATTGGCTCTTGGACCTTCGGCTACCCATCCGGGTTCCAGTACCGTCAGCTGGTTCTCGGCAGTGTCCTTTGCTCTTGTACCTTCTGCTCCCCATCCTGGTTCCAGTAACGTCAGCTGGTTCCGGGCAGAGCCTATGGCTTAGGTGCCTCCTTCTGGGTATCCGAGTTCCGCCAACGTCAGGCGGTCCTTGGTAGTGCTTTTTAGCACGGGTACCTCCTGCTTAGTAACCGGGTTCCAGTAACGTCAGCTGGTCCTCGGTAGTTCCATAGGCTCTTGAACCTTCGGGTAGCCATCCGAGTTCCAGTTCCATCAGCTGGTTCTTGGCATTTTCTCAGCCTTCTTGTACCTTCTGCTACATTTCCAAGTTGAAGACCCTAAAGTCGACGACCCGGAAGACCACCCCGATGACGACGACGACGACGGCGGAGACGACGACGGCGTAGACAACGACGGCGGAAACGACGACGGCGGAGACGACGACGGCGGAGACGACGGCGGCGGAGATGACGACACTGGAGACGACGACCCTGGAGACGACGACATGGAAGACCGAGAAGCAGAAGAACAAGAGGCTGCAGAACAAAGAGCAGAAGACCATTAAGCATAACACTTAATATCAGAGCAAAAGATATTATCTAAATTATATGCAGAAGAAGACTAAGCAGTGTATGGGGGTGAGTCCGTTCCTCCTCGTGGTGCCCCTGGATAAAGCCTGATGCTGCAGGCCAAACTGAACGCGGACAAATGTAACTTTTGTGACTGGCAGAATGGAAGGTGTAATCTTCCAACTTTTATAGATAATAACTACGGGAATGCCTGTCACAAATGAGAATATGATGAAGAAGTAGAATAGGAAGAATAATAACAGTTGAATAAAATGAATATGTAGAATAGGAAGAATAATAATAGTTGAATAAAATGAATATGAAGAATGTAATTAAAAAAAAAAAAAAAGGTAAAGGATGAAGAAGAAGATGAATAAGGTGAAGAAGTTGATGTCAAAGATGCTGATGATGATGAAGATGAAAGTGTGGGAAAAGTAAAAAAAAAGAAGGGGAAGGGCGTGGAATAGTGAAACATCAATATCTGACAAAATAAAAAAAAAATTACATAGTCAATATCTTTGTCACTACGAACGTCTTTAAAAAAAAAAAAAAAGGCTATTCTATTTGATTGCGCTAAACCTCTATGACTTTAATGTCTCCGACACCTCCCAAAATACATCCTGCATTATTCTTAGTTGTTTTCCTTCATGTAGAATGAACCTACAAGGAAAGAAAGGGTTTATTTTAATTCCGATATTTTGGTCCCATTGACTTGCATTGGGATCGGGTATCGGTATCGGCGATATCCGATATTTTTCGAATATCGGCCGATCCAATCCGATACCGATACTTTCCGATATCGGAAGGTATCGCTCAACACTACTTGTGACCATTAGTTAATACTGCAGCCGACATGGAAACATATAAGGAATAAAACATTATTCACATTCTACACCACAGCTGCATTGATGTCTTCAGGGGTAACTGACAGCTAGTCTATCTCCATACAATATCAAAGCAGCTTTGCTGAGAGATACAGAATTGTGATGTTACAACAGCTCACCTTTCTGAAACGGAGTGTGTCAGGTCTAAACTACATAACGAAGTCAGCACATTTCCATGTAGATCTGCTCTTTATATGAGGAACCACACCTGAACATCCCAATTTAATTTTCAAGAAGACATTCCCTTGGTGAAGCTGACTGCTCTTCCCCCCTTCATTGATTGGTATCCATGGCTTCACTTGGGCCAGTGTTTTAATCAGTAAAGTGGAGAGGAAAGTTAGGCATCCAGACTGATTAAAAGATGGTATTTCGGACAAGTAATAGTACACTAGGCATATAATTTACAAATCACATGTACAGTATAAGTCCAAGGTGTAGCTGGAGCATTAAGCCCAGAATTGGTACAGCTTGTCGGTAGCATATGTTTAGCATGTATCCAGTGTGTGAGTGGTATGTGTGCTTCATGATTTCAGTGTAAGAGCCAAATTTGATATATATGTATAAAGTTTTTATATACAGTGGGGCAAAAAAGTATTTAGTCAGTCAGCAATAGTGCAAGTTCCACCACTTAAAAAGATGAGAGGCGTCTGTAATTTACATCATAGGTAGACCTCAACTATGGGAGACACACTGAGAAAAAAAAATCCAGAAAATCACATTGTCTGTTTTTTTAACATTTTATTTGCATATTATGGTGGAAAATAAGTATTTGGTCAGAAACAAAATTTCATCTCAATACTTTGTAATATATCCTTTGTTGGCAATGATAGAGGTCAAACGTTTTCTGTAAGTCTTCACAAGGTTGCCACACACTGTTGTTGGTATGTTGGCCCATTCCTCCATGCAGATCTCCTCTAGAGCAATGATGTTTTTGGCTTTTCGCTTGGCAACATGGACTTTCAACTCCCTCCAAAGGTTTTCTATAGGGTTGAGATCTGGAGACTGGCTAGGCCACTCCAGGACCTTGAAATGCTTCTTACGAAGCCACTCCTTCGTTGCCCTGGCGGTGTGCTTTGGATCATTGTCATGTTGAAAGACCCAGCCACGTTTCATCTTCAATGCCCTTGCTGATGGAAGGAGGTTTGCACTCAAAATCTCACGATACATGACCCCATTCATTCTTTCATGTACCCGGACCAGTCGTCCTGGCCCCTTTGCAGAGAAACAGCCCCAAAGCATGATGTTTCCAGCACCATGCTTTACAGTAGGTATGGTGATGCAACTCAGTATTCTTTTTCCTCCAAACACGACAAGTTGTGTTTCTACCAAACAGTTCCAGTTTGGTTTCATCAGACCATAGGACATTCTCCCAAAACTCCTCTGGATCATCCAAGTGCTCTCTAGCAAACTTCAGACGGGCCCGGACATGTACTGGCTTAAGCAGTGGGACACGTCTGGCACTGCAGGATCTGAGTCCATGGTGGCGTAGTGTGTTACTTATGGTAGGCCTTGTTACATTGGTCCCAGCTCTCTGCAGTTCATTCACTAGGTCTCCCCGCGTGGTTCTGGGATTTTTGCTCACCGTTCTTGTGATCATTCTGACCCCACGTGGTGGGATTTTGCGTGGAGCCCCAGATCGAGGGAGATTATCAGTGGTCTTGTATGTCTTCCATTTTCTAATTATTGCTCCCACTGTTGATTTCTTCACTCCAAGCTGGTTGGCTATTGCAGATTCAGTCTTCCCAGCCTGGTGCAGGGCTACAATTTTGTTTCTGGTGTCCTTTGACAGCTCTTTGGTCTTCACCATAGTGGAGTTTGGAGTCAGACTGTTTGAGGGTGTGCACAGGTGTCTTTTTATACTGATAACAAGTTTAAACAGGTGCCATTACTACAGGTAATGAGTGGAGGAAAGAGGAGACTCTTAAAGAAGAAGTTACAGGTCTGTGAGAGCCAGAAATCTTGATTGTTTGTTTCTGACCAAATACTTATTTTCCACCATAATATGCAAATAAAATGTTAAAAAAAACAGACAATGTGATTTTCTGGATTTTTTTTCTCAGTTTGTCTCCCATAGTTGAGGTCTACCTATGATGTAAATTACAGACGCCTCTCATCTTTTTAAGTGGTGGAACTTGCACTATTGCTGACTGACTAAATACTTTTTTGCCCCACTGTATACCGTATGTATAAAGTATATGAAGAATTCAATTTTCCTACTTGCAGTTTTGTTGACTTTGAAAGGGGGGTTCTTTCACACTTCATCCATAGAAATCCTATACATTCAGTATCCAAAGTTGGGCAGATACTAAATGCCAGATGGAACACATTTTCTCAGTGAAAACAACTTATATGTTTTTTAATAAAGGCATTTTGTTTACTTGTTCTAATACTCTAAGCATTTTTCCTAAACATGCTTATTTTTCTATTATGGCTGCTTACTTATAAAAGAAGCATTCTTATGATATTTTTTACTAAATCTGTGTCAATGTGCATGCAGTGTAGTACTGTAGTGTGTGTGTGTGTTAATATACTCACCTACCGACTCCATTTCCAGAATCTGATGCTGTTCTGCTCCTCTTCTCAGTGATGTCACCGGACTTCAGCACATCCAGCCCACTCTGTGCTCTATGTGAGCTAGAAGTCTCTTTTACAACGTGAACCTTTAAAGCCTCATTCTCAAAATCCAAATGCTTACATTGCAAATGCCACTTTCGAATCACCCGTGACTTGGAGAGTCTGAAGAGTTGTGAGTTTGCGACATATTTGAGAAGAGTAGAACGGCGCTGCATATCTGAGAAGGCAGTAGTAGGTGAGTAGATTAAGACACATAATACACTACATACACATACTGTATACACAGATTTCGTAAAAACAGATTTCATGGGAGGGATTTTTAACCAAGTTGCATTATTAGTGTTCTTTCAGTCATCATTGCAAAAATGTGTGCCCCTAACTGACAAATAAGTGCACGGCAAATGACCAAGATACCACCTTTGCTTCACAGTCACAAGTTGCATAAAAGCAATAACAGGGCTTGACATTACAATAAATGTTAACTGTTTAATCTTTAGTGTCTACACATATTTGGGAACATAAAGTATTATGATACTATACGATACACTTTATTGATCCTGAGGGAAATTATGGTATTGACCCCTTTACATTTTTCACTCTTTGTTTCATTACAGCCATTTGGTAAATTCAGAAAAGTTATTTTTTTCTACCCTCTGCACCCCATCTTAACTTAAAAAAAACAGAAATGTAGAAATTGTTGCAAATTTATTTAGAAAGAAAACTGAAATATCACATGGTCATAAGTATTCAGACCCTTTGCTCAGTATTGAGTAGAAGCACCCTTTTAAGCTAGTACAGCCATGAGTCTTCTTGAAGAAGTTTTTCACACCTGGATTTGGGTATCCTTTGCCATTCTTCCTTGCAGATCCTCTCCAATTCCGTCAGGTTGGATGGTGAACGTCGGTGGGCAGCCATTTTCAGGTCTCTCTGCATTGCATTGCTGCTCGGTCAGCTGATGTTTGTTACCACTCCCACCTTCCTTTAAAAGGTCACCTGGTGCATCAGCTGACTGGTGGTTATACAGGTCCTTTGGATACCAACCTTTCTGGAATTGCTGCTTGCTAAGTGCTTTGGTTCTGCAGCTGAATCCTCATTCCTGGTGCCTTACTCTTCTGCGCGGTGCATTGCAGCAGAGAAAGCTAAGTGTGCTGTTATAGTTTCTTTGTCCCTTTGTTGTGTAACTCTCCTTGTGTTGTATTAGTGCAGCGGTGGGACCAGTGCTCTCACCTGCCAGTTCCCTACTTAGGGATAAGAGCAGGGCAAGTGAGGGACAAGGTATCCTGGTCGGCGACGGGTTGAAAGAACCCATATAGAGACGGTAGTAAGATCAGGGCACAGCCTCAGGTGAGTGCAGGAGGTGCCCATTCCCCGTTCCCTATCGTCAGGGCCCACCGTTGTTAAAGTGTCCCCGGTGTACCCTTGTGTGTTCCGTCATTTTGTAACCGACCCTTCAGGTCGTGTTACACCAGGACAGTCACTTTGTGACATTATAACCAACCATCACATTTTTTCTGGTGAGCTATGGCTCAAATGCAGGCTTTTGCCCAACTGCTTCAGACCCTCACCAACGAGTTTAAGGTGCTGCGTGGTGAGGTGGTGCGGCAGCTGCAGCAGTTGGTGGGGTTTGGGGCTTCGGCCCAGGTAAATGCTCAACCTGAGCCCAAGTTATCTCTTCCTGACAGGTTCTCTGGTGGGAGAGATAAATTTTTGGTTTTTAAGGAGGCCTGTAAGTTATACTTTAGGCTCAGCCCTCATTCATCAGGGAGTGAGGAACAACGAGTGGGAATCATCGTTTCCCTTCTTAAGGGTGATCCCCAATCCTGGGCCTTCTCCCTGATGACCGGTTCTCCATCTCTACGGCCAGTGGATGAGTTTTTTGCGGCTCTGGCGCTGGTGTATGGTGACCCGGACGGCGTCTCCTTGGTGGAATCCCGTTTCCATAAGATCAAGCAGGGGGCTCGGCCGGCAGAGGAGTACTGTTCAGAGTTCAGGAGGTGGGCCACTAACACACAGTGGAATGACCCGGCCCTTAGGATCCATTTTGTGCAGGGTCTGTCCCCAAGGTTGCAAAATACTCTGGTACAGTACGCCGCTCCCAGGTCATTGGAGGCCACCATGTCCCTTGCATTCCAGGTGGATTGACGTTTGAGCCGAAAGGCATACTCCAAATATGCCCCGGTAGTCCTTGCTAGGGAGGAGGACACACCTGACCAGGTGGACGAACCCATTTAGGTGGGAGGAGTTGCTTCCCAAACGGGGTTGTCTGGGCTTCGCCGTGGTGTGGGGGCATGTTTTTACTGTGGGCAGACTGGTCATTTTATCAATGTCTGCCCAGCTCGCGCCAAGATACCTGTTCCATCTAAAAAGCCACGTCCCTCTGGTTGTGTGGAAGGAAGCGACCAGGGAGTGTATATTTCCTCCATTTTTTCATCTCAGTGTACCTTACCTGCTGAGGTGGTTGTAGGTGGGGTAACTGAGAATATTCCGGTGCTTGTGGACAGTGGAGCAGGAGTCAATTTGGTGGATGCTCGTTTTGTCCAGAACCATGGCCTGATGAGTAGGTCGCTAGCTATACCCCTAAACGTTCAGGCCATTGACTCCATCCCACTCAGCCAGGGGAGCATAACCCAAGTCGTAGACAATATACATCTGCGTATAGGGGCTTGTCATGAAGAGTCCCTGTCATGCTACGTCTTGGAGGGCATACCAACTCCCATGGTCTTAGGTCTCCCTTGGTTGAAAAAACACAACCCGGTCATAGACTGGCGGTCCAGAGAAGTAGTCAGCTGGGGTCAGTCATGTGAGGACTGCTGCCCAGGAGCTACGATCTCAGCCGTCCTTCTACAACCTACCCCTTCTTCTCCAGTGGGGGCAGTAGAGGTGCTCGAAGGGAGTAAGGGCAAGACTCTACCCTCACTTCTTTCTAACCCGGTATGTCAGAGACCTCTTACGAGGAAGGGTCAGAGGAGGGTGGTGGTTCCCTCGGTGCATAGTGGGGGTGTGAGTTTGGTGACACAGGGGGACGCCTCTGTTGTCGGTTCTGTAAAGAGTTCACCATCTTGTGGCAGACGCATGCATGAAAATAAATGTCCAGGTCCGGACCTGTGTGTGAATGATTACGTATGGGTGTCCACCAAAAATATCAGGTGGAAGTGTGGAACTGGAATGTGGAGTTCCAGGGTAATCGGGCCATATCGGGTGTCAGCCATTGTCAGTCCAAAGACTTACCAGTTGGAGTTACCCTCAGTAATGCCCATGCACAACTCTTTCCACAGGTCGGCACTCTGGAGATTTGTGCCACCTACGTTGTCATCTCCATCATGCTGTGTTCACCGTAAGCCTGAGGGTCAGGTGACTGAGGAGGTGAACTCTGGTGAATCGAGACGTTCTCACTGTAGGTTGTTTACTGGTGAGGTCCAGTGTTGAGGGTCCAGAGGCCCCTCATTGAAAGGGGGGTACTGTCAGGATCTTTGTTTGGATCTGTGGCAGATCTGGTTTCCTTCAGATTAAAACGTTTTTTCCTTTCTGGTCATTGGGGGTTAATGCAGTTTTCTCCCCCTGGTGGCAGCTGGTGATATTGCATTGCATTGCTGCTCGGTCAGCTGATGTTTGTTACCACTCCCACTTTCCTTTAAAAGGTCACCTGGTGCATCAGCTGACTGTTGGTTATACAGGTCCTTTGGATACCAACCTTTCTGGAATTGCTGCTTGCTAAGTGCTTTGGTTCTGCAGCTGAATCCTCATTCCTGGTGCCTTACTCTTCTGCGCGGTGCATTGCAGCAGAGAAAGCTAAATGTGCTGTTATAGATTCTTTGTCCCTTTGTTGTGTAACTCTCCTTGTGTTGTATTAGTGCAGCGGTGGGACCAGTGCTCTCCCCTGCTAGTTCCCTACTTAGGGATTAGAGCAGGGCAAGTGAGGGACAAGGTATCCTGGTCGGCAACGGGTTGAAAAAACCCATATGGGGACGATAGTAAGATCAGGGCACAACCTCAGGTGAGTGCAGGAGGTGCCCATTCCCCATTCCCTACCGTCAGGGCCCACCGTTGTTAAAGTGTCCCCGGTGTACCCTTGTGTGTTCCGTCGTTTTGTGACCGACCTGTCAGGTCGTGTTACACCAGGACAGTCACTTCGTGACAGAATATTACATAAAGTCAATGTGTGCGTATTCAGGACAATAAAAAATATAAAAAATATATTAAAACCATATTTGGAAAAGGCAAACCCTAATATAAAGATTAATTGCATAAAAAAATAATAAACCTCAAGTACATGAAAAAAATATATATATTAATAAAAGATATTAATAAAAAAAGCTATCAGTATGTGCAAAAAATAGAGATATTCCCAAAGAAATAACAAATTTATATATGTAACAGAATTAATCACACTTAAAGTGCATGTGCAAAACGTGAAAAACATCTCAGAATGTGCATGATTAAGTGTGGATATATCAAAATAATAAATCAAATCATTACCACATACAAAGTGCAAGAGTGCAAAAAGGAGTACTGGAGGATTAAGACATGGGGGTAATATACCTTTAAGGGTCATCAGGTCCTGTAACCATGAGCACCCCGAAGTGCGTGTCGGAAAAACTTCCTTCGTCAGGGGGTGGCTTATTAATTATTTCTTTGGGAATATCTCTATTTTTTGCAAATACTGATAGCTTTTTTATTAATATCTTTTATTAATATAATATATACACTGCGCAAAAAAATAAAGGGAACACTTAAACTACAGAATATAACTTCAAGTAAATAAAACTTCTGCGAAATCAAACTGTCCACTTAGGAAGCAACACTGTTTGGCAATCAATTTCACATGCTGTTGTGCAAATGGAATAGACAAGGAATGAAAATTATTGGCAATTATCAAGACACACAAAATAAAGGAGTGGTTCTGCAGGTGGGGACCACAGACCACATCTCACCTTTGAATGTTGGTTGTGCTTTCACACTCATGGTAGCATGAGACGGACTCTACAACCCACACAAGTGGCTCAGGTAGTATAGCTCATCTAGGATGGCACATCAATGCGAGCTGTGGCAATAAGGTTTGCTATGTCTGTCGGCGTAGTGTCCAGAGGCTGGAGGCGCTACCAGGAGACAGGCCAGCACAACAGGAATCTTGGAGGGTGCCGTAGGAGGGCAGCAACCCAGCAGCAGGACCACTACCTCAGCCTTTGTGCAAGGAGGAGTACTGCCAGAGCCCTGCAAAATGACCTCCAGCAGGCCACACATGTGCATGTGTCTGCACAAACAGTTAGAAACCGACTCCATGAGGATGGTCTGAGTGTCCTATGTCCATAGATGGGGGTTGTGATCACTGCTCAACACTGTGCAGGATGCTTGGCATTTGCCACAGAACACCAGGATTGGCAAATTTGCCACTGGTGCCCTGTGCCCTTCACAGATGAAAGCAGGTTCACACTGAGCACAAGTGACAGATGTGACAGTGCTGCTGCCTGCAACATCCTTCAGCATGACTGGTTTGGAAGTGGGTCAGTAATGGTGTGGGGTGGCATTTCTTTGGAGGGCCGCACAGCCCTCCATGTACTCGCCAGAGGTAGCATGACTGCCATTAGGTGAGACCCTCAGACCCCTTGTGAGACCTTATGCTGGTGCGGTTGGCCTTGGGTTCCTCCTAATGCAGGACAATGCCAGACCTCATGTGGCTGGAGTGTGTCAGCATTTCCTGCAAGATGAAGGCAATGAAGCTATGGACTGACCTGCCCATTCCGCAGACCTGAATCCGATTAAACACATCTGGGACATCATGTCTCGCACCATCCACCAACGTCACGTTGCACCACAGATTGTCCAGGAGTTGGCGGATGCTTTAGTCCTGGTCTGGGAGGAGATCCCTCAGGAGACCATCCGCCGCCTCATCAGGACCATGCCCAGGCATTGTAGGAGGTCATACAGGTACGTGGAGGCCACACACTACTGAGCATCATTTCCTTGTCTTGAGGCTTTTTCACTGAAGTTCGATCAGCCTGTAACTTCATTTTCCACTTTGATTTTGAGCATCATTCCAACTCCAGACCTCTGTGGGATATTAGTTGTGATTTACCTTGATAATTTTTAGGTTTTATTGTTCAACACATTCCACTATGTAATGAATAAAGATTTACAGCTGGAATATTTCATTCAGTGATATCTAGGATGTGGGATTTTAGTGATCCCTTAATTTTTTTGAGCAGTATATATATATATATATATATATATATATATCTACATATATTTATATATATAGATATATATATATATATATGCAGTCCATAAAAAAAAGAAAAAAGTTTAATGGCACTAAGAAACAGGTGAGTACTCACTGTTTGAGCAGTTTTAGCAGAGTCCAGTAGGATGAGCTAAGTCAAAAACCCCACCAAACGGTAATCCACTGGAATAAGGCGTGCTTGCTTGAAAAAACATGAGTGGAAATCCAAACAGGAAGAAAATAGCAGCACCACACAAGTCTTCCAGTAAAAAAAAAACCGTTGTCCTTTATTTTAACAACGTGCTGTGGACATGGTTACAGAAGGCAGGATAATTGCAAGACGAATTGGTTAGGTTAATGGACTACGGCCGTTTCACGTGGTATACACTTCAGCGGGTCCGGGGTCCAATTATCCTGCCCTCTGTAAACATGTCAATAGCACATTGTTAAAATAAAGGACAAAGGTTTTTTTTACTTGAAGACTTGTGTGGTGCTGCTATTTTCTTCTGTCAGTCTGTCATTGTTAGTTTGTTTACTGTAAGTGATATCTGTAACTTGTATGTAACCTCTTCTCATGTACAGCACCACGGAATCAATGGTGCTATATAAATAAATAAATAATATATATATATATATATATATATATACAGTACTAGATGGTGACCCGATTCTAACGCATCGGGTATTCTAGAATATGTATGTATTGTAGGGGTTCCACTCACTCAGCTGCGACGGCTGACACTCAGGAGGCAGGTTCCTTTAAAGTTCACTGGGTTTATTGCTCCATAAACCATATGACAAAACAACAGAAAGCAAATAGCCTTTGGGTCAGGCAAAGAAAAACAAGGGTCCAATTCATCCGGCTCAGTCCTGAAGCCGTAACACACTCAGGAGGGTTTCACCTCCACACATATCTCCCTGTGTTAAGCATTAGGCTTTCTTTTATATGTCTAACCACACCCAGAACCCATCACATGACCAGACATGTGGTTGTGACATCACCACAGGTCCTGAAACACATATAGGTAGCTATGGTTACATCACAGTAGCAAGCCATCTATAAGGGACATATCTCCCATCGATTAGACACCCTTTAGCCACGCTACAGTATATAGCAGCCACATAGTATATAGCACAGGCCACAACATATTCTTGAATACCCGATGCGTTAATACAGGCCACGCAGTATATAACAGTAGCCATGCAGTATATAACACAGGCCAAAGAGTATATAACACAGCCCATGCAGTATATAACATTGCCCACATAGTATATAACACTGGCCACGTAGTATATAGCAGCCATGCAGTATATAACACAGCCCACACAGTATATAACACTGCCCACATAGTATATAGCACTGCCCACGTAGTATATAGCAGCCATGTAGTATATAACGCAGCCCACACAGTAAATAACACTGCTCACATAGTATATAGCAGCCATATAGTATATAACGCAGCCCACGCAGTATATAACATTGCCCACATAGTATATAACACTGCCCACATAGTACATAGCAGCCATGTAGTATACAACGCAGCCCACACAGTATGCAACACAGCCCACGTGGTATATAGCAATGTGGGCACTACAGTATATGCGTGGTTAAAAAAGACTTAAAATAAAAAATAAACATATACTCACCTTCCAAAGGCCAATTGAAGTCCTGGCGCCTGTGTGCGGTGCACGTGGCAGCTTCTGGTCCCAGGGTTGGTATGAGCGCAGGACCTGTGATGACATCACGGTCACATGACCGTGACGTCATGGAAGGTCCTTCTCGCATAGCATCCTTGGCACCGGAACCTGCCACTTGCACTGCCGAGGACAGCACGCCATGTCGGAGGGTGAGAATAACCTTTTTTTTATTATTATTATTTGTAACATTAGATCTTTTTACTATTGATGCTGCATACGCATCATCAATAGTAAAAAGTTGGTCACACAGGAATAATAGCTGCGTTAATGGAGTGCGTTACACTGCGGCATAACGCGGTCCATTAACGCTGCCATTAACCCTGTGTGAGGGCTGAATGGAGGGGAGTATGGAGCGGGCACTGACTGTGGGGAGGAAGGAGCGGCCAATTTGCCACCGGACTGTGCCTGTCGCTGATTGGTCATTGCAATGGTCGTGGGCGTCTTGCCACGACCAATCAGCGACTTGGATTTCCATGACAGACAGTGGCCACGACAGACAGAAAGACAGACAGAAAGACAGACAGATGGAAGTGACCCTTAGACAATTATATAGTAGATATTTATATATATGTATATATATATATACTAGATTGTGGCCCGATTCTTACGCATCGGGTATTCTAGAATATGCATGTCCCCGTAGTATATGGACAATGATGATTCCAGAATTCGCGGCAGACTGTGCCCGTCGCTGATTGGCCGACGCAACCTTTAAGACATCATCATCGCCATGGCAACCATTATGACATCTACGTCGATACTGTGCCCGTCGCTGAATCAGAAACGTGGGATTTCTACGTCCTTTATGACATCATCGTTGCTGTGCCCGTCGCTGATTGGTCGAGGCCTGGCGGCCTCGACCAATCAGAGACGCGGGATTTCCAGGACAGACAGACAGAAAGACAGACAGACAGACAGATGGAAAAACCCTTAGACAATTATATATATAGATAGTTTTTTCACAGCCATTTTAGATTAGAGAGCGCTGAAATCATTCTCTCATAGCATCCACAAAGCAACATTTCATGGAACCATAATCATGCACTTATGTTCCGTTATTATTTGTTCTTCAATCTCCTATTGAAGATTTTTTTCTGGTTACATTGATTGTACATCTCAGCTGTCACTGTTAACACTTTCTAACCGACCTAACTCAATGATCTTTATATCATAAGCAATTATGTGCTTCAGCAGTCCCATTTAGAGCTAACTTTAGAGCCAATCATTGAAAATATAGTCTGTTTCTTGATTGACATACAAGCTATTGACCTTAGAACATATCGATAATATGTTCTGGCGAGTTAGAGATAATATCAATGTTTTGGGTTCTGTATAGATTAAATGTAGTCCCTCAATATTTCACTGACCATGGGAACTCATTCTCGTTAACGGTAGAACATTAGCTCCATCAACCATTAAAGGCAATCTGTCAATGGATCAACCCTCCTAAGCCATCTGTATGTGCATAGAGGTCATAGGAAGCTAAATACCTTAATATCTGTGATCTGATGTTTTACTCCAGAGATATTCCACATTTTTCTTATATGTAAAGGAGCTGTTAAGACCTTTGGGCCGGACAGCGATCTGCATGAGAATCGGGTTCCACGGATATTTTTGAAATAGAGGAAAGAGTTACCAGGATAATATGTAATCACTGCTCTCGGCTCTCCTGATCTCACTGCAAAGCTACAGTTAGGTCCATATATATTTGGACAGAGACAACATTTTTTCTAATTTTGGTTATAGACATTACCACAATGAATTTTAAACAAAACAATTCAGATGCAGTTGAAGTTCAGACTTTCAGCTTTCATTTGAGGGTATCCACATTAAAATTGGATGAAGGGTTTAGGAGTTTCAGCTCCTTAACATGTGCCACCCTGTTTTTAAAGGAACCAAAAGTACTAGGACAATTGACTCCAAGGCTATTTCATGGACAGGTGTGGGCAATCCCTTTGTTATGTAATTCTCAATTAAGCAGATAAAAGGCCTGGAGTTGATTTGAGGTGTGATGCTTGCATTTGGAAGGTTTTGATGTGAAGTTTACATGCGGTCAAAGGAGCTCTCCATGCAGGTGAAACAAGCCATTCTTAAGCTGCGAAAACAGAAAAAGAACCATCCGAGAAATTGCTGCAATATTAGGAGTGGCAAAATCTACAGTTTGGTACATCCTGAGAAAGAAAGAAAGCACTGGTGAACTCATCAATGCAAAAATGCCTGGGAGCCCACGGAAGACAACAGTGGTGGATGATCGCAGAATAATCTCCATGGTGAAGAGAAACCCCTTCACAACAGCCAATCAAGTGAACAACACTCTCCAGGAGGTAGGTGTATCAATATCCAAATCTACCATAAAGAGAAGACTGCATGAAAGTAACTACAGAGGGTTCACTGCACGGTGCAAACCACTCATAAGCATCAAGAATAAAAAGGCTAGACTGGACTTTGCTAAAAAAACATCTAAACAAGCCAGCACAGTTCTGGAAGAACATTCTTTGGACAGATGAAACCAAGATCAACCTCTACCAGAATGATGGAAAAAGAAAAGTATGGCGAAGGCGTGGTACAGCTCATGATCCAAAGCATACCACATCATCTGTAAAACACGGCGGAGGCTGTGTGATGGCTTGGGCATGCATGGCTGCCAGTGGCACTGGGTCACTAGTGTTTGTTGATGATGTGACATAGGACAGAAGCAGCCGAATGAATTCTGAGGTATTCAGAGCCATATTGTGTGCTCAGATCCAGCCAAATGCAGCCAAACTGATTGGTCGTCGTTTCATACTTCTGATGGACAATGACCCAAAACATAAAGCCAAAGCAACCAAGGAGTTTATTAAAGCAAAGAAGTGGAATATTCTTGAATGGCCAAGTCAGTCACCTGATCTCAACCCAATTGAGCAGCAATTCACTTGTTAAAGACTAAACTTCAGACAGAAAGGCCCACAAACAAACAGCAACTGAAAACCACCGCAGTGAAGGCCTGGCAGAGCATCAAAAAGGAGGAAACACAGCGTCTGGTGATGTCCATGAGTTCAAAACTTCAGGCAGTCATTGTCAACAAAGGGTTTTCAACAAAGTACTAAAAATAAACATTTTATTTAAAATTATTGAATCTGTCCAATTACTTTTGGTCCCTTTAAAAACAGGGTGGCACATGTTAAGGAGCTGAAACTCCTAAACCCTTCATCCAATTTTAATGTGGATACCCTCAAATGAAAGCAGAAAGTCTGAACTTCAACTACATCTGAATTGCTTTGTTTAAAATTAATTGTGGTAATGTCTATAACCAAAATTAGAAAAATGTTGTCTCTGTCCAAATATATATGGCCCTAACTGTATGTGTGATTATAACTGACACATCTACAAGTTCCTTTCAGTACTTCAGCTTCCATCTCACAGGTTGCCAGTTTTGCAATACAGCAGAGCTGTGAAAGCTGCAGCTGCTAACATGTTTGTTATGAGACAAAATTCAGTTCTAATGTTCTTACATGTCTGACACTAATAACACCTCCTGTCATTTACAATAATCTCTGGAGGCAGATTCTCATGCCAATCACTGACTGGCCGATAGCGTGGATCAGCTCATTTGCATAAAAGAACAATGTGGATATTTCTTGAATAAGACACTGGATCACCTATATCAATGTATCATTTATTCTGCTTCCTATTATCTGCATGCCTATATAGATGGCTTAGGAGGGTTGATCCTACTAACAAATTCCCTTTAACTCAGTTAATTAATGTTACCATTGAATAACGGCAAGTGAATGGTAATGTTACTTTACTGTTAGCCATTGGGAGAGGTTATGAATTTAAAATGTTAAAAGGTTATTTGGAGTAGATATAGAGTAACAGCCCCGATGTGATGCCAGTGAAACTAATGGACTCTTGTGATTCCTACAGGGGAAAGTAACTTTTTATGATTTGATATTCAAGGTCTAAAAACAGCTCAGCTGTATTGGCACTTTAATAACTTTACAGTATCATTATGCTTTAGCTGTGCATGAAGTTAAAATTAGGAAATGTGAGTTAACCGGAGCATGCAATACCATATGCTGGAGCTCCACAGAGACCCCATTCAGGCATCAGGTATCTGTACTTGATAAAAAGAGGCACTTGCAGTCATGTTACAGATAAACCACAACAGATTTAGCTTCCTTGACTTATAACTTTGCTACACATGGATACACTCTCTACGTGAATGTCTACATTTCTTTACAACATTAACAGGTCACTTGTGAATACTGGAAACACTTTAGAATTTAGACTTTTTTTCAGAACATTATTCTAAAGACAGTTTGCCAATGTTATTGTTCTGTTCTTTCTAGCTAGGTAAAAATAAGTAGCTTGTTAGATGTTGAAAAAAAGTATTCTACATTAAGTAGATTTGTCCTAATCTGTAATTAGTGAAACTGAACAGCTGCAACAAATTTTAACTTCTGAAAAACATTACTCTTTCGCCAGGGTTGAGTGTGTTTGAAATTATACATTCCGTGAATTGAATTCAGACATTTACAGTATAATCAACAGCAGAGAAATAGAGACATCTGACACTTCTTAAGGTCGCCATACATTAGAGCAAGGTCGAGTGGCTGAACCCACTGATTATGAAAAGGTGTACTCGGTGTATGGGCTCATTGTCACTTGCTATGAAATTGGACGAATGCAATCTGATTAAAAATCGGATTACATTCGGATCAATATTATTCTATCATTGTGTGTTCATCTGCGTTTTCTTCTTCCTGCTCGGATAGGATCACGATTGTACTGGAAAAAAATCACAGCTTGCTGTAATTGTAATCGGAAATTGGATTGCATTAGGCAATAGAAGTCAATGGATGTGAGACAAGAATCGCACTGCACCTGCATGGTCCGATTGCTGTTCGTTTTTTTTTTTTCTCGCACCATTGACTTCTATTGACTACATGCGAGTGCTGTCCCATTTTTAGACAGTGTTGTCCTTTGAAAAGCTGGCAATTCAGCAGCTGCGTACAATAAAATCACAGCGGGACACGACAGGAAAAAATAGATTACATACAGTCTATATACATAGAATAGATAGATATAGAGATGTCAGTCGCATATACAATTAGTACATGCGTGCAGATTAATGTGTAAGTATTTAACCCCTTTCTGGCATTTGTCTTAGTAATACATCCCTTTACCCTGGGCCTATCTGACCAGGGACATTTTATTATTGCATGGCGATCGCCCGTGCACACTGGCTATGCATGGGCGTTTACAGCCGAGTCTCAGTTGATTCCGACAGCTGAAACCCGGCACTAAGTGCCAGGAGTGGTCGCACACCTCTCTGGGCATTTTTACCCCCTAAATGCTATGAACAAAAGCTATCGCAGCATTCCAGGAGCCAGCAGAGGGATGACAGCACCTTTGCCTTTGGATCAGAGACCCCACGGCATCATGACAACATCCGGGTCGCCAGAGCAAGGAAAGTTGTGTTAGGGTTGGCGGAACGCAACGAATATATTTATTAAGTAAGATTGGTGCGTTCGCCACCCAGGATCCACCGTGCAGGAAAGAACCTGCTGCTAAGTGAATGGCAGCACTATATGGCAGTACAATGTGATTACACACACGGGTTATCTTCACCCTGTGTGAAGGAAGAACTCTATCCCAGGACCCAGGATTAGAGTTAGTGTAGACCTCTTGCGATCAACACCACAATAGGGGTATCAGAGATAACTATTGTGCACAGAAGTGTATGCTATGCCACACTAGCGGATGCCACCAACCACCCAGACTTGGGTAAGGTAAGCGCACTAATAGCGCAAGGCGCTGCACTGGTGGTCACAGCAGTTAGACGCTGCCTTATGTGTTAAGGCTATGAGATTGCAGCCATACACCTTACGCGAACAGTCATACACAAGGGATGGGTTTTTAAAGGAACGACTTGCACTCATCAACACACACACGATAACAATAGTATACTAGTGCATGGCCGTGCGGTCATGCGAAGCTTATATAGCTGCAGCACGTTCAGAACCCTTCAAAGAAGGACCAATGGATTTGCAGCAGTACCTGAGCATGTGACCCTAGATCTCCATTGAGAGATCTTGCCCTGGGCATGCTCAGCGTGTGCAAAGCAGGACTAAGTCCTAGCACCTACAGGACCTTCCTGAGCATGTGACCCTAGATCTCCACTGAGAGATCTTGCCCTGGGCATGCTCAGTGTGTGCAAAGCAGGACTTAGACCCAGAAAAGCCTGCTCGCTGCGGATCAGTGCAGGGTACCATAGCAGAGCCTGGAGAGGCAGTAGTAACCCTTTGCACAGTACCAGTCTCAGTGAGATGCTGGGAGCGACGTCTCCACTGAGCAGGCTCCACTGCGGCCGATGCAGAATGGGAGACCGCAGCAGACACGGATCGAGATTCCCCCTGTGCAGCAGAGGAAACTCGACTCCTAACAAGTTGCTTGATGATGTGCAGTGGATGATCAGTAACTTTCTCTGTCAGTGCAGAGCTGACAGCTTCAACAGTATGTTGCTGCATCCCCACAGTGTACAGGCGAAAAGGCTGCAAAAAATGATAGTCCCATATTGGGACAAAGTAAAAAAAAAATTAAAATAATTGTAAAAATATTTGCTGAAAATATCAAAAATAATAATAAAAAAATCAAAGCATATTGTATCTATAATTAAATATTTGTATGAAAAAAATATAAACATTAAAAGTACACCTATTTGGTATCGCCGTGTCCGCAACGACCCGACCTATAAAACTGTCTCACTAGTTAACCCTTAGAGAACACCATACAAAAACAAGGCAAATAACAGTGCTTTAACATACAGCTCCATCTGTGAAAAAAAAAAGTTTTAGCTCTCAGAAGAGATGCAAAAATAATTATTTTTTCTATAAAATAGTTTTTAGTGTGTAGAAGCGCCAAAACATAAAAAAAAACTATATAAGTGAGGTATCGCTGTAATTGTACTGGCCCGAAGAATAAAACTGCCTAATCTATTTTACCACACATGGACCAGCATAACCCCCCCCCCCAAATAAATTACTGAATTGCTGGTTTTTGTTCATTCTGTCTCACAAAAATCAGAAAAGAAAGCAATCAAAAAATGTCATGTGCTCGAAAATAATACCAATAAAACTCGTCTTGCAAAAAGAAAGCCCTCACATAACTCTGTGGGCCAAAATATGGAAAAATTATAGCTCTGGTGATGCAAAATAAAAGCAGCAACTTTTAGTGTGTGACAGCAGCCAAACGTAAAAACCCAAAATAAATCTGGCATCGCTGTAATCACAATAACCCAAAGAATAAAGTTGCCTAATCACTGATATCACATGAGGAATGGCATAAAAAATAAAAAAAACAATTCTTCACCTGCTGTTGCTTTTTTCATGCTGCCTCTCGAAAGATCGCATTAAGGCTTGCAGCACATTTATCTTGTACTCTGCGCTGAGAGCTTGTAGAGGAATTTACATGTAAATCTCTGGTGCATTCTTTGAGGGGTCTAGTTTCCAATATGGGGTCACTTGTGGGGGTTTTCACTGTTTAGACACATCGGGGTTTTCCAAATGGGACATAATGTCCGCTAAAGATTCCAGAACATTTTACATTCAAAAAGTCAAATGACACTCCTTCCCTTCTGAGCCCTGCTATGTGCCCAAACAGTAGTTTTCTCCCTCATATGGGTATCGGTGTACTCAGGAAAAATTGCACTACAGATTGTATGGTGCAATTTCTAATGTTACCCTTATGAAAATGCAAAATTTAGAGCTAAAATAACATTATAGTGAGAAAAATTTGATTTTATTATTTTCATGGCTCATTATTACAAACTTGTGTGAAGCACCTAGAGGTTCAAGGTGCTCACCGCACATCTAAGTACATTCCTTGAGGGGTCTAGTTTCCAAAATGGGGTCACTTGTGGGGAAATTCCACTGTTTAGGCACATCAGGGGCTCTCCAAATGGGACATGACATCCGCTAATGATTCCAGGAAATTTTATATTCAAAAAGTCAAATGACTAGTGATGAGCGAATATACTCATTACTCGAGATTTCTCGAGCATGCTCAAGGGTCCTCTGAGTATTTTTTAGTGCTCAGAGATTTAGTTTTTATTGCCGCAGCTGAATGATTTACATCTGTTAGCCAGCATAAGTACATGTGGGGGTTGCCTGGTTGCTAGAGAATCCCAACATGTACTTATGCTTGCTAACAGATGTAAATCATTCAGCTGCGGCAAAAAAAACTAAATCTCCAAGCACTAAAAAATACTCGGAGGACCCCAGAGCATGCTCAAGAAATCTCGAGTAATGAGTATATTCGCTCATCACTACAAATGGCGCTCCTTCCCTTCTGAGCCCTGCCATGTATCCAAACAGTAGTTTTCTCCCTCATATTTGGTATCGGCATACTCAAGAGAAATTGCACAACAAATTGTAAGATGCAATTTCCTCTGTTACCCTTATGAAAATGCAATATTTTGCGCTAAAAACATTTTTTGGGGGAAAATTAGATTTTTTTTTTATTTTATGGCTCAACGTCATAAGTGAAGCGCCTGAGGGCTCAATGTGCTCACTACACATCTAGATCAGTTCCCTTAGGGGTCTATCTTCCAAAATGGTGTCACTTGTAGGGGATTTTCCCTGTTTAGGCACATCAAAGGCTCTTCAAACACGACATGGCATCCGCCAATTGTTCCAGGAGATTTTACATTCATAAAGTCAAATGGCACTCCTTTCCTTCCAAGAAGTGGTTTTCTCCCTCATATGGGGTATTGGCATGCTCAGGAGAAATCACACAACAAATTCTGGGGTTCATTTTTTCCTGTTACCCTTGTCAAAATAAAAAAATTAAATGTGAAGTAAATTTTTTGTTAAAAAAAGTGAAATTTTATTTTTTTTCACATTTCAAAAATTCCTGTGAAGCACCTCAAGGGTTAATAAAGTTCTTGAATGTGGTTTTGAGCACCTTGAGGGGTGAAGTTTTTAGAATGGTGTCACTTTTGGGTTTCTTCTATCATTTAAATCCATCAAAGTGTCTTCAAATGTGATGCGGTACCTTAAAAAAATGGTTTTGTAAATTTTGTTGTAAAAATGTGATCTCGCTGGTCAAATTATAACCCTTAAAACTTCTTGATAAAAAAAATTGTTCCAAAATTGTGCTGATGTAAAGTAGATATGTGGGAAATGTTACTTATTAACTATTTTGTGTGATATATCACTGTGATTTGAGGGCATGAAAATTCATTTGGAAAATTGCAAAATTTTTGCCAATTTTCCATTTTTTTTTACAAATAAACATAACTCATATCAAACAAATGTTACAACTACATGACGTACAATATGTCATGAAAAACATTCTCAGAATTACTGGGATCTTTAAGCATTCTAGAGTTATAATCACATAACTTGACAGTAGTCAAAATCGTAAAAATTGGCCTTTAATATTCTGTAATACTGTAGATAAGTCCCCGATGTAACCTGAAAGATAAGAAAAACAAGTTAGATTATGCTAACTCAGGGGTGGTCCTGGTGCAGTCCGGTCCGATGGGCGTCGCAGGTCCGGGTCCGGCACCTCCCATCTTCATACTATGTAGTCCTCTTCTTTGCTTCCTGTCATGGATCCTGCGCAGGCGAACTTTATCTACCCTGTTGAGGGCAGAGTAAAGTACTGCCAAAATTAGGTGACAGATTATCTTTAATAAATTAATACATGCATAATGTGCTGCACACACTGCACTAGTTGTACTGTATATGTGACTGACATCTCTACAGGGTAGGCCAATTATATGGATATACCTGGGTGGGCCATTTATAAAGTTGGATCCAAAATGGCCAGCTTCAAAATGGCCACCATGGTCACCACCCACCTTGAAAAGTTTTCCCCCTCCCTTATACTAATGTGCCACAAACAGGAAGTTGATATCACCAACCATTCCCATTTTATTTAGGTGTATACATATACATGGCTCACCCAGGTGTATCCATATAAATGGCCCACCCTGTATATAAGGCCCACTAAGACACACACCTGTGTCTTGTTATGACACCAAACCAAGCCAACTAATAAAAAGAGGAACAACGAATATCAGCTAGTAAGAGGTGGTACTCCCTATACCATCAGTGGCTACAGACAACTGTCATGGAACGAGAAATACAGATACAACTCTAAACAGAATACTCATGTGACCATAAGCATGACTGCATGGGCTTCCCCTTAATGCCTTAACCCTTTAGTGGCAGAGCCAATTTGGTACTTAATGACAAAGCCAATTTTTACAATTCTGACCACTGTCACTTTATGAAGTAATAGTTCTGGAACGCTTCAACATATCCCACTGATTCAGAGATTCTTTTTTCGTGACATATTGTACTTCATATTAGTCGTAAAATTTCTTCGATATAAATTGCATTTATTTATGAAAAAAAACAAATTTGGCAAACTTTTTTTATGTACCCTTAAATCAGAGACTGTTGTCACACAAAATAGTTAATAAATAACATTTCCCACATGTCATATATATATCAGCACAATTTTGTAAGCATAATTTTTGTATTAGGACGTTATAAGGGTAAAAGTTGATCAGCAATTTCTCATTTTTCCAACAAAATTTACAAAACCATTTTTTTTAGGACAACCTCACATTTGAAGTGAGTTGGGGGTCAATATAACAGAAAATACCCAAGTGACACCATTCTAAACACTATACCCCTCAAGGTGTGCAAGAAGTTTATTAACCATTCAGGTGCTTCACGAAAACTAAAGCAATGTGGAAGGAAAAAATGAACATTTATTTTCACAAAGGTGTCAGAAGAAAATGGGCCCCAAATTTTTTTGTGCAATTTCTCCTGATTACGCTGATACCCCATATGTGGGGGAAAGCCACTGTTTCGGCACATGGCAGGGCTCAGAAGGGAGGGAGCACCATTCCACTTTTTAAATGCAAAATTGGCTGGAATCAATGGTGGCCCTACGTCACATTTTGGAGACTTCCTGATGTACCTAAACAGTTGAACCCCCAATTCTAAATCTAACTCCTACACACCCTTAATCCTAATCCCAACCCTAGCCATAATCCCATCCAGAACCACAGCCAGAACCCTAACCACAACCCTAACCCTAAGCCCGACCAATAGCCAAAACCCCAACCCTTGCCCCAACCGTAACCCTAGCCCAAACCCAGCCCTAGCCCAGTCATAACCCTTGCCCCAACCCTATCCCAAGCCCCAAACATAACCCTAGTCCAATCCTAACCCTAGCACCAGCCCTAACCCTAGCTGTATTTCCATTTTCCCATTAGGGTTAGTGTTAGGGTTGTGGCTAAAGTTAGGGTTGGAGCTAAAGTTAGAATTAGGGTTGGGATTAGGGTTAGGGGTGTGTTAGGGCTAGGTTTGTGGTTAGAGTTATGGTTAGGGCTGGGATTAGGGTTAACGGTGTGTTGAGGTGAGGGTTGGAGTTAGAATTGGCGGGTTTCCACTGTTTAGGCACATCAGGGGCTCTCCAAATGCGACATGGCATCCGTTCTTAATTCCAGCCAATTCTGCGTTGAAAAAGTCAAACGGTGCTCCTTCCCTTCCGAGTTCTGCTGTGCACCCAAACAGTTATTTACCCCCACATATAGGGTATCGGCATACTCAGCACAAATTGGATAACAACTTTTGTGTCCAATTTCTCTTGTTATCCTTGTGAAATAAAAAAATTTGGTTGCAAAAAGATCATTTTTGTTAAAAAAATACGTGTTAGGGCTAGCGGAACGCACCGAGTAAATATAGAGGTTTTATTATAATTGATGCATTTGCAAACCGGGGTCCACCGTGCAGGAGAACCTGCTGCTAGCAAACGGCGGAACTATATGGCGGTATGAGCTTACTCTGTTACTTCACAGAGTAGCCGTGAACACAAAGCACTGCGCCCTGTTTGACTTCACAGTGGCACAGGCTAACTACCCAACTGAGAGCAGTCGGTGGTCATGCATGCACACAAAAACTCCTCGCAGGAGGTGCCAGCATTCTAGGGGCCGGGTCCCTGAATACAAACTCACATGACCACACTGGCGCAAAGCACATAACATAGAACAATACTAGCGCATGGCCGTGGGGCCATGCGAGCCTTAAATAGTTGCAGCACGTACAGTACCTTCCTAGAAGGACCAATGAGAGGCTGCCACAGAGCGTGAGCACCTACAGGACCTTCCTGAAGGACCAATGGCTTTAGCTGCATTATCTGATCATGTGACCCTCGATCTCCACTGAGAGATCTTACTCTGGGCATGCTCAGAACGAGAAAAGCAGGACTTAGTCCCAGAAGCGTCTGCTCGCCGATGCCCAGCACTGACTTCAATGGCAGAAGCAGGAAAAGCAGCAGTAACTCTTTGTACAGAGTCAGACTGAGTGAGACGCTAGGACCGATGTCTCCGCTGAGCAGGCTCCACTGCGGCAGGAGAAGAATGGGAGACCGCAGCGGAGATGGCCTGAGATTCCCCCTGTGCAGAGGTGGGAACTCGCCCTTAACAATGTGATTTTTTATTTTTACAGCTGTACGTTATAAACTTCTGTGAAGCACTTGGGGGTTCAAAGTGCTCACCACACATTTAACCCCTTCAAGTCGCGGCCCTTTTTCATTTTTGCGTTTTCATTTTTCACTTCCCTCCTTCCCAGAGCCATAACTTTTTTATTTTTCCGTCAATATGGTCATGTGAGGGCTTATTTTTTGCGAGACAAGTTGTACTTTTGAACGACTCCATTGGTATTACCATGTCTTTTACTAGAAAACGGGAAAAAAATTCCAAGTGCGGTAAAATTTTAAAAAAAAGTGCAATCCCACACTAGTTTTTTGTTTGGCTTTTTCGCTAGGTTCATTAAATGCTAAAACTAACCTGCCATTGTGATTCTCTAGGTCATTACGAGTTCATGGACATCTAACATGTCTAGGTTATTTTTTATCCAAGTGGTGAAAAAAAAATCAAAACTTTGCTTAAAAAAAAAAAAAAAATAGTGCTATTTTCCAAAACCCGCAGCGTCTCCATTTTTCGTGATCTGGGGTCGGGTGAGGGCTTATTTTTTGCATGCCGAGCTGACATTTTTAATGATACCATTTCGGTGCAGATACGTTCTTTTGATCGCCCGTTATTGCATTTTAATGCAATGTCATGGCGACCAAAAAAAGTAATTCTGGCGTTTCAGATTTTTTTCTCGCTACGCTGTTTAGCGATCAGGTTAATGCTTTTTTTATTGATAGATCGGGCGATTCTGAACATGGTGATACCAAATACGTGTAGGTTTTTTTTTTATTGTTTTATTTAGGATGGGGCGAAAGGTGGGTGAATTAAACTTTTATATTTTTTATATTTTTTTCATATTTTTAAAAACTTTTTTTTGTACTTGTGCCATGCTTCAATAGCCTCCACGGGAGGCTAGAAGCTGGCATAGCCTGATCGGCTCTGCTACATAGCAGTGATCATCAGATCGCTGCTATGTAGATGAAATGCAGGTGTGCTGTGAGCGCCGACCACAGGGGGGGCGCTCACGGCAGGCTGGCATCAGTAACCATAGAGGTCTCATGGACCTCTATGGTTACCTTCCTGATGCATCGCCGACCCCCGGTCATGTGACAGGGGTCGGCGATGATATAATTTCTGGCCGCCTGGCCGGAAGCGCCGGTTAAATGCCGCTGTCTGAGTTTGACAGCGGCATTTAACAGGTTAATAGCGGCGGGTGAATAGCGATTTCACCCGCCGCCATTGCGCGCACATTTCAGCTGTACAAAACAGCTGACATGTCGCAACTTTGATGTGGGCTCACCGCCGGAGCCACACATCAAAGGGTGTGACACGGCATGCGCAGTAATAGTACGGCGCATGTCGTGAAAGGGCTAGATAAGTTCCTTAGTGGGTCTAGATTCCAAAATGATGTCACATGTGGGGGGTATCCACTATTTAGACACATCAGGGGCTCTCCAAACGCGACATTTCGTCCAATCTCAATTCCAGCTAATTTTGCATTGAAATGTCAAACGGCGCTCCTTCCCTTCGGAGCTTTGCCATGTTCCCAAACAGTGGTTTAACTGCATATATGGAGTATCAGCACACTCAAATTGTACAACAAGTTTTGTGGTCCAATTTCTCCTGTTACCCTTGGTAAAATAAAAAAATTGGATCTGAAGTACCTTTATTGTGAAAAAAAGTTAAATGTTCATTTTTAAAAAAAAAAATCAAAAAATTCCTGTGAAGCACCTGAAGGGTTAATGAACTTCTTGAATGTGGTTTTGAGCACCTTCAGGGGTGCAGTTTTTAGAATGGTGTTACTTTTGGTAATTTTCTATTATATAGACCCCTTAGGCCGGCGTCACACATGCGAGTTTTACGGACGTAAGAGCGCAGAATCTACGTCCGTAAAACTCGCAAAAAATACGGCACAATTATTCTCTATGCCCCTGCTCCTATCTGCCGTATTTTACTGATCAGTATTATACGGCTTTCTACGGCCGTACAAAATCGCAGCATGCTGCGTTTGTCACCGTACTGCGCAAGAAATACGCCAATGAAAGTCTATGGAAGCGTGAAAAATACGGATTACACACGGACAAGCAGTGTGACTTGCGAGAAATACGCAGCGCTGTTAGAGAGAAAAGCCGGTAATTCAGTGCGGTGTACAGTAAAATCACACTGACAGCTTACAGTAGAATAGGTAGAATAAATGTGTACACATAGAATAGGTATATATATATATATATGTCAGTGAGACACATATATGTATATATATTAATATTTATTCCAGCGCTAGACAGCTTGAAAGCCGGTAATTCAATTACCGGCTTTTTCCTTCTCCTTCCTAAAACCCGACATGATTTGAGACATGGTTTACATACAGTAAACCATGTCTTCTCTCCATTTTTTTTGCAGATTCCACACTACTAATGTCAGTAGTGTGTATCTGCAAAATTTGGCCGTTCTAGCTCTTAAAATAAAGGGTTAAATGGCGGAAAAAATTGGCGTGGGCTCCCGCGCAATTTTCTCCGCCAGAGTAGTAAAGCCAGTGACTGAGGGCAGATATTAATAGCCTGGAGAGGGTCCACGGTTATTGGCCCCCCCCTGGCTAAAAATATCTGCCCCCAGCCACCCCAGAAAAGGCACATCTGGAAGATGCGCCTATTCTGGCACTTGGCCACTCTCTTCCCATTCCCGTGTAGCGGTGGGATATGGGGTAATGAAGGGTTAATGCCACCTTGCTATTGTAAGGTGACATTAAGCCTAATTAATAATGGAGAGGCGTCAATTATGACACCTATCCATTATTAATCCAATTGTAGTGAAGGGTTAAATAAAACACAAACACATTCTTTAAAATTATTTTAATGAAATAAAAACAATGGTTGTTGTAGTATTTTATTCAACGCCCAATCCAGTCACTGAAGACCCTCGTTCTGTGAGTAAAGAAACATAATAAACCAACAATATACTTACCCTCCGCAGATCTGTAACGTCCAACGATGTAAATCCTTCTGAAGGGGTTAAAACATTTTGCAGCAAGGAGCTGTGCTAATGCAGGCTGCTCCTCGCTGCAAAACCCCAGGGAATGAGGCTAAAAATAGATCAATGATCTATATTTAGCATCATTTGCGGTGAGGCGCCCTCTGCTGGCTGTTCATAGATCGTGGGAAATTACCTAGAAAGCCAGGGAGCCAGGGAGCTTTCTAGGTAATTTCCCACGATCTATGAACAGCCAGCAGAGGGCGCCTCACCGCAAATGATGCTAAATATAGATCATTGATCTATTTTTAGCCTCATTCCCTGGGGTTTTGCAGCGAGGAGCAGCCTGCATTAGCACAGCTCCTTGCTGCAAAATGTTTTAACCCCTTCAGAAGGATTTACATCGTTGGACGTTACAGATCTGCGGAGGGTAAGTATATTGTTGGTTTATTATGTTTCTTTACTCACAGAACGAGGGTCTTCAGTGACTGGATTGGGCGTTGAATAAAATACTACAACAACCATTGTTTTTATTTCATTAAAATAATTTTAAAGAATGTGTTTGTGTTTTATTTAACCCTTCACTACAATTGGATTAATAATGGATAGGTGTCATAATTGACGCCTCTCCATTATTAATTAGGCTTAATGTCACCTTACAATAGCAAGGTGGCATTAACCCTTCATTACCCCATATCCCACCGCTACACAGGAATGGGAAGAGAGTGGCCAAGTGCCAGAATAGGCGCATCTTCCAGATGTGCCTTTTCTGGGGTGGCTGGGGGCAGATATTTTTAGCCAGGGGGGGGGCCAATAACCGTGGACCCTCTCCAGGCTATTAATATCTGCCCTCAGTCACTGGCTTTACTACTCTGGCGGAGAAAATTGCGCGGGAGCCCACGCCAATTTTTTCCGCCAGTTAACCCTTTATTTTAAGAGCTAGAACGGCCAAATTTTGCAGATACACACTACTGACATTAGTAGTGTGGAGTCTGCAAAAAAAATGGAGAGAAGACATGGTTTACTGTATGTAAACCATGTCTCAAATCATGTCGGGTTTTATGAAGGAGAAAGAAAAAGCCGGTAATTGAATTACCGGCTTTCAAGCTGTATAGCGCTGGAATAAGTATTAATATATATACATATATGTGTCTACTGACATATATATATATATATATATATATATATATATATATATATTCTTTTCTTTTTGGGACACATGGATCACTTCTGTAGCGGTATGTTGGTTTTGCAAGCCTGCGAGAAAACCACGCAGTACGGATGCCATACGGATTACATACGGAGGATGCCATGCGCAAAAAACGCTGACACAGCCTGCCTACGGAGGAGCAACGGACCATTTTTTTGGGGACTTTTCAGCGTATTACGGCCGTAATATACGGACCGTATTGTTTTACGCTGTGTGTGACGCCGGCCTTAGAGGGAACCTGTCACCTGAATTTGGCGGGACCGGTTTTCGGTCATATGGGCGGAGTTTTCGGGTGTTTGATTCACCCTTTCCTTACCCGCTGGCTGCATGCTGGCCGCAATATTGGATTGAAGTTCATTCTCTGTCCTCCGTAGTACACGCCTGCGCAAGGCAACAAAACCTGATACCTGCATTTTTGTTGTGTTTTGGCTGCTTGTCTGCACATACTTATTGCTTTCTATGGGTAAAAAACAGTGCAAAAACATTGCAGTTTTCCAATTCAGTCAGGAAAAAAAATGGGTGTCTATGAGATTTCTGAAATCTCGTCGCTTTTGCTGGTACTGTAAAATGCAGCTTTTAGGCCGGTTTCACACGTCAGTGGCTCCGGTACATGAGGTGACAGTTTCCTCACGTACCGGAGCCACTGACACACGTAGACGCATTAAAATTAATGCATCTGTGCAGATGTCATTTATTTTTTGTGGACCGTGTCTCCGTGTGCCAAACACGGAGACATGTCAGTGTGCATGGGAGCGCACGTATTACACGGACCCATTAAAGTCAATGGGTCCGTGTAAAACACGGACGTTGTCCGTGTGCAGTCCGTGTGCCGTGCAGGAGACAGCGCTCCAGTAAGCGCTGTCCCCCCCACATGGAGCCGCATATTCATTACTGTAAATGAGCGGCCCCACGTGACCGCATACAGTAGAAGGTGCGGCCAGGAGAGGAAGCAGCGACAGCCAAAGAGGGAGCTGGATGAGTATTTTCAGAACAGCGGGGGGGGGGGGGCACAGGGGGTGGGGACATGGACCTTTATTTTATACACGAAAAACCACCAAAAAATGGATTATTCATATCTTCTCTGCAGCAAACGCTGCTGCACAGAAGATATGAATCGCGGTTTCAGCACGATGCAGGGGACAGCGCTAAACTTTAGCGCTGTCTCCTGCACGCTCCTTGTGGTACCCAGTGGGCACACGGGCTGCACACGTGTGCCGCACGTGTGCCACACTGATGTGCCACAGAAATGCAGGGGCACACAGACACGGATAATTCCGGTACCGATTTTTTCCGGTACCGGAATAATCTGGACGTGTGGGACTGCCCTTAGTTTGCATAAAAAAGCAGCAAAAAAATGATCAAAAACACAACGTGTGAACATACCCTAAAGCAAGTTGAAGATAAAATGACCTCTAAAAGTGCTAAAGTTAAAGATCACACATTTCCTTTGTATTTTGACAAATATATATGTATATATAAATATATGTTATTTATACATGTATATAATATATATATATATATACACTGGATACGAGAAGTATTCAGACCCCTATACATTTTTCACTTTTTGTTTCATTGCAGCCATTTGGTAAATTCAAAAAGTTCATTTTTTTCACATTAATGTACTCCATCTTGACTGAAAAAAAATCAAAAATGTAGTAATTTTTGCAAATTTACTTTCTGTACCCACTGTATATATATATATTTTCATCTTTTAGATTGTGAGCCCCATCGGGGACAGCGATGACATTGTGTGCAAACTGTAAAGCACTGCGGAATATGTTAGCACTACATAAAAATAAAAATAAAGATTATTATCTTTTTTATTTAAAAAATTACAAAAAGGAATATGGACCGATGCAAAAGTTTGGGCACCCTGCATGGTTAGTAAATGTTAATTACCTTGTGAACGACGCCTAATTATAGATAAAAAAAAACTGTACCAATAAAAAAGGAAAAAAAATAATGGAATACTAAGGGGAGCAGCAGGAATAAATTAAGAGCAAAGCATGTCCATTTTTGTCCTGGTAACAGGTTCTTTTTATATACATGAGATGGAATTGTAAGACTTTATAATACTTTAAAGTATATCTAAGACTTCATAATACTTTAAAGTATATCTGTCACAAGAGTTGAAAATGCAAACTGTATACATTGTTAAAGGAATCTCTTAAGGTACCTTCACACATAACGATTTCGTTAACGATATCGTTGCAATGTCATGCTTTTTGTGACGTAGCAATGATCCCGCTAATGATCTCGTTATGTGTGACAGCGACCAACGATCAGGCCCCTGCTGGGAGATCGTTGGTCGTTGGGGAATGATCAGGACCTTTTTTTGGTCACTGATCACCCGCTGTCATCGCTGGATGGGCGTGTGTGGCGCCGATCCAGCGATGTGTTCACTTGTAGCCAGGGTAAATATCGGGTTACTAAGCGCAGGGCTGCGCTTAGTAACCCGATATTTACCCCGGTTACCATTGTAAAAGTTTAAAAAAAAAAACAGTACATACTCACATTCCGATGTCTGTCACGTCCCCCGCCGTCAGCTTCCCTGCACTGACTGTCAGCGCCGGCCGTAAAGCAGAGCACAGCGGTGATGTCACCACGGTACTCTGCTTTACGGCCGGCGCTGACATAGTCAGTGCGGGAAGCTGACGGTGGGGGACGTGACAGACATCGGAATGTGAGTATATAGTGTTTTTTTTTTTACTTTTACAATGGTAACCAGGATAAATATCGGGTTACTAAGCGCGGCCCTGCACTTAGTAACCTGATGTTTACCCTGGTTACCCGGGGACTTCGGCATCGTTGAAGACAGTTTCAACGATGCCGAAGTCGTTCCCCTGATCGTTGGTCGCTGGAGAGAGCTGTCTGTGTGACAGCTCCCCAGTGACCACAACGACTTACCAACGATCACGGCCAGGTCGTATCGCTGGTCGTGATCATTGGTAAGTCGTTTAGTGTAATGGTACCTTTAGATCCAGTGAGGCTGGAATGTTTATTGTGTAAATCCATGTCACAATGGCTGAAAAATGCTGCTTGAAAGTTATCTTGCCTAATTTTAATTAAGGTACCTACTCATACAGTTGAACTGTACTGTTGATTTATTAAGGTATTTATAATGTTTTGTATTGATATTTGAAAAAATATCAGTCAGTTATAATGGAGCGCCCCCAGACACAGGGCCACGGGTTCTCGATACCGGGCCACTCAGTCTCTGTATTGGGGTCGTCACAATGGCTAGACCCGGTCCGTGACCCTGCTAAGGGGCACCCAATGAAAGGTGATGGTGTGATGAGGGGTGCGAGGCGCGATGAATAACAAGGACACAGGGTTGCAGTCTCTTTACCTCTTTACTGAAGGCTTTGGGATCCGCAATCCAGAGCACTGCTAACAGGGCTGGCTGAAACCGGCCGGTCCGAAGGCACATCCAGAGTTTCCTTTGCAGGTGGAAATCAGTGCCTACCACTAGCGCCTGTGTGTTGTAGTCCTTCCCTGCTGAGCCCCACGGGATAGTCCTCACAACTGTTGTGTCTGTGTTCGTTGTTCTTTCTCTCTCTCTTCGTCCCCCAGATGATATGGTTAGGACGCACCCGTATGACGGGTAGGCCTGGAGTTATTCTGGGACCCTAGAGATGCCCCTTTCCCACAGTTGCCTCCCTTGTCTGCTTAGGTGATTTTGGTGAGACAGCCAACCTATAATTAACTGTCCTGCCATGTTGAAGTAATGCGTAAAGTCTCTTACTTTCTCGGTGCTCCGGCCACCGCCATGCGCCTCAGAAGGATGTTGCCTCGGTCTCATGGCATGACTCCTACTGGCTCTATCTCCTTTACACTGTGATCTTGCTTCTCACTTCTCCACAATCAACTTCGCTTCGTGTCCTTTCTTAGAATACCACCGCAAGGTGTTCCCTTTCTAGACCACTGTCAGGATCCCTACCCCTGACAGGTCCTCTCCCGAACCCTCCCGGGCTCTTTCTGTCTAACTTCCTGTCCAACCCCCAGTTTTACCAGAGTGTGAAGAGTGGCCTACTAGATAGAACCACTCCCCCTGGTGGCCGGAGTGTGAAGTGTCATGTGTGTTTGTGATACCTGGTCAGAACTCATCCAGTGCCATCAGACGTACCATCTTTCCCCTTAGCGGCAGAGTGTCATACTGCAACGACCAGATCTCTGGGGCGCTGCAATAATCAATTGCACAATGGGTAAAGAAAGGAAAAAAGAAATCACTTAAAGAGAAAAGACGATGTCCAAAGACTTTGCTTTCACAAAATTAAACACAAGCTTAATTGCCTATCAATGTGGTGTGCTAAGTAATTGCATAATCTTAGTGTCTGAAAATATGGACAAAGATAATGCTGAAAGTAATAAAAAGAAATAAAACCATTTACTCTTTAAAAGTAAGCTGCAAAAGATAAAGATGCTAATAAAAGAACATATGGACTGTACCCTGAGGTTATTAGTAGTCATTAAAAGTGAAATACATTGGAAAAGTATACAATTCAATATAGAATATATTACAAAAGTATGAAAACAGCAATTACAAGCCACAATAAACAACCTTTCGAATTCACAATCATCTTATTCTAATGCATTCAACTTAAGGGCAAATTGCTAATAATATGGAGAAAAACAAAACTTTCTAATAGTATAAATAACTAAAAGTCTGTGGACCCTTACTGAAAAAATCATTACATTTTAGAGTGACCTTTTCTCTGTACCAAGTTGTAAATACCTGGAGTATTTCAGAAATTTAAATGAGAAATATTCACTACTGGGCAATTCTTTACTAACGCAACCAAGGAAATGAGAAAACAAACAATAAAAATTGTTACACTCCAATACTGGTCCTCCATAGTCAGGAACTGATCCACTCACTCACATAATGCAGCGCTAAATAATGACTACTGAGGAGTACTGTAAGTCTGGTCCAAGAGGTCATATGTCAGGCCCAGCAAGTGGGCTGGATCCTCTAAGCCCCAGATCCAGGCGGGCACTTGGATCCCAGGGCGTTCATGCATCAAGCAGGAAGGCACACAGGCAGTAAGAACATGGCACACTTAGAAACCTCAGGAGAAGCAAGGTTCGGTACAAACATTACAGTTAGTGGAGCACACCAAACATAGAGGTCTAGAGACTCAATCCTAAGACATAGGTTTGTATCTACATAGGCATTAAATAGGTCTAGGGAGATGATGTAATTGATCAACAACCCGCAGAACTAAACATGGAGCACAGCAGAGGGCAGTGGACTCAGGGGGAATGCAATGGAGCCCGGAATACAAGGGACAGGTGTATAACATTATCATAGCAAGGATTAGTCTAGTAGTGAAAAAATAATTTTACAGAGTACACCAAGAAAATTGTCTATTTGCCTTATAGTTATATAGAATGTAGGTGAGGACCAACTGCGGCATGGTCCGGCATTACCCTGGAGGGGCATAACTAAGTGACTACCAGGTATTCACATGAACCTATTATGGTGACAATAGGCTTTGCCACCGGTAATAACCAGGTACCACTCCAGGGCAGTACCTGGATCTGTAGCAGAGGCCCTGTAACGAGGTACAGAATAGTGAGACAAAGGCGTAGTTAGACAGTCCAAGGTTGAGGCAGGCAGCACAGGATCAGTAAATGTATCTGAAGCCAGGAGTGGTCAGACAGGATGAGTAAACAAGCCGCTCAATTACAGGAAACAGAATATGGAGGAATGCATAAATGGGTGCTATCAGTTATAGGAGCCAACATTCAGGTAGGGAGGAGTTGCCTAATAAAGGCCCTGCTAGTATGAGATAGGCAAGGGAACCTAATCTCTGCAGGACACAGCAGGATAATATTCTTGCAGAGAACGGCCACACTCCCTAATGCTAAATGAATGCCACAAGCTGATGCCACAGTACTGCAAGAAGCAGACTCAGTGGAAAAGCCTGACACAAGGAAAAAACGCACAGAGAGCAGAGGGGCGCTGAGAAACCATGCGAGTTACCACCAAGACATAGAGTAAGTAATAGAAATAGAAAGAAGAAATCAACAAGGAGTAAAAAATGAAAAAGAAAGAATTTTGATGGTAACCAAAAAGGGGGCGATCGACACTAAAATTGAATGTGAACAAAATTGCATTTTTATTAGCTTTTCCAGTGGTGGGTCATGACATCTTGCACATTAAATTAATTGGATTTTATTTGTTCAAAATCAAATTTGTAAATGAGACAACTACTAAGATGCCAGAATAAATTAGCTAAATCAAGGACATAATGTAAAAACAAGCAAACTGTGAAGCAACACAATGCACTTGAGGAAAATGGTAAATGATCATTCCTGATGGGCATATACTCCTAGTTTCAGACAAAAATCATCAAAAATATTCCATATTTTTGGCAGACATTAGTCTAATTTGGCAATCATTTATTCATGCATATTTTGAAAACTATGGCCAGAATGGCTACTTTTGTACGATTTGCATCCTATTTGGCAAAATTAAGGTGGAATTAAGGTGGAAATGTTGAAATATTTCCTAAAACCTCAACAATTCTCCATAGAACAATACTTGGACTTTTAATTACAAAATGATTTTCAAACAAAAACAAACAGTTGTAGCATAGCTGCCGGTGGGGCAGAGGGTGTGCTCGCCCCGTGCCCCGCGCTCTGAGGGGGCCTACCTGGAGCTAGACTACTGTAACTGTATAGGCGTGCGCATCGTGCCGATACAGTTACATTCAGTGGCAGAGCAGGGAGAATTGATCTCCCTGCTCTGCCACCCGGCCATTACGGGGCCCCTGAGCAAGTACCGCCCATCATGGCAGGTTCAACTGCATCAGCTGGATACCGATACAGCTGATCACATTGATGAGATAAAGAGTGTTAAGCTCTCCCTCTCATCATTCCCCTCTCAGCGTCTGACGAAGACACTGACAGTGGGTGTGATGATGTCACTACCTGGCACCTGCTGTCAGGAGATGAGCGGTTGCTCAGAGCAGATGAGGAACCAGGAGGAATAGAGGTAAGTATTGTATTTATTTTTTTATGGAGGTGCATCATACTATAGAGGTCTGAGTGGGTGTTAGAAGTCGAGTTCCCGCTGCTGCACAGGGGGAATCTCGAACCATGTCTGCTGCGGTCTCCCATTCTGCATCGGCCTCAGTGGAGCCTGCTCAGCGGAGAAGTCGGTCCCAGCGTCTCACTAAATCTGATACTGTGCAAAGGGTTACTGCTGCCTCTCCAGGCTCTACTATTGTACCCTGCACTGGTCTGCGGCGAGCAGGCTTTTCTGGGACTAAGTCCTGCTTTGCACACACTGAGCATGCCCAGGGTAAGATCTCTCAGTGGAGATCAAGGGTCACATGCTCAGGTACTGCAGCAATTTCCATTGGTCCTCCAGGAAGGTCCTGTACCTGATCAAGTTCTGTGGCAGCCTTCCATTGGTATTTCTGGGAAGGTCCTGTAGGTGCTACAGCTATAAAAGGTTCTCATGACCGCACGGCCATGCGCTAGTATCAAATATGTACGAGCTCAGCGCCAGTGTGGTCGTGTGTGTGGTCAGGGACCCAGCTGAAATAAGCCCCTAGAATGCTGGCACCTCCGGCGAGGAGTTTTGCATATGCAGTCAGGGACCCGGCAGAAATAAGCCCCTAGAATGCTGGCACCTCCGGTGAGGAGTTTATGTCTGAATTCAGGGCTTGCTAATAGCCTTTAGAATTCCAGCTCCACCGGAGAGGAGCTGCTTGTTGATTGGACTGCATGACCACTGTCGGCTCTACACAGTAGCTGTGTCCCCTGTGAGCTAAACAGGGCACAGCATTCTCTTTACTACGGGCTCTGTGAAGTAACAGAGTTTGTTTGTACTAATTTGCTTCGCCGCCTTGCATAGCAGCAGGTTCTTTCCTGCACGGTGGATCCCGGGTTGCGAACGCACCTATCTCATCTAATAAATATATTCGGTGCGTTCCGCCAACCCTAACAGTATACTAGCGCCAGCATCTGGCTAAGTAATGGCGGATGAACAGCGATTGCAGGGGTACATCCAGCTGCTGGAGGGCCGGTTGGCGTCTCTTGAGCGTGCAACCTCGGCGGTGGATGTTACCGCAACAGCTGTTCAGGCTGCTAGCGTGGCTGCAACACCTTTACCCACTGCCACCTCTGTTCCGACTTTATCTCACCTCCCTTTGCCTGAGAAATACTCTGGGGACAGTAAGCCCTGCAGGGGTTTCGTGAGCCAGTGTGGTATACACCTCGAGCTCCTGGCTGCATGTTTTCCCACAGAGCGGGCAAAGGTGGGATTCATAATCTCTCTCCTGTCGGACAGAGCTTTGGAGTGGGCTACACTGCTGTGGGAGCGCAACGATCATGTGGTGCGGAGTGTTCCTCAGTTTCTGGACACTCTGAAACAGGTCTTTGTAGGACCTCAAGTCACCCATGATACAGCGCTCCAACTGCTGGCTTTGACTCAGGGTTGAACCATGGACAGCCATTTTGCCATCCACTTCCGGACATTAGCGTCTGAGTTGGAATGGCCAGATAAAACCCTCATTCCTGTATTTTGGAGGGGGCTGGCTGACCATGTGAAGGACGCTTTGGCTACTAGGGAGATTCCCGCCACACTGGACGAGCTCATACCTGTATCAACTCGCATAGACCTTCGTTTTCACGAGCGAAGGTTGGAGCAAGCCCAGTGTAGGCAGAGGTTTCGGCTGGCTCTCACCTTCACCAGACCTTTGAAATCTCCAGTCCAGGCGTCCAAATCACATGAGGCCATAGAGGTGACAAGAGCGGGGTCCATGTCCCAGTCCGCTCTGTTGTGAATTCCGCTCTTGGGCTCCCTCCGGTGGTTGTAAGTGGCACTTTTGTGAATTCTGCTCTTGGGCTCCCTCTTGTGGTTTCAAGTGGTATGGCTGCTCCTTGGAGTTAGCTGTCATCAGCTGCCTCCACTTATCGTCTCTTCTGCTCGGCTATTTAGGCCTGGCTGTTCCTTCAGCCAGTGCCACTTGTAAATGGTTCCTGGTTGGATTCACATCTCTTTGGATTTCCCTGTTATCCTGACCAGTTCAGCAAAGCTAAGCTTATGCTTGCGCTTTTCTGTTCACAGATTGTGGACTTATCCGTTCAGTGCTTTCTATGTTTGTCCAGCGTTATCAGTATGAATTATTCTGTCTTGCTGGAAGCTCTGGGAAGCAGATTTACCCTCCACACCTTTAGTCAGGTGTGGAGATTTTTTTGTAAACTCTGCGTGGATTTTTGTAGTGTTTTATACTGACCGCATAGTATTCCATCCTGTCCTATCTATCAAGCTAGACTGGCCTCCTGTGCTCATCCTGGTTTCATTCTGTGTATGTCTTTTTCCTCTCCACTCACAGTCATTATTTGTGGGGGGCTAATCTATCCTTTGGGGATTTTCTCTGAGGCAAGATAGTTTTCCTGCTTCTGTCTTTAGGGGTAGTTAGCTCTTAGGCTGTGACGAGATGCCTAGGGAGAGTTAGGAGCATTCCACGGCTACTTCTAGTGTTGTGTTGAGCTTAGGGACTGCGGTCAGTACAGTTACCACTTCCTTCAGAGCTCATTCCATGTTGCTCCTAGACCACCGCATCATAACACCGCTCGTGCACTTAAGGTCTGTCATGTTTGCCGGCAGTCAGGACATCTTGCCTCCAAGTGTCCTCAGCGGTCGGGAAAATGTCAGTGTCTAGTGGCAGTTGGAGGAGGTGCACTAGACACGGCGATGTTTGCCTCTAACTTGTCCTTCAAGGGGACAATTATCATAGGCCCATCCACTCTTATGGTAGAGCTATGTGTGGACTCTGGGGCAGAGGGTAATTTTATGTCATCCGCTTTCGCCCAGCGTCACTCAATACCCCTGGTGATGCTCGACAAACCAGTAACCGTTCGAGTGATAAATGGGTCGAAACTACCATCACAGATTACCCACCAAACCATTCCTTTAACTCTCTGTGTCTCCATCACATCAGGAGATTATCTCTCTATTAGTCATTCATGAGGGAATTGATGAGGTCCTGTTGGGGATACCATGGCTATGCTATCATTCTCCTAATATAGAGTGGTCCTCAGGGAGAATTTTGGGATGGAGTAAATACTGTGAGGGTAGATGTCAGACGGAGTGCGTTCAGGTTGCTACAACAGAGGTACCCGCAGATCTTTCCTCTCTCCCCAAGGACTATTGGCCCTATCCGGACGTGTTCTTCAAAAGGGCTGCGGAGACCTATCCGCCTCACCGCCCCTATGACTGTCCTATTGACCTCTTACCTGGTGCTGAGCCTCCCAAGGGTCGAGTCTATCCGTTATCTCTCCCGGAGACGGAGGCAATGTCTCAGTACATCCAAGAGAATCTGGCAAGGGGATTCATTAGGAAGTCAGTGTCACCTGCATGGGCTGGGTTATTCTTCGTGCAGAAGAAGAGTGGAGACTTACGTCCATGCATAGACTACAGGGGTATTAACACCATCACCATTAAGAACAAGTAACCACTACCCCTGATATCTGAGCTTTTTGATAGGCTACGGAGAGCAAGGGTATTTCCTAAATTAGATCTGCGGGGTGCTTACAACCTGACTCGCATCCGTGAGGGAGACGAATGGAAGATGGCTTTTAACACCAGGGATGGGCACTATGAATATCTGGTGATGACCTTCGGGCTCTGTAATGCCCCAGCCGTTTTCCAAGACTTTGTGAACGACATCTTCTGGGATATACTCACCACCTCGGTCATAGTCTATCTGGATGATATTCTCATCTACTCTCCAGATATTGACTCCCATCGGAGAGATGTTCGCAAAGTCTTCGACCTCTTACGGGCAAACTCCCTCTACGCCAAGTTGCAGAAGTGTGTGTTTGAGCAGAAGTCCTTGCCTTTCCTTGGTTATATCATCTTTGCCCATGGTTTGGCTATGGATCCTGCCAAGCTACAGGCTGTGATGGACTGGCAGGAACCCCATTCACTTAAAGCGGTGCAGCGCTTTATGGGGTTCATTAATTACTATCGTCAGTTCATCCTACACTTCTCAACTTTGGTAGCTCCCTTGGTTGCCCTCACCAAGAAGGGAGCAAATCCCAAGTTGTGGTCGGAGGATGTCTCCAAGGCCTTCCTCTCGGTTAAGTCACACTTCGCTAGCGCTCCCATTCTACATCGCCCCTATGTAGATAAGCCATTTATCATGGAGGTGGATGCCTCATCCGTTGGTGCTGGAGCAGTCCTTTTCCAAAAGGATGCTCAAGGTCGGAAGCATCCTTGCTTCTTCTTCTCCAAGATATTCACACCGGCGGAGAGGAATTATTCCATCGGGGACAGGGAGTTGCTAGTCATGAAGTTGGCTTTCTCAGAGTGGAGACACCTCTTGGAGGGAGCTCGCTTTCCCTTCCAGGTTTTCACTGACCACAAGAACTTGGTATATCTACAGATGGCCCAGTGGCTGAATTCTCGCCAGGCTAGATGGTCCCTGTTGTTCTCCCGGTTTCATTTTACTCTTCATTTTCTCTCTGGGAAGAAGAGCATTCGCGCCGATGCTCTCTCCCACTCCGTAGTGTCAGCTGAGGAGGAGGAGGAGCCTCGGCTTATTGTTCCTTCTGAGAGCCTGAGAACTGTATCTCCGGTTTTGCTAGAGTCTGTGCCCCCAGACAAGACTTTCATGCCAGCGAATTTGCGACCGGAGGTTCTCGCTTGGGCTCACTCGTCCAGAGTGGGTGGGCATTTTGGGACCAAAAGGACATCTGAGCTTTTGGCGAGAACGTACTGGTGGCCGCATATGGCCCGTGATGTCGGGGACTATATTCGGGCGTGCGTCTCCTGCGCCCAGAATTGGTCTCCTCGGCAACGGCCTGCTGGGTTGCTTTACCCCATGCCGGTGGCAGACAGGCCCTGGGAAATGGTCGGGATGGACTTAGTGGTGGGCTTATCCAAGTCTCGTAGCTGCATCATTATCTGGGTTGTCACCGATCATTTCTCTAAAATGGTGCACTTGGTGCCGCTTCCTTGGTTACCTTCTGCACGGGCCTTGGCGGCGTTGTTCATAAAGCATATCTTCCATTTACATGGAATACCTGATAAAATTGTCAGCGACCGGGGTCGTGTCTCGGTTTTGGTGAGAGCTCTGCTGTTTACTCAGCATAGAGTTGAATCTCTCCCCTGCATACCATCCCGAGACGAATGGGTTGGTAGAGAGGACCAACCAGACTCTGGTGACATACTTGCGGCATTTTGTCTCTGCTAGGCAGGATGACTGGGCATCTTTGCTACCTTGGGCAGAATTTGCCTTGAACAACACCGTAGCCAATTCCACTGGGCTGACTCCTTTTCTCCTTAATTATGGCCAGCATCCACGTGTCCCTGTGCCCATGCCCGTGTCATCCACCGATTCTAGGGTGGCAGACTGGGTGGTGGAGGCACGTGACATTTGGGACCACACACAGGATGCCATCTGGGCCTCCAAGGAGAAAATGAGGGTTTCTGCTGATACACACCGGCGCCCCGCTCCGACCTTTGCTCCTGGCGACTTAATGTGGCTCTCCGCCCATATCATCAGGCTGCGAGTTGAGTCCACTAAATTTGCACCTCGCTACATTGGCCCGTTCAAGGTTCTGGAACAGGTCAACTCTGTGTTCTACCGTTTGGCTATTCCTCCACGCCTTGGTATCACTGACACTTTCACGTTTCCCTCTTAAAGCCCGTTCATTTGTCCCATTTTTCAGAGTCATCTGCCGGGACATCAGCTTCATCCACGTATGAGTTTGAGGTGAATGCTATAGTGGGGTGCAAGGTGGTACGTGGCAAGAAATTTTATCTGGTGGACTGAAAGGGTCATGGTCTAGAAGATAGATCCTGGGAACCTGTGGAGAACATTCGGCCTCAGCTGCTCATTGCAGCTTTTGAGCGTAGCGATGCTCAAGGAGGGGGGCCCTAGGAGGGTGGTAATGTTAGGAGTCGAGTTCCCGCCGTTGTTCAGGGGGAATCTCGAACCATGTCTGCTGCGGTCTCCCATTCTGCATCGGCCGCAGTGGAGCCTGCTAAGCGGAGAAGTCGGTCCCAGCGTCTCACTGAATCTGATACTGTGCAAAGGGTTACTGCTGCTTCTCCAGGCTCTACTATTGTACCCTGCACTGGTCTGTGGCAAGCAGGCTTTTCTGGTACTAAGTCCTGCTTTGCACACACTGTGTATGCCCAGGGTAAGATCTCACAGTGGAGATCAAGGGTCACATGCTCAGGTACTGCAGCAACTTCCATTGGTCCTCCAGGAAGGTCCTGTACCTGATCAAGTTCTGTGGCAGCCTTCCATTGGTCTTTTTGGGAAGGTCCTGTAGGTGCTACAGCTATAAAAGGTTCTCATGACTGCACAGCCATGCGCTAGTATCAAATATGTACGAGCTTAGCGCCAGTGTGGTCGTGTGTGTGGTCAGGGACCCGGCTGAAATAAGCCCCAAGAATGCTGGCACCTCCGGTGAGGAGTTTATGTCTGAATTCAGGGCTGGCTAATAGCCTTTAGAATTCCGGCTCCACCGGAGAGGAGCTGCTTGTTGGTTGGACTGCATGACCACTGTCAGCTCTACACAGTAGCTGTGTCCCCTGTGAGCTAAACAGGGCACAGCGTTCTCTTTACTACGGGCTCTGTGAAAATAACAGAGTTCGTTTGTACTAATTTGCTTCACCGCCTTGCTTAGCAGCAGGTTCTTTACTGCACGTAGATCCCGGGTTGCGAACGCACCTATCTAATCTAATAAATATATTCGGTGCATTTTGCCAACCCTAACAGTGGGTGCATTATATTAGAGTCTGCCTATGGGGGCAACCTTATGTTAAAGTCTGTCTGGGGGTGCATTATATTACAGTCTGCCTATGGGGGCTGCATTATATTGGAGTCTGCCTAAGGGGAGCTGCCTTACATTAGAGTCTGCCTGTGGGTGCATTATATTGAAGTCTGCTTATGGGGGGCTGCCTTATATTAGAGCCTGCCTGGGGGTGCATTATATTACAATCTGCCTATAGGGGGCGGCATTATATTAGTTTGCTTATGGGGGCCGCCTTATATTAGAGTCTGCCTGGGAGTGCATTATATTAGAGTCTGCCTATGGGGGGTTGCATTATATTATAGTCTGCCTATGGGGGGCTGCCTTATATTAGAGTCTGCCTGGGGGTGCATTATATCAGAGTCTGCCTATGGGGGGATGCATTATATTAGAGTCTGCCTATGGGGGGTTGCCTTAGATTAGCATCTGCCTGGGGGTGCATTAAATTAGAGTCTGCCTATGGGGGGCTGCCATATATTACAGTCTGCCTATGGGGGCTTGCATTATATTACAGTCTCTCTATGGGGGCTGCATTATGTTACAGTCTGCCTGGGGTGCATTATATTAGAGTCTGCCTATAGGGGCTGCCTTATATTACAGTCTGCCTATGGGGGGCTGCATTATACTATAGAGTCTGCCTATGGGGGTCTGCATTATACTATAGAGGCTGCATTATACACCATGTTCCAAATTATTATGCAAATTATATTTTTCTCAGATTTTCCTAAATGGTCGGTGCAAATGACAGTCAATGTAATAAAAGTCATCACACGTTAGAGTATACATCGAATTTTATTGAAGAAACCTCCAAATGATAACAGTATAATCGCCAAAATGAATAAAAACTCAAAATGCACTGTTACAAATTATTATGCACAGTAGAATTTCTAAGCTTTTGATGTTTTAACTAGGGTTGAGCGAAACGGCCAGATTCAGAAGTCGCCGACTTTTGGCAAAGTCGGGTTTCATGAAACCCGACCCGACCCCTGTGTGGGGTCGGCCATGAGGTCGGCGATCTTCTGATCTGGTATCGGAATTCCGATACCGAGTTCCGATATGTTTGCGATATTGGCAATTGGTATCGGAATCCATATTTAAGTGTAAAGTAAAGAATAACAATAAAAAATATTGATATACTCACCCTCGGACGCGCCCTGGTTCTAACCGGTAGCCTGCGTTCCTAAAAATGAGCGCCTGAAGGGCCTTCGATGACGTCGCAGCTTGTGATTGGTCGCGTGAGCAGTCACATGGGCGGTCACGCGACCAATCACAAGCCGCGACGTCATCTAAGGTCGTTCCGGTGCTAATTCTTAGGAAGGAAGCGTCCGAGGGCACGTCCGAGGGTGAGTATATTACTTATAGGTATATACTCACCCTCGGACGCGCCCTGGTTCTAACCCGCAGCCTTCCTTCCTAAGAATCAGCTCCTGAAGGACCTTAGATGACGTCGCGGCTTGTGATTGGTCGCGTGACGCCCATGTGACCGCTCACACGACCAATCACAAGCCGCGACGTCATCGAAGGTCCTTCAGGCGCTCATTCTTAGGAAGGAAGGCTGCCGGTGAGAACCAGGGCGCGTCCGAGGGTAAGTATATCAATATTTTTTATTTTGATTCTTTATTTTACACTTAAATATGGATCCCAGGGCCTGAAGGAGAGTTTCCTCTCCTTCAGACCCTGGGAACCATTAGAAACCCAAGGCATTGCATTGGGTTTCGTGTTTCGGCCGACCCCGACCCCGACTTTTCTATAGGATCGGCCGATTTCACTCGACCCGACTTTTGAAAAAGAAAAAGAAAAGTCGCTCAACCCCAGTTTTAACCCTTTCTGTCATTAGATGTACTATTCTGTCCATGTGGGGTGGGCCCTACTTCCCAAGGACTGAATAGTATGTCATGCCCTTTAATGCGACACTGCGACTTAAGTCGCAGTGATCGAATTAAATTTCCGACGCCATCTTACCTGGAGGAAGATGGTGTCGGCATCCTAGGGCCTGTCTCCGCCCCCCTGGCCTCCCGATCGCTGTGATTGTCTGTTCAATTCTGAACAGCCAATTGCAGCCTTTCTCATTGTTTCAGCCAATCAGATTGGCTGAAACAGTCAGGTCCCAGGCTAGGATCGAGTACCGATGTACTCGATCAAAGGCCGGTGCCTGGCAATGCCAGGCATGGGCCAAAACCCCTTGGATTGGCATGATCGATGATCACATCGATCGTGCCAATTGCAGGGCACCACGGCGGTGTTACCGCGCTGTGCCCTGCCTGTAACTTCCTGCTCCGGAGCCTGCCTGCTGTGCCCTGCCTGTAAGATCATACTCCGGAGCCTGCAGCTACTGATTGGCGCAATCGATGTGATCGTCGATCGCGCCAATCACAGGGCACAGCAGCGGTGTGACCATGCTGTGCCCTGATGGTGACCTGCCGGTCACATGCTGGTGACCTGCCGGTGATCTGCCTATGACCGGAGCTGTGAGCTCCGATCATAGGCTGGTGCCTAGCAACACTGGTGTCACCAGGGCCTCCTCTGACTCGTTGGATCAAAGCAATCATCGATCCCACCAATCACAAGTCACAACAGCGGTGTGACAGCTCTGTGACCTACAGTATCTCACCCGCCCCTGACCTGTCTGACTGCTCTGCAAGAATCCTCACACTAGGTGAGGATTCCTGCAGGGCAGTCATGCCGAGAGATCCCCTCCTGTGCTGAGACTTGTGGTGCCACAGTAGCCTGTGACACCACAATTCCTGCTAAAGAAAAAAGAAAGATGACTGAAGAAAGAAGAGAGACTACAACCGTATCTAATCCGTGCCTTCCCTTTTATTTTTTTTCTTTCCCCATCCCTGTGCCTTCACCCAGCCGCTGCATCTAATCCGTGCCTTCCCTTTTCTTTTTTTCTTTCCCCATCCCCATGTGCTCACCCAGCCGCTGCGTCGAATCCGTGCCTTCCCTTTTCTTTTTCTTTTTTCCCCATCCCCGTGCGCTCACTGAGCCGCCGCGTCTAATCCATGCCTTCTCTTTTCTTTTTTTTTCCCCATCCCCGTGCGCTCACCCAGCCACCACGTCTAATCCGTGCCTTCCCTTTTCTTTTTTCTTTCCCCATCCCCGTGCGCTCACCCAGCCGCCGTGTCTAATCCATGCCTTCCCTTTTCTTTTTTTTTCCCCCATCCCCGTGCGCTCACCCAGCTGCATCTAATCTGTGCCTTCCCTTTTCTTTTCTTTTCCCCCATCCCCGTGCGCTCACCCAGCTGCATCTAATCCGTGCCTTCCTTTTTCTTTTTTTTTTCCACATCCCTGTGCGTTCACCCAGCCGCGTCTCATCCGTGCCTTACCTTTTCTCTTTTTTCTTTCCCCATCCCCGTGCGCTCACCCAGCCACCAAGTCTAATCCGTGCATTCCCTTTTCTTTTTTTCTTTTCCCTTCCCTGTGCGCTCACCCAGCCACCGTGTCTAATCTGTGCCTTCCCTTTTCTTTTTTCTTTCCCCATACCTGTGCGCTCACCCAGCCGCCGCGTCTAATCCATGCCTTCCCTTTTCTTTTTTTTTCCCCATCCCCGTGCGCTCACCCAGCCACCACGTCTAATCCGTGCCTTCCCTTTTCTTTTTTCTTTCCCCATCCCCGTGCGCTCACCCAGCCGCCGTGTCTAATCCATGCCTTCCCTTTTCTTTTTTTTTCCCCCATCCCCGTGCGCTCACCCAGCTGCATCTAATCCGTGCCTTCCCTTTTCTCTTTTTTCTTTCCCCATCCCCGTGCGCTCACCCAGCCGCCGCATCTAATCCGTGCCTTCCTTTTTCTTTTTTTTTTCCCCATCCCTGTGCGTTCACCCAGCCGCGTCTCATCCGTGCCTTCCCTTTTCTCTTTTTTCTTTCCCCATCCCCGTGCGCTCACCCAGCCACCAAGTCTAATCCGTGCATTCCCTTTTCTTTTTTTTCTTTTCCCTTCCCTGTGCGCTCACCCAGCCACCGTGTCTAATCTGTGCCTTCCCTTTTCTTTTTTCTTTCCCCATACCCGTGCGCTCACCCAGCCGCCGTGTCTAAACCGTGCCTTCCCTTTTCTTTTTTCTCATCCCCGTACGCTCACCCAGCCGCTGCATCTAATCCGTGCCTTCCCTTTTCTTTTTTTTCTTTCCCCATCCCTGTGCGCTCACCCAGCCGCCGCGTCTAATCCGTGCTTTCCCTTTTCCTTTTTTTTCCCCGTCCTCGTGCACTCACCCAGCCGCAGCGTATATTCTGTGCCTTCCCTTTTTCTTTTTTTTCCATCCCTGTGCGCTCAACCAGCCGCTGCATCTAATCCGTGCCTTCCCTTTTCTTTTTTCTTTCCCCATCCCCGTGCGCTCACCCAGCCACCGTGTTTAGTCTGTGCTTTCCCTTTTCCTTTTTGCTTTCCCCATCCCCGTGCGCTCACCCAGTCGCCGCGTCTAAACCGTGCCATCCCTTTTCTTTTTTCTCATCCCCGTGCGCTCACCCAGCCGCCGGGTCTAATCCGTGCCTTCCCTTTTCTTTTTTTGCTTTCCCCATCCCCGTGCGCTCACCCAGCCACCGCGTCTAATCCGTGCCTTCCCTTTTCTTTTTTTTACTTTACCCCTTCCCCGTGCGCTCAACCAGCCGCTGCATCTAATCCGTGCCTTCCTTTTCTTTTTTCTTTCCCCATCCCCGTGCGCTCAACCAGCCGCCGCGTCTAATCCGTGCCTTCCCTTTTCTTTTTCTTTTTTCCCCATCCCAGTGCGCTCACCCAGCCGCCGCGTCTAATCCGTGCCTTCCCTTTTCTTTTTTTCTTTCCCCATCCCCGTGCGCTCACCCAGCCGCCGCGTCTAATCAGTGCCTTCCCATTTCTTTTTTCTTTCCCCATCCCCGTGCGCTCACCCAGGCGCCACGTCTAATCCATGCCTTCCCTTTTCTTTTTTTTCCCCCATCGCGGGTGCGCTCACCCAGCCGCTGCATCGAATCCATGCCTTCCCTTTTCTTTTCCCCCATCCCCGTGCGCTCACCCAGCTGCGTCTAATCCATGCCTTCCCTTTTCTCTTTTTTCTTTCCCCATCCCCGTGCGCTCACCCAGCCGCCGCATCTAATCCGTGCCTTCCCTTTTCTTTTTTTTCCCCCATCCCCGTGCGTTCACCCAGCTGCGTCTAATCCATGCCTTCCCTTTTCTTTTTTTTTCCCCTATCCCCGTGCGTTCACCCAGCTGCGTATATTTCGTGCCTATTCTTTTCTTTTTTTCTTTCCCCATCCCCGTGAGCTCACCCAGCCGCCGCGTCTAATCCGTCCCTTCCCTTTTCTTTTTTCCCATCCCCGTGCGCTCACCCAGCCACCGCGTCTAATCTGTACCTTCCCTTTCCTTTTTTTCCCCCATCCCCGAGCGTTCACCCAGCTGCGTCTAATCCGTGCCTTCCCTTTTCTCTTTTTTATTTCCCCATCCCCGTGCGCTCACCCAGCCGCCGCGTCTAATCCGTGCCTTCCCTTTTCTTTTTTCCCATCCCCGTGCACTCACCCAGCCGCGTCTAATCCGTGCCTTCCCTATTCTCTTTTTTCTTTCACCATCACCGTGAGCTCACCCAGCCGTGTCTAATCTGTGCCTTCCCTTTTCTTTTTTTCCCATCCCCGTGCGCTCACCCAGCCGCCGCATCTAATCCGTGCCTTCCCTTTTCTTTTTTTGTCCCCATTCCCGTGCGCTCACCCAGCCGCCACGTCTAATCCGTGCCTTCCCTTTTCTTTTTTCTTTCCCCATCCCCGTGCGCTCACCCAGCCACCGCATCTAATCCATGCCTTCCCTTTTCTTTTTTTTCCCCCATCCCTGTGCGCTCACCCAGCCGCCGCGTCTAATCCTTGCCTTCCTTTTTCTTTTTCCCCTTCCCCGTGCACTCACCCAGCTGCTTCTAATCCGTGCCTTCCCTTTTCTCTTTTTTCTTTCCCCATCCCCGTGCACTCACCCAGCCGCCGCATCTCATCCGTGCCTTCCCTTTTCTTTTCTTTTTTCCCCCATCCCCGTGCGTTCACCCAGCTGCGTCTAACCCGTGCCTAACCTTTTCTCTTTTTTTCTTTCCCCATCCCCGTGCGCTCACCCAGCCGCCGCGTGTAATCCGTCCCTTCCCTTTTCTTTTTTCCCATCCCTGTGCGCTCACCCAGCCACCGCGTCTAATCTGTGCCTTCCCTTTTCTTTTTTCTTTCCCCATCCCCGTGCGCTCACCCAGCCGCCGCGTCTAATCCGTGCCTTTCCTTTTCTTTTTTCTCATCCACGAGTGCTCACCCAGCCGCCGTGTCTAATCTGTGCCTTCCCTTTTCTTTTTTTCTTTCCCCATCCCCGTGCGCTCACCCAGCCACCACGTATAATCTGTGCTTTCCCTTTTCCTCTTTTTTTCCCCATCCCCGTGCGCTCACTGAGCCGCCGCGTCTAATCCATGCCTTCTCTTTTCTTTTTTTTTCCCCATCCCCGTGCGCTCACCCAGCCACCACGTCTAATCCGTGCCTTCCCTTTTCTTTTTTCTTTCCCCATCCCCGTGCGCCCACCCAGCCGCCGTGTCTAATCCATGCCTTCCCTTTTCTTTTTTTTTCCCCCATCCCCGTGCGCTCACCCAGCTGCATCTAATCTGTGCCTTCCCTTTTCTTTTCTTTTCCCCCATCCCCGTGCGCTCACCCAGCTGCATCTAATCCGTGCCTTCCTTTTTCTTTTTTTTTTCCACATCCCTGTGCGTTCACCCAGCCGCGTCTCATCCGTGCCTTACCTTTTCTCTTTTTTCTTTCCCCATCCCCGTGCGCTCACCCAGCCACCAAGTCTAATCCGTGCATTCCCTTTTCTTTTTTTCTTTTCCCTTCCCTGTGCGCTCACCCAGCCACCGTGTCTAATCTGTGCCTTCCCTTTTCTTTTTTCTTTCCCCATACCTGTGCGCTCACCCAGCCGCCGCGTCTAATCCATGCCTTCCCTTTTCTTTTTTTTTCCCCATCCCCGTGCGCTCACCCAGCCACCACGTCTAATCCGTGCCTTCCCTTTTCTTTTTTCTTTCCCCATCCCCGTGCGCTCACCCAGCCGCCGTGTCTAATCCATGCCTTCCCTTTTCTTTTTTTTTCCCCCATCCCTGTGCGCTCACCCAGCTGCATCTAATCCGTGCCTTCCCTTTTCTCTTTTTTCTTTCCCCATCCCCGTGCGCTCACCCAGCCGCCGCATCTAATCCGTGCCTTCCTTTTTCTTTTTTTTTTCCCCATCCCTGTGCGTTCACCCAGCCGCGTCTCATCCGTGCCTTCCCTTTTCTCTTTTTTCTTTCCCCATCCCCGTGCGCTCACCCAGCCACCAAGTCTAATCCGTGCATTCCCTTTTCTTTTTTTTCTTTTCCCTTCCCTGTGCGCTCACCCAGCCACCGTGTCTAATCTGTGCCTTCCCTTTTCTTTTTTCTTTCCCCATACCCGTGCGCTCACCCAGCCGCCGTGTCTAAACCGTGCCTTCCCTTTTCTTTTTTCTCATCCCCGTACGCTCACCCAGCCGCTGCATCTAATCCGTGCCTTCCCTTTTCTTTTTTTTCTTTCCCCATCCCTGTGCGCTCACCCAGCCGCCGCGTCTAATCCGTGCTTTCCCTTTTCCTTTTTTTTCCCCGTCCCCGTGCACTCACCCAGCCGCAGCGTATATTCTGTGCCTTCCCTTTTTCTTTTTTTTCCATCCCTGTGCGCTCAACCAGCCGCTGCATCTAATCCGTGCCTTCCCTTTTCTTTTTTCTTTCCCCATCCCCGTGCGCTCACCCAGCCACCGTGTTTAGTCTGTGCTTTCCCTTTTCCTTTTTGCTTTCCCCATCCCCGTGCGCTCACCCAGTCGCCGCGTCTAAACCGTGCCATCCCTTTTCTTTTTTCTCATCCCCGTGCGCTCACCCAGCCGCCGGGTCTAATCCGTGCCTTCCCTTTTCTTTTTTTGCTTTCCCCATCCCCGTGCGCTCACCCAGCCACCGCGTCTAATCCGTGCCTTCCCTTTTCTTTTTTTTACTTTACCCCTTCCCCGTGCGCTCAACCAGCCGCTGCATCTAATCCGTGCCTTCCTTTTCTTTTTTCTTTCCCCATCCCCGTGCGCTCAACCAGCCGCCGCGTCTAATCCGTGCCTTCCCTTTTCTTTTTCTTTTTTCCCCATCCCAGTGCGCTCACCCAGCCGCCGCGTCTAATCCGTGCCTTCCCTTTTCTTTTTTTCTTTCCCCATCCCCGTGCGCTCACCCAGCCGCCGCGTCTAATCAGTGCCTTCCCATTTCTTTTTTCTTTCCCCATCCCCGTGCGCTCACCCAGGCGCCACGTCTAATCCATGCCTTCCCTTTTCTTTTTTTTCCCCCATCGCGGGTGCGCTCACCCAGCCGCTGCATCGAATCCATGCCTTCCCTTTTCTTTTCCCCCATCCCCGTGCGCTCACCCAGCTGCGTCTAATCCATGCCTTCCCTTTTCTCTTTTTTCTTTCCCCATCCCCGTGCGCTCACCCAGCCGCCGCATCTAATCCGTGCCTTCCCTTTTCTTTTTTTTCCCCCATCCCCGTGCGTTCACCCAGCTGCGTCTAATCCATGCCTTCCCTTTTCTTTTTTTTTCCCCTATCCCCGTGCGTTCACCCAGCTGCGTATATTTCGTGCCTATTCTTTTCTTTTTTTCTTTCCCCATCCCCGTGAGCTCACCCAGCCGCCGCGTCTAATCCGTCCCTTCCCTTTTCTTTTTTCCCATCCCCGTGCGCTCACCCAGCCACCGCGTCTAATCTGTGCCTTCCCTTTTCTTTTTTCTTTCCCCATCCCAATGCGCTCACCCAGCCGCCGCGTTTAATCCGTGCCTTTCCTTTTCTTTTTTCTCATCCCCGAGTGCTCACCCAGCCGCCGCGTCTAATCTGTACCTTCCCTTTCCTTTTTTTTTCCCCCATCCCCGAGCGTTCACCCAGCTGCGTCTAATCCGTGCCTTCCCTTTTCTCTTTTTTATTTCCCCATCCCCGTGCGCTCACCCAGCCGCCGCGTCTAATCCGTGCCTTCCCTTTTCTTTTTTCCCATCCCCGTGCACTCACCCAGCCGCGTCTAATCCGTGCCTTCCCTATTCTCTTTTTTCTTTCACCATCACCGTGAGCTCACCCAGCCGTGTCTAATCTGTGCCTTCCCTTTTCTTTTTTTCCCATCCCCGTGCGCTCACCCAGCCGCCGCATCTAATCCGTGCCTTCCCTTTTCTTTTTTTGTCTCCATTCCCGTGCGCTCACCCAGCCGCCACGTCTAATCCGTGCCTTCCCTTTTCTTTTTTCTTTCCCCATCCCCGTGCGCTCACCCAGCCACCGCATCTAATCCATGCCTTCCCTTTTCTTTTTTTTCCCCCATCCCTGTGCGCTCACCCAGCCGCCGCGTCTAATCCTTGCCTTCCTTTTTCTTTTTCCCCTTCCCCGTGCACTCACCCAGCTGCTTCTAATCCGTGCCTTCCCTTTTCTCTTTTTTCTTTCCCCATCCCCGTGCACTCACCCAGCCGCCGCATCTCATCCGTGCCTTCCCTTTTCTTTTCTTTTTTCCCCCATCCCCGTGCGTTCACCCAGCTGCGTCTAACCCGTGCCTAACCTTTTCTCTTTTTTTCTTTCCCCATCCCCGTGCGCTCACCCAGCCGCCGCGTGTAATCCGTCCCTTCCCTTTTCTTTTTTCCCATCCCTGTGCGCTCACCCAGCCACCGCGTCTAATCTGTGCCTTCCCTTTTCTTTTTTCTTTCCCCATCCCCGTGCGCTCACCCAGCCGCCGCGTCTAATCCGTGCCTTTCCTTTTCTTTTTTCTCATCCACGAGTGCTCACCCAGCCGCCGTGTCTAATCTGTGCCTTCCCTTTTCTTTTTTTCTTTCCCCATCCCCGTGCGCTCACCCAGCCACCACGTATAATCTGTGCTTTCCCTTTTCCTCTTTTTTTCCCCATCCCCGTGCACTCACCCAGCAGCCAAGTCTAATCTGTGCCTTCCCTTTTCTGTTTTTTCCCATCCCCGTGCGCTCACCCAGCCGCCGCATCTAATCCGTGCCTTCCCTTTTCTTTTTTCTTTCCCCATCCCCGTGCGCTTACCCAGCCGCCGCGTCTAATCCGTGCCTTCCCTTTTCTTTTTTTTCTTCCCCCATCCCCGTGCGCTCACACAGCCGCCGCGCCTTATCCTTGCCTTCCCTTTTCTTTTTTTCCCCATCCCCGTGCGCTCACCCAGCTGCCACGTCTAATTCGTGCCTTCCCTTTTCTTTTTTCTTTCCCCATCCCCATGCGCTCACCCAGCCACTGCGTCTAATCCGTGCCTTCCCTTTTCTTTTTTTTTCCCCCCTCCCCGTGCGCTCACCCAGCTGCCGCGTCTAATCTGTGCCTTCCCTTTTCTTTTCTTTTCCCCCATCCCCGTGCAGTCACCCAGCCGCCGCGTCTAATCCGTGCCTTTCCTTTTCTTTTTTCTCATCCCCGAGTGCTCACCCAACCGCCACGTCTAATCTGTGCCTTCCCTTTTCTTTTTTTTCTTTCCCCATCCCCGTGCGCTCACCCAGCCACCGCGTCTAATCGGTGCTTTCCCTTTTCCTTTTTTTTCCCCCATCCCCGTGCACTCACCCAGCAGCCAAGTCTAATCTGTGCCTTCCCTTTTCTTTTTTTTCCCATCCCCGTGCGCTCACCCAGCTGCCGCATCTAATCCATGCCTTCTCTTTTCTTTTTTCTTTCCCCATCCCCGTGCGCTCACCCAGCCGCCGCGTCTAATCCGTGCCTTCCCTTTTCTTTTTTTTCTTTCCCCATCCCCGTGCGCTCACCCAGCCACCGCGCCTAATCCTTGCCTTCCCTTTTCTTTTTTTTCCCCATCCCCGTGCGCTCACCCAGCCGCCACGTCTAATTCGTGCCTTCCCTTTTCTTTTTTCTTTCCCCATCCCCATGCGCTCACCCAGCCACCGCGTCTAATCCATGCTTTCCCTTTTCTTTTTTTTTCCCCCATCCCCGTGCGCTCACCCAGCTGCCTTGTCTGATCCGTGCCTTCCCTTTTCTTTTCTTTTCCCCCATCCCCGTGCGCTCACCCAGCTGCGTCTAATTCGTACCTTCCCTTTTCTTTTTTTCTTTTCCCATCCCCGTGTGCTCACCCAGCCGCCACGTCTATTCCGTGCCTCCAACATAGTAACATAGTAACATAGTTAGTAAGGCCGAAAAAAGACATTTGTCCATCCAGTTCAGCCTATATTCCATCATAATAAATACCCAGATCTACGTCCTTCTACAGAACCTAATAATTGTATGATACAATATTGTTCTGCTCCAGGAAGACATCCAGGCCTCTCTTGAACCCCTCGACTGAGTTCGCCATCACCACCTCCTCAGGCAAGCAATTCCAGATTCTCACTGCCCTAACAGTAAAGAATCCTCTTCTATGTTGGTGGAAAAACCTTCTCTCCTCCAGACGCAAAGAATGCCCCCTTGTGCCCGTCACCTTCCTTGGTATAAACAGATCCTCAGCGAGATATTTGTATTGTCCCCTTATATACTTACACATGGTTATTAGATCGCCCCTCAGTCGTCTTTTTTCTAGACTAAATAATCCTAATTTCGCTAATCTATCTGGGTATTGTAGTTCTCCCATCCCCTTTATTAATTTTGTTGCCCTCCTTTGTACTCTCTCTAGTTCCATTATATCCTTCCTGAGCACCGGTGCCCAAAACTGGACACAGTACTCCATGTGCGGTCTAACTAGGGATTTGTACAGAGGCAGTATAATGCTCTCATCATGTGTATCCAGACCTCTTTTAATGCACCCCATGATCCTGTTTGCCTTGGCAGCTGCTGCCTGGCACTGGCTGCTCCAGGTAAGTTTATCATTAACTAGGATCCCCAAGTCCTTCTCCCTGTCAGATTTACCCAGTGGTTTCCCGTTCAGTGTGTAATGGTGATATTGATTCCCTCTTCCCATGTGTATAACCTTACATTTATCATTGTTAAACCTCATCTGCCACCTTTCAGCCCAAGTTTCCAACCTATCCAGATCCATCTGTAGCAGAATACTATCTTCTCTTGTATTAACTGCTTTACATAGTTTTGTATCATCTGCAAATATCGATATTTTACTGTGTAAACCTTCTACCAGATCATTAATGAATATGTTGAAGAGAACAGGTCCCAATACTGACCCCTGCGGTACCCCACTGGTCACAGCGACCCAGTTAGAGACTATACCATTTATAACCACCCTCTGCTTTCTATCACTAAGCCAGTTACTAACCCATTTACACACATTTTCCCCCAGACCAAGCATTCTCATTTTGTGTACCAACCTCTTGTGCGGCACGGTATCAAACGCTTTGGAAAAATCGAGATATACCACGTCCAATGACTCACCGTGGTCCAGTCTATAGCTTACCTCTTCATAAAAACTGATTAGATTGGTTTGACAGGAGCGATTTCTCATAAACCCATGCTGATATGGAGTTAAACAGTTATTCTCATTGAGATAATCCAGAATAACATCCCTCAGAAACCCTTCAAATATTTTACCAACAATAGAGGTTAGACTTACTGGCCTATAATTTCCAGGTTCACTTTTAGAGCCCTTTTTGAATATTGGCACCACATTTGCTATGCGCCAGTCCTGCGGAACAGACCCTGTCGCTATAGAGTCACTAAAAATAAGAAATAATGGTTTATCTATTACATTACTTAGTTCTCTTAGTACTCGTGGGTGTATGCCATCCGGACCCGGAGATTTATCTATTTTAATCTTATTTAGCCGGTTTCGCACCTCTTCTTGGGTTAGATTGGTGACCCTTAATATAGGGTTTTCATTGTTTCTTGGGATTTCACCTAGCATTTCATTTTCCACCGTGAATACCGTGGAGAAGAAGGTGTTTAATATGTTAGCTTTTTCCTCGTCATCTACAACCATTCTTTCCTCACTATTTTTTAAGGGGCCTACATTTTCAGTTTTTATTCTTTTACTATTGATATAGTTGAAGAACAGTTTGGGATTAGTTTTACTCTCCTTAGCAATGTGCTTCTCTGTTTCCTTTTTGGCAGCTTTAATTAGTTTTTTAGATAAAGTATTTTTCTCCCTATAGTTTTTTAGAGCTTCAATGGTGCCATCCTGCTTTAGTAGTGCAAATGCTTTCTTTTTACTGTTAATTGCCTGTCTTACTTCTTTGTTTAGCCACATTGGGTTTTTCCTATTTCTAGTCCTTTTATTCCCACAAGGTATAAACCGCTTACACTGCCTATTTAGGATGTTCTTAAACATTTCCCATTTATTATCTGTATTCTCATTTCTGAGGATATTGTCCCAGTCTACCAGATTAAGGGCATCTCTAAGCTGTTCAAACTTTGCCTTCCTAAAGTTCAATGTTTTTGTGACTCCCTGACAAGTCCCCCTAGTGAAAGACAAGTCCCCCTAGTGAAACTCCCCTTTCTTTTTTTTCTTCCCCCATCCCCATGCGCTCACCCAGCCACCGCGTCTAATCCATGTCTTCCCTTTTCTTTTTTTCCCCCATCCCCGTGCGCTCACCCAGCTGCCGCGTCTAATCCGTGCCTTCCCTTTTCTTTTCTTTTCCCCCATCCCCGTGCGCTCACCCAGCTGCCGTGTCTAATCCTTGCCTTCCCTTTTCTTTTTTTTTTCCTATCCCCGTGCGCTCACCCAGCCGCCACGTCTATTCCGTGCCTTCCCTTTCTTTTTTTTCTTCCCCCATCCCCGTGCGCTCACCCAGCCGCCGCGTCTAATCTGTGCCTTCCCTTTTCTTTTTTTCTTTCCCCATCCCCATGCGCTCACCCAGCCGCCGCATCTAATCCATGCCTTCCCTTTTCTTTTCCCCCATCCCCGTGCGCTCACCCAGCTGCATATAATCCGTGCCTTCCCTTTTCTCTTTTTTCTTTCCCCATCCCCGTGCACTCACCCAGCCGCCGCATCTAATTCGTGACTTCCCTATTCTTTTCTTTTTTCCCCATCCCTGTGCGTTCACCCAGCTGCGTATATTTCGTGCCTATTCTTTTCTTTTTTTCTTTCCCCATCCCCGTGCGCTCACCCAGCCGCCGCGTCTAATCCGTCCCTTCCCTTTTCTTTTTTCTCATCCCCGTGCGCTCACCCAGCCACCGCGTCTAATCTGTGCCTTCCCTTTTCTTTTTTCTTTCCCCATCCCAATGCGCTCACCCAGCCGCCGCGTTTAATCCGTGCCTTTCCTTTTCTTTTTTCTCATCCCCGAGTGCTCACCCAGCCGCCGCGTCTAATCCGTGCCTTCCCTTTCCTTTTTTTTTCCCCCATCCCCGTGCGTTCACCCAGCTGCGTCTAAGCCGTTCCTTCCCTTTTCTCTTTTTTATTTCCCCATCCCCGTGCGCTCACCCAGCCGTCACGTCTAATCCGTGCCTTCCCTTTTCTTTTTTCCCATCCCCGTGCACTCACCCAGCCGCCGCGTCTAATCAGTGCCTTCCCTTTTCTTTTTTTTTTCCCCATCCCCGTGTATTCACCCAGCCGCGTCTAATCCGTGCCTTCCCTTTTCTCTTTTTTTCTTCACCATCCCCGTGAGCTCACCCAGCCGTGTCTAATCCATGCCTTCCCTTTCCTTTTTTTCCCATCCCCGTGCGCTCACCCAGCCGCCGCATCTAATCCGTGCCTTCCATTTTCTTTTTTTGTCCCCATCCCCGTGCGCTCACCCAGCCGCCACGTCTAATCCATGCCTTCCCTTTTCTTTTTCTTTCCCCATCCCCGTGCGCTCACCCAGCCACCGCATCTAATCCATGCCTTCCCTTTTCTTTTTTTTTCCCCCATCCCTGTGCGCTCACCCAGCCGCCGCGTCTAATTCGTGCCTTCCCTTTTCTTTTTTCTTTCCCCATCCCCATGCGCTCACCCAGCCACCGCGTCTAATCCGTGTCTTCCATTTTCTTTTTTCCCCCATCCACGTGCGTTCACCCAGCTGCGTCTAATCCGTGCCTAACCTTTTCTCTTTTTTCTTTCCCCATCCCCGTGCCCTCACCCAGCCGCCGTGTCTAATCTGTGCCTTTCCTTTTCTTTTTTCTTTCCCCATCCCCGTGCGCTCACCCAGCCGCCGCGTCTAGTCTGTGCCTTTCCTTTTCTTTTTTCTCATCCCCGAGCGCTCACCCAGCCGCCGCGTCTAATCTGTGCCTTCCCTTTTCTTTCTTTCCCCATCCCTGTGCGCTCACCCAGCCACCACGTCTAATCTGTGCTTTCCCTTTTCCTTTTTTTTTCCCCATCCCCGTGCACTCACCCAGCCGCCGCGTCTAATCCGTGCCTTCCCTTTTCTTTTTTTTCTTCCCCCATCCCCGTGCGCTCACCCAGCCGCCGCGCCTTATCCTTACCTTCCCTTTTCTTTTTTTTCCCCATCCCCGTGCGCTCACCCAGCCGCCATGTCTAATTCGTGCCTTCCCTTTTCTTTTTTCTTTCCCCATCCCCATGCGCTCACCCAGCCACCGCGTCTAATCCGTGACTTCCCTTTCCTTTTTTTTTCCCCCATCCCCGTGCGCTCACCCAGCTGCCGCGTCTAATCTGTGCCATCCCTTTTCTTTTCTTTTCCCCCATCCCCGTGCACTCACCCAGCCGCCGCGTCTAATCCGTGCCTTTCCTTTTTTCTCATCCCCGAGTGCTCACCCAACCGCCACGTCTAATCTGTGCCTTCCCTTTTCTTTTTTTTCCCATCCACGTGCGCTCACCCAGCCGCCGCATCTAATCCATGCCTTCTTTTTTCTTTCCCCATCCCCGTGCGCTCACCCAGCCGCCGCGTCTAATCCGTGCCTTCCCTTTTCTTTTTTTTCTTTCCCTATCCCCGTGCGCTCACCCAGCCACCGCGCCTAATCCTTGCCTTCCCTTTTCTTTTTTTTTCCCCATCCCCGTGCGCTCACCCAGCCGCCACGTCTAATTCGTGCCTTCCCTTTTCTTTTTTCTTTCCCCATCCCCATGCGCTCACCCAGCCACCGCGTCTAATCCATGCCTTCCCTTTTCTTTTTTTTCCCCATCCCCATGCGCTCACCCAGCTGCGTCTAATCCATACCTTCCCTTTTCTTTTTTTCTTCCCCCATCCCCATGCGCTCACCCAGCCACCGCGTCTAATCCTCGCCTTCCCTTTTCTTTTTTTCCCCCCATCCCCGTGCGCTCACCCAGCTGCCGCGTCTAATCCGTGCCTTCCCTTTTCTTTTCTTTTCCCCCATCCCCGTGCGCTCACCCAGCTGCGTCTAATCCTTGCCTTCCCTTTTCTTTTTTTTTTCCCATCCCCGTGCGCTCACCCAGCCGCCACGTCTAATTCATGCCTTCCCTTTTCTTTTTTCTTTCCCCATCCCCATGCGCTCACCCAGCCACCGCGTCTAATCTATGCCTTCCCTTTTCTTTTCCCCCATCCCCGTGCGCTCACCCAGCTGCGTCTAATCCGTGCCTTCCCTTTTCTTTTTTTTTTTCCCCATCCCCGTGTGCTCACCCAGCCGCCGCGTCTAATCCGTCCCTTCCCTTTTCTTTTTTTCCCCCATCCCCGTGCGCTCACCCAGCCGCCGCATCTAATCCGTGCCTTCCCTTTTCTTTTTTTCTTTCCCCATCCCCATGCGCTCACCCAGCCGCCGCGTCTAATCCATGCCTTCTCTTTTCTTTCCCCATCCCCGTGCGCCCAACCAGCAGCTGTGTCGAATCCGGGCCTTCCCTTTTCTTTTTTTTTCCCCATCACCGCGCACTCACCCGGCTGCCGAGTCTAATCCGTGCCTTTCCTTTCTTTTTTTTCTTCCCCCATCCCCATGTGCTCACCCAGCCGCTGCGCCTAATCCGTGCCTTCCCTTTTCTTTTTAACCCCTTCATGACCCAGCCTATTTTGACCTTAAAGACCTTGCCGTTTTTTGCAATTCTGACCAGTGTCCCTTCATGAGGTAATAACTCAGGAACGCTTCAATGGATCCTAGCGGTTCTGAGATTGTTTTTTCGTGACATATTGGGCTTCATGTTAGTGGTAAATTTAGGTCAATAAATTCTGTGTTTATTTGTGATAAAAACGGAAATTTGGTGAAAATTTTGAAAATTTTGCAATTTTCACATTTTGAATTTTTATTCTGTTAAACCAGAGAGTTATGTGACACAAAATAGTTAATAAATAACATTTCCCACACGTCTACTTTACATCAGCACAATTTTGGAAACAAAATTTTTTTTTGCTAGGAAGTTATAAGGGTTAAAATTTGACCAGCGATTTCTCATTTTTACAACGAAATTTACAAAACCATTTTTTTTAGGGACCACCTCACATTTGAAGTCAGTTTGAGGGGTCTATATGGCTGAAAATACCCAAAAGTGACACCATTCTAAAAACTGCACCCCTCAAGGTGCACAAAACCACATTCAAGAAGTTTATTAACCCTTCAGGTGCTTCACAGCAGCAGAAGCAACATGGAAGGAAAAAATGAACATTTAACTTTTTAGTCACAAAAATGATTTTTCAGCAACAATTTTTTTATTTTCCCAATGGTAAAAGGAGAAACTGAACCACGTACGTTGTTGTCCAATTTGTCCTGAGTACGCTGATACCTCATATGTGGGGGTAAACCACTGTTTGGGCGCACGGCAGGGCTTGGAAGGGAAGGAGCGCCATTTGACTTTTTGAATGAAAAATTGGCTGCACTCTTTAGCGGACACCATGTCACATTTGGAGAGCCCCCGTGTGCCTAAAAATTGGAGCTCCCCCACAAGTGACCCCATTTTGGAAACTAGACGCCCCAAGGAACTTATCTAGATCCATAGTGAGCCCTTTAAACCCCCAGGTGCTTCACAAATTGATCCGTAAAAATGAGAAAGTACTTTTTTTTCACAAAAAAATTCTTTTAGCCTCAATTTTTTCATTTTCACATGGACAACAGGATAAAATGGATCCTAAAATTTGTTTGGCAATTTCTCCTGAGTACACCGATACTTCACATGTGGGGGTAAACCACTGTTTGGGCACATGGTAAGGCTCGGAAGGGAAGGAGCGCCATTTGACTTTTTGAATGAAAAATTATCTCCATCGTTAGCGGACACCATGTCGCGTTTGGAGAGACCCTGTGTGCTTAAACATTGGAGCTCCCCCACAAGTGACCCCATTTTGGAAACTGGACCCCCCAAGGAACTTATCTAGATGCCTAGTGAGCACTTTAAACCCTCAGGTGCTTCACAAATTGATCCGTAAAAATGAAAAAGTACTTTTTTTTCACAAAAAATTTATTTTCGCCTCAATTTTTTCATTTTCACATGGGCAATAGGATAAAATGGATCCTAAAATTTGTTGAGCAATTTCTCCCGAGTACGCCGATACCTCATATGTGGGGGTAAACCACTGTTTGGGCACACGGCAGGGCTCGGAAGGGAAGGCGCGCCTTTTAACTTTTTGAATGGAAAATTAGCTCCAATTGTTAGCGGACACCATGTCGCATTTGGAGAGCCCCTGTGTGCCTATGCAATGGAGCTCCCCCACAAGTGACCCCATTTTGGAAACTAGACCCCCCAAGGAACTTATCTATATGCATACTGAGCACTTTAAACCCCCAGGTGCTTCACAGAAGTTTATAATGCAGAGCCATGAAAATAAAAAATAATTTTTCTTTTCTCAAAAATGATTTTTTAGCCTGGAATTTCCTATTTTGCCAATGGTAATAGGAGAAATTGGACCACAAATGTTGTTGTCCAGTTTGTCCTGAGTATGCAGATACCCCATATGTGGGGGTAAACCACTGTTTGGGCGCACGGCAGGGCTCAGAAGGGAAGGCACGCCATTTGGCTTTTTAAATGGAAAATTATCTCCAATCATTAGCGGACACCATGTCGCGTTTGGAGAGCCCCTGTGTGCCTAAACATTGGAGATCCCCCACAAATTACCCCATTTTGGAAACTAGACCCCCAAAGGAACTAATCTAGATGTGTAGTGAGCACTTTGAACCCTCAAGTGCTTCACAGAAGTTTATAACGCAGAGCCATGAAAATAAAAAAAAAAAATTATTTTCTCAAAAATGAATTTTAGCCCGCAATTTTTTATTTTCCCAAGGGTAACAGGAGAAATTTGACCCCAAAAGTTGTTGTCCAGTTTCTCCTGAGTACGCTGATACCCCATATGTGGGGGTAAACCACTGTTTAGGCACATGCTGGGGCTCGGAAGTGAAGTAGTGACGTTTTGAAATGCAGACTTTGATGGAATGCTCTGTGGGCGTCACGTTGCGTTTGCAGAGCCCCTGATGTGGCTAAACAGTAGAAACCCCCCACAAGTGACCCCATTTTGGAAACTAGACCCCGAAAGGAACTTATCTAGATGTGAGGTGAGCACTTTGAACCCCCAAGTGCTTCACAGAAGTTCATAACACAGAGCAGTGAAAATAATAAATAAGTTTTCTTTCCTCAAAAATAATTTTTTAGCCCAGAATTTTTTATTTTCCCAAGGGTTACAGGAGAAATTGGACCACAAAAGTTGTTGTACAGTTTCTCCTGAGTACGCTGATACCCCATGTGTGGGGGTAAACCACTGTTTGGGCACACGTGGGGGCTCAGAAGGGAAGTAGTGACTTTTGAAATGCAGACTTTGATGGAATGGTCTGCGGGCGTCACATTGCGTTTGCAGAGCCCCTGGTGTGCCTAAACAGTAGAAACCCCCCACAAGTGACCCCATTTTGGAAACTAGACCCCCAAAGGAACTTATCTAGATGTGTGGTGAGCACTTTCAACCCCCAAGTGCTTTTCAGAAGTTTATAACGCAGAGCCGTGAAAATAATAAATACGTTTTCTTTCCTCAAAAATAATATTTTAGCCCAGAATTTTTTATTTTCCCAAGGGTTACAGGAGAAATTGGACCACAAAAGTTGTTGTCCAGTTTCTCCTGAGTACGCTGATGCCCCATGTGTGGGGGTAAAGCACTGTTTGGGCACACGTGGGGGCTCAGAAGGGAAGTAGTGACTTTTGAAATGCAGACTTTGATGGAATGGTCTGCGGGCGTCACGTTGCGTTTGCAGAGCCCCTGGTGTGCCTAAACAGTAGAAACCCCCCACAAGTGACCCCATTTTGGAAACTAGACCCCCCAAGGAACTTATCTAGATATGTGGTGAGCACTTTGAACCCCCAAGTGCTTCACAGACGTTTACAACGCAGAGCCGTGAAAATAAAAAATCATTTTTCTTTCCTCAAAAATGATGTTTTAGCAAGCAATTTTTTATTTTCTCAAGGGTAACAGGAGAAATTGGACCCCAGTAATTGTTGCGCAGTTTGTCCTGAGTATGCTGGTACCCCATATGTGGGGGTAAACCACTGTTTGGGCACACGTCGGGGTTCGGAAGTGAGGGAGCACCATTTGAATTTTTGAATACAAGATTGGCTGGAATCAATGGTGGCGCCATGTTGCGTTTGGAGACCCCCTGAAGTGCCTAAACAGTGGAAACCCCTCAATTCTACCTCCAACACACCCCTAACCCTTATCCCAACTGTAGCCGTAACCCTAATCACAACCCTAACCCCAACACACCCCTAACCACAACCCTAACCCCAACACACCCCTAACCCTAACCACAACCCTTATTCCAACCCAACTCTAAGGCTATGTGCCCACGTTGCGGATTCGTATGAGATTTTTCAGCATCATTTTTGAAAAATCCGCGGGTAAAAGGCACTGTGTTTTACCTGTGGATTTACTGTGGATTTCCAGTGTTTTTTGTGCGGATTTCACCTGTGGATTCCTATTGAGGAACAGGTGTAAAACGCTGCGGAATCCGCACAAAGAATTGGCATGCTGCGGAAAATACAACGCAGCGTTCCCGCGCGGTATTTTCTGCACCATGGGCACAGCGGATTTGGTTTTCCATATGTTTACATGGTACTGTAAACCTGATGGAACACTGCTGCGGATCCGCAGCGGCCAATCCGCACCGTGTGCACATAGCCTAATTCTAAAGGTATGTGCACACGCTGCGGAAAACGCTGCGGATCCGCAGCAGTTTCCCATGAGTTTACAGTTCAATGTGAACCTATGGGAACCAAAAATCGCTGTACACATGCTGCGGAAAAACTGCACGGAAACGCAGCGGTTTACATTCCGCAGCATGTCACTTCTTTCTGCGGATTCCGCAGCGGTTTTACAACTGCTCCAATAGAAAATCGCAGTTGTAAAACCGCAGTGAAATGCGCAGAAAAACCGCAGTAAATCCACGATAAATCGGCAGCGGTTTAGCACTGTGGATTTTTCAAATCCGCTGCGGAAAAATCCGCATAGGACCAGAATACGTGTGCACATACCGAAACCCTAACCCTAGCCCTAACCCTACCCCTAACCCTACCCCTAACCCTAGCCCTAACCCTACCCCTAACCCTAGCCCTAACCCTAACCCTACCCCTAACCCTACCCCTAGCCCTAACCCTAACCCTACCCCTAACCCTACCCCTAACCCTACCCCTACCCCTAACCCTAACCCTACCCCTACCCCTAACCCTAACCCTAGTTCTTACCCCAACCTTAGTGAAAAAAAAAAATTCTTTATTTTTTTTATTGTCCCTATCTATGGGGGTGACAAAGGGGGGGGGTCATTTACTATTTTTTTTATTTTGATCACTGAGATAGGTTATATCTCAGTGATCAAAATTCACTCTGGAACGAATCTGCCGGCCGGCAGATTCGGCGGGCGCACTGCACATGCGCCCGCCATTTTGGAAGATGGCGGCGCCCAGGAAAGAAGACGGACGGACCTCGGGCGGCCAGGTAAGTATAAGGGGGGGGGAGATCAGGGCACGGGGGGGGCGTCGGAGCACGGGGGGGTGGATCGGATCATGGGGGGGATCGGAACACGGGAGGGAGGATTGGAGCACGGGGTGAGGGATCGCTGTGCGGGGGGGGTGGATCGGAGCACGGGGGGGTCGCTGTGTGCGGGGGGGGGGGATCGGAGTGCGGGGGGGTTTGATTGGAGCGCGGGGGGTGTGATTGGTGCACGGGGAAGCGGACAGGAGGACGGGGGAGCGGAGCACAGGACGGAGGGGAGCGGACCACAGATCGGGGGGCTGGGGGGGCGATCGGAGGAGTGGGGTGGGTGCACATAAGTGTTTCCAGCCATGGCCGATGATATTACAGCATCGGCCATGGCTGGATTGTAATATTTCACCAGTTTTTTAGGTGAAATATTACAAATCGCTCTGATTGGCAGTTTCACTTTCAACAGCCAATCAGAGCGATCGTAGCCACGAGGGGGTGAAGCCACCCCCCCTGGGCTAAACTACCACTCCCCCTGTCCCTGCAGATCGGGTGAAATGGGAGTTAACCCTTTCACCCGGCCTGCAGGGACGCGATCTTTCCATGACGCATATGCTGCGTCATGGGTCGTAATGGCACCGACTTTCATGACGCAGCGTATGCGTCAAAGGTCGGGAAGGGGTTAATTTCCCCATCCCCGTGCGCTCACCCAGCCGCCGCGTCTAATCCGTCCCTTCCCTTTTCTTTTTTTCCCCATCCCCGTGCGCTCACCCAGCCGCCGCGTCTAATCCGTGCCTTCCCTTTTCTTTTTTTCTTTCCCCATCCCCATGCGCTCACCCAGCCGCCGCGTCTAATCCATGCCTTCTCTTTTCTTTCCCCATCCCCGTGCGCCCAACCAGCAGCTGCGTCGAATCCGGGCCTTCCCTTTTCTTTTTTTTTCCCCATCACCGCGCACTCACCCAGCTGCCGAGTCTAATCCGTGCCTTCCCTTTTCTTATTTCTTTCCCCATCCCCGTGTGTGCGCTCACCCAGCCGCCGCGTCTAATCCGTGCCTTTCCTTTTCTTTTTTCTCATCCCCGAGCGCTCACCCAGTCGCCGCGTCTAATCTGTGCCTTCCCTTTTCTTTTTTTTCTTTCCCCATCCCCGTGTGCTCCCCCAGCCACCACGTCTAATCCGTGCTTTCCCTTTTCCTTTTTTTTCCCCATCCCCGTGCACTCACCCAGCCGCCGTGTCTAATCCGTGCCTTCCCTTTTCTTTTTTTTCCCATCCCCGTGTGCTCACCCAGCCGCCGAATATAATCCATGCCTTACCTTTTCTTTTTTCTTTCCCCATCCCCATGCGCTCACCCAGCCACCGCGTCTATTCCATGCCTTCCCTTTTCTTTTTTTTCCCCATCCCCGTGCGCTCACCCAGCTGCCGCCTCTAATCCGTCCGTGCCTTCCTTTTTCTTTTCTTTTCCCCCATCCCCGTGCGCTCACCCAGCTGCGTCTAATCCGTGCCTTCCCTTTTCTTTTTTTCTTTCCCCATCCCCGTGTGCTCACCCAGTCACCACGTCTATTCCGTGCCTTCCCTTTCTTTTTTTTTCTTCCCCATCCCCGTGCGCTCACCTAGCCGCTGCGCCTAATCCGTGCCTTCCCTTTTCTTTTTAATTTCCCCATCCCCGTGCACTCACCCAGCTGCCGCGTCTAATGCGTCCCTTCCCTTTTCTTTTTTTCTTTCCCCATCCCCGTGCGCTCACCCAGCCACCGCGTCTAATCCATGCCTTCCCTTTTCTTTTTTTTTCCCCCCTCCCAGTGCGCTCACCCAGCTGCGTCTAATCCTTGCCTTCCCTTTTCTTTTTTTTTCCCCATCCCTGTGCGCTCACCCAGCCGCCGCGTCTAATCTGTGCCTTCCCTTTTCTTTTTTTTTGGTTTTTCACATCCCCGTTCGCACACCCAGCAGCCGCCAAACTCTGAAAAGTGACACAGTTCACTTATCAGAGCTCTCGTGCCTGCCGTTTTTTTCACATCCCCGTTCGCACACCCAGCAGCCGCCGAACTTTGATAAGCGACGCCGTTCAATTATCATTTAGGGCATGCTGTTTTAGACTTTTCTTTTCACATGTATTTTTTTCTCCCCATTTGCTTTTTTTTCCTTTAGCTTTTTCTTTTCAGAATAGTTTGCACCAAACACTATTCCCCCCCCCACACATACACATAGGTACCAATAAAGTACACTCAAGCACCATACTCACAAAAAAAATGTCCTGCTTGTCCCGTTAGTCCCAACAGCGCTATTCAGCGGAGGAGGCATATTCTTTCCTTGCCTCCGACACTGATAGCGAGGGAGAGGATCCCACTTTTCTTTATTTTTCTGATTCTTTCTCATCCACTTCCCACTCCTCATCTTCCTCCTCTGGCCCTGTGGAACCGCCATAAGACGTCGCAGGACAGAAGCAGTGCCCATCATTCATGAAGATGAAGATGAGGCAGGGCCCACTCCTGAAGATGAACCAGTGCGCCCCTCTTCGGACCCCATATGGACCTCACCCCCCGAAAATTAGGAGCCACTGATTCCTGATTTTGTGGCAGAATCAGGAATCAGGTTTGACACCACCGGCCTCATAGAAATAGACTTTTTCAACGTCTTTTTCTCTGAGGATTTTGTTAACCTCATGGTGGAGCAAACTAATTTGTATGCTCATCAATTTTTGGAGCAAAACATTGGTTCATCATATTTTAACTGGTCTCCTGTAGACGCAGTTGAAATGAAGCAGTTTTGGGTCCTGATCCTCCATGTGGGGGCTCCAGAAGAAGCCAGAAATTCGGTAATATTGGAGTGTTGATATTTTATACAACACTCCAGTGTTCCGAATGGTCATGGTCCAGACGCGTTTTGAGGCCATCCATAAGTTCCTGCATTATTCCGATAATGCACAGTGTCCCGCACGAGATGACCCCAACTTTGACCGTCTGTTCAAAGTTCGGCCTGTCATCGAACACTTCAACAAAAAGTTTGGTGAAGTGTATGTGCCCAAAAGGGACATCTGCGTGGATTAGTCCTTGGCTCATTTTAAGGGGCGGCTCAGATTCCGTCAATACCTGCCCAGCAAGAGGGCCAGGTACGGAATCAAACTCTACAAGCTGTGTGAGAGTACCTCAGGGTACACCTACAGCTTTAGAGTCTATGAAGGGAAGGACACCAGGATTGAACCCCCTGAGTGTCCCCCTGTCCTGGGAGTGAGTGGGAAAATTGTGTGGGATTTGGTGCACCCACTGCTGGATAAAGGTTATCACCTCTACACCGATAACTTTTATTCAAGCATCCCACTCTACAAATCCCACTCTGCGCGAGATACCGCAGCCTGCAGTACTGTCCGCAAAAATCAGAGAGGCCTCTCAAAAACGCTACTTGGGCAGATGCTCAGAAGGGGTGACAGCAGAGCCCAATGTAGCGACCACCTGCTGGTGGTCAAATACAAGGACAAGAGGGATGTCCTTCTCCTGACCACCATACACGGTGATGGCAGTGCCCTCAGCACTGTATGGGGTACCTCTACACAGGTCAGCAAACCTGACTGTGTACTGGGGTACAACAAAAACATGGGTGGCGTTGATCTCTCTGATCAACTCCTCCAACCGTACAGTGCTTTGAGAAAGGCCAAGGTGTGGTACAAAAAGCTGTCCGTGTAAAGAGGATTCTTTACTGTTAGGGCGGTGAGAATCTGGAATTGCTTGCCTGAGGAGGTGGTGATGGTGAACTCAGTCGAGGGGTTCAAGAGAGGCCTGGATGTCTTCCTGGAGCAGAACAATATTGTATCATACAATTATTAGGTTCTGTAGAAGGACGTAGATCTGGGGATTTATTATGATGGAATATAGGCTGAACTGGATGGACAAATGTCTTTTTTCGACCTTACTAACTATGTTACTATGTTACTATGTTACTATGTTACATCGTACAAATGGCAATGCTCAACGCTTTCCTGCTGTCACGATGTGCACGCCACACTGATACGTCGTACCTTCAGTTCTAGGAGGTAGGGGTTAAGGCCCTGATATTTGGCACGAGGGAAAGAGCGGACCCCAGTACTTCCAGAACTGAAGGTGCTCGTATTGTACCAGGTCAGCATTTCCCGGGGGAGGTCCCGCAAACTGGAAAAAGAGGTAAGTCGCAAAAAAGGTGCCGAGTGTGTTACAAAAGGGGAATACGCAAGGACACCATTTATCAGTGCGACACCTGCCCCGAAAAACCTGGCCTGTGTATGAAGGATTGCTTCAGATTGTACCACACCTCCATGCACTACTAATTTACTTTACAGGAAACAGTAGATTAGTTCCAAAAAGGGGGCACATCTGTGTAAGTTCATTGGGGGTCTAGTTTACAAAATGTCACTTGTGGTTTTTTTTTTACTGTTTAGGCACATCGGGGGCTCCGCAAATGGAACATGACGCCTGCAGACCATTCCATCAAAGTCTGCTTTCCAAAACGTCACCACTTCCCTTCCGAGCCCCGACGTGTACCCAAACAGTACTTTTTCCCACATGTGGGGTATCAGCGTACTCAGAACAAATTGGACAACAACTTTTGGTGTCCAATTTCTCCTGTTACTCTTGGGAAAATTGAAAATTAGGGACTTTTTGATCATTTTTGGAGGAAAAAATAGGATTTTTTTATTTTCACGCCCGGGCATTATAAATTTAAGTGAAACACTTTGGGGTTCAAAATTCTCACCACACACCTAGATAAGTTCCCAATTAGGTCTAGTTTCCAAAATGGGGTCACTTGCGGGGGATTTCTACTGTTGAGGCACATCAGGGGCTCTGCAAATGGAACATGCCCCTGCGTACAATACCATCAAAGTCTGGTTTCCAGAACATCACTACTTCCCTTCCGAGCCCCAAAGTGTACCCAAACAGTAGTTTTCTCCCACATGTAGGATATCAGTGTACTCAGGATAAATTGGACAACAACTTTTGGGGTCCAATTTCTCCTGTTACCCTTGGGAAAATTAAAAATTGAGGACTAAAAGATCATTTTTGTAGGAAAAAATAGGATTTTTTATTTTCACGCCCGGGCTTTATAAACTTCTGTGAAGCACTTGGGAGATAAAAGTGCTCGCAACACATCTAGATAAGTTCCTTAGGGGGTCTAGTTTCCAAAATGGGGTAACTTTTGGGGGGTTTCCACTGTTTAGGCACATCAGGGGCTCGCCAAACGTGACATGGCGTCCGATCTCAATTCCAGCTAATTTTAGCTTGAAAAAGTCAAACGGCGCTCCTTCCCTTCTGAGCCCTGCCATTCGCCCAAACAGTGGTTCCCTCCACATATGGGGTATCAGCGTACTCAGAACAAATTGGACTACAAAGTTTGTGGTCCAATTTCTTCTTTTACCCCTGTGAAAATAAAAAATTGGGGACTAAACGATCATGTTTGTGGAAAAAATATGATTTTTTATTTTCACGCCCGGGCGTTATAAACTTCTGTGAAGCACTTAGGGGATAAAAGTGCTCACCACACATCTAGATAAGTTGCTTAGGGGGTCTAGTTTCCAAAATGGGGTCACTTGTGGGGGGTTTCCACTGTTTAGGCACATCAGGGGCTCCCCAAATGCGACATGGCGTCCGATCTCAATTCCAGCTAATTTTAGCTTGAAAAAGTCAAATGGCGCTCCTTCCCTTCTGAGCCCTGCCATGCACCCAAACAGTGGTTTTCCCCCACCTATAGGGTATTGTCGTACTCAGGACAAATTGTACTACATCTTTTGTGGTCCATTTTCTCCTTTTACCTTTGAAAAAATAAAAAAAATGTTGCTTTAATATCATTTTTGTGACTAAAAAGATAAATGTTCATTTTTTCCTTTCATGTTGCTTCTGCTCCTATGAAACATCTGAAAGGTTAATGAACTTCTTAAATGTGGTTTTCAGTACCTCGAGGGGTGCAGTTTTTAGAATGGTGTCACTTTAGGGTATTTTGAGCCATATTGACCCCTCAAAGTGACTTCAAATGTGAAGTGGTCCCTAAAAAAATGGTTTTGAAAATGTTGTTGTAAAAATTAGAAATCACTGATTAACTTTTAACCCTAATAACTTCCTAACGAAAAAAAAATTTAGTTCCAAAATTGTGCTAATGTAAAGTAGACATGTGGAAAATGTTATTTATTAACTATTTTGTGTGACATATTTCTCTGTTTTATGGGCATAAAAATTCAAAGTTTGAAAATTGCAAAATTTTCCAAATTTTCGCCAAATTTCTGTTTTTTACATAAATAAATGCAAGTAATATTGAAGAAATTTTACCACTATCGTGAAGTACAATATGTCCCGAGAACATATTGTCAGAATCATCAGGATCCGTTGAAGCAGTCCAGTGTTATAAACTCATAAAGGGACAGTGGTCAGAAATGTAAAAATTGGCCCGGTCATTAACATGCAAACAACCCTTGGGGGTAAAGGGGTTAAAGAACTGAAAATGCTCATTTGTGGAATTTGCAGCATTAGGAGGTCACATTCACTGAACAACATAGCTGTTTAACACCAAAACATCCTAACAGGCTGTTAAGTCCTTCTCAGTCCCTGGCTTACTAGAGGTAGGGATCCTGAGTAAATGACACGCAAACAAGGTATTGTGTGATCATATACAGGGGAAGCCCAGGAGCACATCTCTCTCTCTGGGCTTTGCCCTCCCTTTATATAGAAAAGAATTATTCTTTTACAGACATGCGCACAAGCGCTCATATTTCACTATCTCTTACATAAACAATCTATACCAGTCTTTATCAGTAGAAAGTTACATCATCTGGAAGGTGAATGAAAGGCTGCTATTGAAAGAAGGAATGCACACATGATTACTTCCATAAAAGGAAATGTCAAGTCAGCAGAAATGTATCTTGTTGTAAGCGAGATTTCTCAGGAAGAAGACAAGATGGATTGCTTTAGTTCAGTCTGATCTCCACAATTCCCCCCTTTGACATTTTCTTTTATTTATTTTATTACCACAGGGCCAAAGACAAAGCCTTTATTTGGTATTACACATGTACATGCTTGTATTCAATAAGAGAATCAAATCTAGTATTAATTCTTCCGTTTAACTCTCGCAACCTTTTCTTTGTTTTGCAATAAGTACAGATATTACAAAGGGATAGCAAAATAAGCGCAATAATCAGTATTAGCAAAGGATAACATAAGAGAAGAAGGAAAAAAAACTTTATACTCTTGCATCTATTACACAAAGTTTATCTGTGCATACTGAGATACTCTTGAGCACAATCTGGAATAGTACGTATATGACTACAATAATCATAACTATATGTATTATGCTCTGCATAATCCCAGCAACCCACCCACCGATTCCTCTGAACCAGTTGGCTGGGTTAAGAAAATAAAAGGTATCTGACCACCAGCTATCCTTATTCTGGTCATTGTCTTTGTCATACTGATCTCTGAGTCGTTGTACGTCCTTTAATTTAAATGTCATACTCATAGTACTATTCGGGTCTATATAATGACAGCAGGTGGGTCCGATGATTTGACACATACCCCCTTGTGAGGCAGTTAGGTAATCCAATACCAGGGTATGTTGGTTAGTGACTATTATAAGCTGATTCTGTACAGCTATACTAGTGTTTAGTATATCCAATATATCCCAGATCTGATCATCTAGATAATCCGTGGCTCTAACTAATTTATCCCACATCTGTGTTAACATAGGATAAATAAAAATGGTACTAGCAATTTTGTTAGGAATTCCCATTTGTACTATATGTGGCCTCCCCGAGGGACGTGGTGAGTTATCTGCAGCTCTTTTATACAGTGTGTGCTTGGGCACGGCTTGCATATTCACTTGTTTATTTGAAATTATGAATGTAGCCGGGGTTAGGCGTCCTAATGTACAAGTACCCTTTATACCTACGGGAAGCCATTTATATGCTCCTTCTCCGCATATCCAAAATGTACCTTCAGGCAGATCCCATAGAGCTGAGTGCTGCAATACCAATCTGTGAGCCAAATCCACAAAACTAGATACATTTTGAAGCATACACCAAGAGGGTTTTTGTCCCAAGGGGCTACAGTACCCGGCTGCGGGATTCCCACATACAGGCATTCCTTTGATATACTCATCGGATTTATTACAAACCAGGTTCCCCAGCTTACTTGTACAACTGTTTGCATCACCTTGGGGGAACAATTTAGAATGTTTCCATTTTCTATTATGTATGTATCTTTCCAATACTACAGGTTTGAAAGCATCAGAGGGGGGGACGGTTGTACTGAAACTAAGCTGTAGATTTTCTGTGGGGACCTGTCCTAAATTAGTTAATCCAGTCTTATTTCTAGGTACCCATTTTCCTCCCCTAAATGCTAAATATTGTAGATGTGTGTTACTCCCTGAGAGATTACCCTGCCACCAAGGAAATTCTACCCATCCCACAATTGGTATGGCGATTGTAGTATTCCACAGCCTAGCATTACCAATTTGGTTGTTGGCCAGGTTGTCTGAACAATTAGGCCAAGCGAATATTTCTTCTGCTAATACGGGAACTGCTAGAAAAGGTATACTTGTGGCTGATACCGGCGAATGGGTACAGATCCAACAATCTGTCAGGGTTTGTGTATTGTTTAACAAGTCATGCACTAATTTTCTATGATGTTGTACGAATCTATTGTTCAAAGGGGCTAGAGAATTCAGTCTATCCCACGCCTCCGTTGAGGTTATCATTATTAACATCAATATCATGAGTTTATACTGCTTTTCTTGCAATGGCTTGCATGTATCCATGATGCCTTTCCTTCAAGCTTGACTGATGTAGGTGTTGTCAACAGGACTTGGAAGGGTCCGTCAAACCTTGGTTCTAGAGCCTTTCTGGTGTGTCTTTTTACATAGACTTGATCACCTGGTTCCAACTTGTGACTTCCTTCTGTGTTGTCAGGATCTGGAAGGGAAGCAAAAACTTGTGCATGCACCTTAGTTAATTGTTTCTGAAGATTTTGCACATAAGAAGTCAATGACTCAATATTTAACACAAGTTGCTGTGGAAAATAACATCCTAAATTGGCAGTCCTGCCAAACAAAATTTCATATGGAGACAGTTTAGTCTTACCCCTTGGGGTATTGCGTATTGAGTAAAGGGCCAGTGGAAGGCATTCTGTCCAAGGCTTTCCTGTTTCAGCCATGGCTTTCTGTATTTTTAATTTTAAAGTTCCATTCATGCGTTCCACCTTACCAGAACTTTGAGGATGGTACGGAGTGTGTAACTGACTTTCAACACCCAACATTTTCAGTACATTTTGAAATATTTCTCCAGTGAAATGAGTACCCCTATCTGACTCGATCACTTCAGGGAGACCGTAACGGGGTATCAGTTCGGCAACTAGCTTTACAGCAGTGTTTTTAGCTGAAGCCTTCCGAACTGGATAGGCCTCTGGCCACCCCGAGAATATGTCCACACATACCAACACATACTCATACCCATTACTTTTTGGCAGCTGGATAAAGTCTATTTGTAATCGCTGAAACGGGTAGAGAGGTCGGACGTGGTGCTTCATAGGGGTCTTTGTTGTCTGTCCGGGATTATGTGCCAGGCATATAACGCATGCAGCACAATAGTCTCTTGCATAGTTGCCAAAACCTGGAGCCAACCAGACTTGCTTTGCCAGTAGTGTCATTGCATTTGCAGACACATGAGTAGGGTGGTGCAGTCCACCAACTACAATCGGATACCAGGCTCTAGGTAGACATATTAGTCCATCTTTCTTCCAAATTCCCGCTTGTTCTTCTGCCCCTTCCTTTTTCCACCTGTCCCTCTCCTCTTCTCCTGCATCTTCCTGTGCTTGTCTCAGTCTATCTTCAGTATTTTCTGTGGGGTTTACAGTATGAACCTGTTGTAAGGGTTTGACAGCTGCTGCTTTGGCTGCTTTATCAGCCCTATCATTTCCCCTAGATTCCCTAGTGTCGAGTCTCACATGTGCAGCTACCTTGATTACTGCTACTTCTTTTGTTTCTTGTGCAGCCTCTAAGATCTGTTTGATCAGAGAAGCATGTTTTACAGGTTGTCCTGACGCTGTCATGTAACCTCTAGCTCTCCAGATTACTCCAAAATCAAACACAATACCATGTGCATACCTAGAATCAGTGTATATATTAGCTGTCTGGTTCTCAGCTATTTTAAGAGCTTCAATCAATGCTGTTAGTTCTGCTTCTTGTGCAGACTGTTTCGGTGGAAGTGGTTCTGCTTTGAGAGTTTCAGATTCTGACACAACTGCATACCCTGTATGGAAGTTACCTGTGTCATCTGCAAACCTACTTCCATCTATAAACAGCTCTAAATCTGGATTTTGAAGTGGTGTTTCGGATACATTGGGTAAGCCTACCGTTTCTTGTAAAATGAGCTCTGTACAATCATGTGTGTCTGTAGGGAAAAAATTTGTGTGTGTATCAGTGTCCTTATTCCCCCCTTCAGACTCGAGAGGTAGCAGTGTAGCTATATTGAGAGTCTGAAGCCTAGCAAATGTGATAGTAGAGGGGAGCAACAAAGAACACTGTAGCCGCAAATGTCTGGCCATGGAAATGTGTTTTGGTTGGACCTGGTTTAATATCCCATAAACATCATGTGTAGTTTGAACTGTGAGTGGATACTCTAGGACAATTTCTGATGCTTTGTCCAACAATAGTGAGACAGCAACAACTACACGTACACAGGTTGGCGCTGCTCTAGCTACGGGATCTAACCTTGCTGAAAGATATGCAATTGGTCTTTGTTTCCCTGCATGCTTCTGGGTAAGAACTCCTGTAGCATGGGAATCAACTTCTGCAGCCATAAGCTGAAACGGTTTGGTGTAGTCTGGTAGCCCTAACGCTGGAGCTGAAACAAGGGCATCTTTTAATTGTTGGAACGAAATCTGACCTTCTTTTGTCAACAAATAAGGTTCACTTTTTACACAGTCATACAGTGGTTGCATTAGTTGACTGGCATGTATAATCCATTGTCTACAATGAGACACTATTCCTAAAAATGCTCGTAGCTGTTTATGATTTCTAGGCTCATTCATCTGTCTTATTGCTTCAGTTCTTTGTGGTGTAAGATGCTTTTTACCTTGAGAAATGCAATGACCTAGAAAGACCACTTTGGTCTGACAAACTTGTAGCTTTTGTCTATTCACTTTACACCCTTCTTTTTCTAAAAAACATAGTAAACTCACAGTGGACCTTTCTGCAGTTTCTAGATCTGGGCAGCAAAGTAGTAGGTCATCCACATACTGCAAAATTACTACCTGTGGTTCGGGTTCAAACCTCTGAAGGACTGTTTGTAGGGCATTTGAATAAAGAGTAGGGGAGTGTATCATTCCCTGTGGAAGGCGTGTCCACGCCAACTGTTTGCCCTTAAATGTAAATGCAAACAAATGCCAACTATCTTGGTGTAAAGGAACCGAGAAAAATGCATTTGAAAGATCTATTACAGTAAATACTTGAGAACTGGCTGGTATCTGTGATAGTAACGTATGAGGATTGGGTACAACTGGGGTGATTAGATCTAGAACTTTGTTTATTTCTCTTAAATCATGTACCATACGATATTTGGGCATAGAACTCTTATCAAGAGTTCTCTTTTTGACTGGATACAGAGGAGTGTTAGCAGGTGATTGTATCTCTACCAAAACTCCTTTCTCTTTATATCCCTCTATCTGTTTTGTAATCGCTAGTTCCTGCTGGGCACTCACAGGGTATTGTCTGAGCTGTGGGAGAACAGTTCCTGGTTGCACAGATAGTTTTACAGGAGAGATATGCAATAGTCCCACATCGGTGTCACCCTGTGCCCACAGTGTTTCTGGGACCATTGAGAGGTCTAGATCTGTGGTGTACTCTTTTTCTTCAGCATAATCCTCAAAAGCCTGAATTCTAACATATTGTTCTAATGTTTCTGCATCATCAGGGATAGTCAGTATAACTGTGCCATCTTCCCTAAAATTGATGTTAGCTTCTAATTTCTTTAGGACATCAGTTCCTAACAAACATGTTGGGGCACCTCTGGCATACAAAAATCTGGATGCAAAACATTTAGGTCCTAATGAGACCTCTAGGGGCACAGTATATGGCAGTGTTCGAATTACCCCATCATAACCCTCAGCAAAAGTTGTTTGTTCTGAAATATCTTCCGGATTCGGAAGAAAATCTTGATTCAAAATTGAGGAAGTTGCACCTGTATCTATCAAAAATGGAATCTCCCTCCCCCCCACATTCACCTGTATCATAGGTCTTCTAGCTGGTAGGGAAGTTTGTAACACATCGAGTCAATCTGAATCTGGTATGGGACCATCTATGATGGTAGATTTCTGCTGGTTGTCCGTTTGGGGAGGGTTATTTCTGGGAACAAATTTGCCTGACTTTATATCTGCCAACTTCTTCCTGCACTCTCTTTGGAAATGACCTGGCTTTTTACAGTAGTGGCAAGGAAAGTTGTGTCTCACTCTTCCTCCTGTATTAGCTTGTGCTATTCTAACAGGCTTACGATTCTCTCTCATATCCATGACTATTCCTAAACATCATTGTTTCACAATATTTGGTTGTTCAATTGTTCTCCAATCTGGAGTAGAGGATTTAAATTTTTCTCTGATTTTCGGATCTAGCCCCTCTATTAATTGTTTTGTAAAAAGTCTCCTTACTGAAGCATCAGTCAAATCCAATCCTTCATCCCTAAAGCTATTTTCTAATTCTTGACTATATTCTTCAATACTTTGCCCAAATTTCTGCATAATCACACCCGTAGATCCCCTTTCCCTCTGTTTTTCTCTCATGAAAATTATTAATGCCTCTGTGAACTGGGTACCTGATGCTTCTGTCTGTAAGGCACCCCCTTCTGCCACTGGTCTATTGGGCTGTAGGTGTGTCAATAATTCCTGAAAAAGTCCGGGGGACATTTTCATTCTACATAATTCTTCCCCGTCCGCCCAGACCCCAGCATGAGTCTGCATGATTTGTTGTATGTATTGTGCAAATCGGATGGGATATTGAGTGGGATCAGGCGCATTATGCAGGAGGGACATACCTTCAGCAGGGGACCAAGGAAAATACTGTCGGGTCTGGTGATATCTAGTTCCCATTACCCCGTCAGCACCAGGTTCCCTAAAGGGTCTTGGTACTACCCTAACAGGGGCAAGTACAGCGCCATGTCTAGGTGTACCACAGACTAGGCAATCATTTCTCCAATCTGGATTTTGTTGTCCACAGTGTGAACATACCCATCCTCCTACCCCACCAAGATTGGGATACAAGGCTGGAAATTGTTTTCCTCCTTCTGCTCCTCCAGATGGTACAAATGATTGGGCTTTTGGATCTAGGTAAGGTGGTGGGATTATGTCACAACTTTTTCCCTTCCCCATAATCCATTTGGAAGTGTCTGGATCATACTTCCAATTCTCCTCTTTAGCTGTTTTTGAGACCTCTATCATACAGTGTATGATTTCTTCCCACCCATTGTCTTTGATAATTCCACCTCGTTCTTTACTCAGTTTTTCCCATTCTGTACTGAACATAAGTGCTTCTGAAATTCCCAATTTTTCTCTTACCCTTCTAATCTGACTTCTGACTGTCTTCCCACATCTTTCCTGTATGATATCTGCTGCTTCCACTTGTCCTAAGACGGTTTTTGTCTGTTTATTTCCCATTTTTCTTTTTTTTTTTTTCTTTCAATATTAGCTATTTCTACCCCCAGGTGACGTTTGGACAATCACTTATCCTAGGTGATGTCTCGTTGCCTTCTCTCCTAGGGAGCTAAAATATTGAAGGGCTGATCTGCTCCATTCTTTCTAATGTGCAGAATGTACTTAAGTGCTATTATGCACGCAAACAGACCCAGCAACACCATACAGATCACAAAACTTTCTGTGTCAGTTAGCATACTTGTCCCAGGCTCATGGACCCGCGTCCTGGGCTCATTCTATCAAACCTTATCCAGAAATGAAGGAGGTTAAGCACTTAAATGAGAGTCAAGCATGGGCGGAGGTCTCCCCGAAAGGACGCAACCACATGACCCAGTTAGGCTGACTTCCGTGTATAAGGCTTATACCCCAACTATTTTGGCTTATTTTTCTACGCACTTTTGCTCTTCTTTCACAACATACCACAACCTTCACACTGTTCACACACTGCCAGGGACAGGACTCATAAATCTATACAATATAGTAACCCGAGTTTTATAGGTATCTACTCACTACTAGACTAACCCAGCGTGACACGGCTCATAGAGATCTTTCGGATAATACAAGGCAGATAAAAGAGAACTAATAATGTCTCTTACCTGGCCAGGTTTTTCAGTTCATTTGCCGTCCATTATCCCAGATCTCCATTGTCCGTATCTGCAGGTGAATCTCGAGCAAATACTCTCATCTCGGGTCCCTGTTCGGTGCGCCAAAGAAATGTTAAGTCCTTCTCAGTCCCTGGCTTACTAGAGGTAGGGATCCTGAGTAAATGACACGCAAACAAGGTATTGTGTGATCATATACAGGGGAAGCCCAGGAGCACATCTCTCTCTCTGGGCTTTGCCCTCCCTTTATATAGAAAAGAATTATTCTTTTACAGACATGCGCACAAGCGCTCATATTTCACTATCTCTTACATAAACAATCTATACCAGTCTTTATCAGTAGATAGTTACATCATCTGGAAGGTGAATGAAAGGCTGCTATTGAAAGAAGGAATGCACACATGATTACTTCCATAAAAGGAAATGTCAAGTCAGCAGAAATGTATCTTGTTGTAAGCGAGATTTCTCAGGAAGAAGACAAGATGGATTGCTTTAGTTCAGTCTGATCTCCACACAGGCCAAGTTACATGTTAACATAGGAACCCTTCTTTAATATCACCTTCACAATTCTTGCATCCATTGAACTTGTGAGTTTTTGGAGAGTTTCTGCTTGTATTTCTTTGCATGAAGTCAGAATCGCCTCCCAGAGCTGCTGTTTAATGTGAACTGCCTCCCACCCTCATAGATCTTTTGCTTGATGATACTCCAAAGGTTCTCTATAGGGTTGAGGTAAGGGGAAAATGGTAGCCACACCATGTGTTTATCTCCTTTTATGCCCATAGCAGCCAATGACTCAGAGGTACTCTTTGCAGCATGAGATGCTGCATTGTCATGCATGAAGATGATTATGCTCCTCAAGGCACGTTTCTGCTTTTTATACCATGGAAGAAAGTTGTCAGTCAGAAACTCTATATACTTTGCAGAGGTAATTTTCACACCTTCAGGAACATTAAAGGGCCCTACCAGCTGTTTCCCCATGATTCCGGCCCAAAACATGACTCCACCTCCTTGCTGACGTCACAGCCTTGTTTGGACATGGTGGCCATCCACCAACCATCCACTACTCCATCCATCTGGACCATCCAGGGTTGCTCGACACTCATCAGTAAACAAGACTGTTTGAAAATTAGTCTTCATGTATGTCTGAGCCCACTGCAACCATTTCTGCTTGTGAACACTGTTTAGGGGTAACCGAATATTAGGTTTTTGCACCACATCAAGCCTTTGAAGGATCCTACACCTTGAGGTTCGAGGGACTCCAGTGGCACCAGTATCATCAAATAACTGTTTGCTGCTTTGTAATGTTATTTTGGGAGCTGCTCTCTTAACCCAATGAATTTGTCTAGCAGAAACCTTCCTCATTATGCCTTTATCTGCACAAACTCTGTCTGTGCTCTGTTTCAGTCACAAATCTCTTCACAGTATGATGATCACTCTTAAGTTTTCGTGAAATATCTAAAGTTCTCATACCTTGTCCAAGACATTGCATTATTTAACACTTTTCAGCAGCAGAGAGATCCTTTTTATTTCCCATATTGCTTGAAATCTATGGCCCGATTAATAATGTGGAACATGATTTTTAAGTATTAGAATCTGTTTAGTTTGTGACTATCTGCCATTTTCTTGTGGATTTCTGGCTGCTGGTCTTTTTCCTCTGGTGCTGGGTTTGTCTTGGGTCAGGTGTTTGTGTCACTCTTTATTAACCAGCACCTGCCTCCCAGTCCTTGCTGGACATCAGTGTAAAACTGTTTGAGCTCTAGCTTGGTACTTTGCTTTGTCTTCTCTGTGTGTTATTTGTGCAGTGCTGGTACCTCTGGTTCTGCTAGCCTTAGTTTCTGTTTTCTATTGGTTTCTGCAGCCTTCTCTGTGCTTTCTATTAGGAGGTGACCCGTTTTTGTACCCAGTCCTTACTTATTTTAGGGAACCCCTTCCCCTTATGTATAAGTCTTTGCTTGAGATTAAGCTAGGATCATCGGTGGGTCTATTCGCAAGGAATGGGTCGCCCACTCCATCGTAGGGTTTCAGCCTAGTCATAGTGAAGGGTCAGTTTTTCCCCTTCTACCTTAGTCCTGTGTTGCAGATCCATAACAGTTTATCCAGCCAGGAAGAAGTATAAAAAACAAAAACCCTCCTGGATTTCTCCAATATGAACAGCGTTCAAGATCTTGCCCAGCGTCTGCAAGGGTTAACGTTGGATGTTGCCAGCTTATACCAGCACGTGAGTAATTGCCCTGGCATCCGCTCTGAAGAACCTAAGGTGGGTTTGCCTGAATGTTTTTTCTGGTAAATGGCAGGAATTTTTTTCGTTTAAAAATGCATGTTTACTTTATTTTCGGCTTAGACCCAGGTCTTCAGGGGCTGAATTACAGCGTGTGGGGATTATTATGTCGTTAATGTGAGGTGAGCCACAAGTTTGGGCATTTTCATTGCGTCTGGATGACTCTTGTTTGATGTCAGTAGAAGCGTTTTTTTCTGCTATGGGGGTATTATATGATGACCCTGATCGGGTCACTACAGAACTCAGGTGGCTGAAACAGGGTTCTGGTGATGCTGAGAGATATTGTACCCAATTCGGAAGATGGTCTGCAGAGGTAAGCTGGAATGATCCAGCACTTAAGAGTCAGTTTTTAGCAGGTTTGAATGACAGGGTTAAAGATATGCTCATTGCCTATCCTGCGCCTGCTACACTTGAGGCTGCTATGTAATTAGCTATCCAAGTGGATAGAAGATGGAGAGGTAGACAGAATGAGAAGGTTTCAATTTTGCAGAAGAGGCCCGTTGACTGTGGGGAGCCGATGCAACTTGGGGCGATGTCCTCTCATTCCCAGGAAAGGCAGTGAAGATTCTATGAGGGGCTATGCCTTTATTGTGGTAAGGCTGACCATTTTATTAAGCAATGTGAAGGACGCATAACAAGGAAAAGAGAAAAAAAAAAGGTCAATCAGAATAACCCTCCCTTTCGCATTGCATTTTTACGGTCGGCAGGAGTTTCATTTTCTGGTAGTTCTACCTGTCGTGGTCATGATTTTCAAGTGATGGTGGACTGTGGTTCTGCACTTAATTTGATTGATCAACAATTTCTAGACAAGTATAAGATTGATTCTGTACGTTTATCATGCCCTTTTCAGTGGCGATTGATAACACTCCTCTAGAGCATGGGTGTGTTTCTCGAAAGGTCACTGGGTTTCCACTCACTGTGACTATGGAACACCAGGAATCTTTAGATTTGTTTGTACTTGATAAATTGCCTTTTCCATTGTCCTGGGGTTACCCTGGCTAAAAATGCACAATCCTGTACTGAACTGGTCATCAAATACAATAAGATCCTGGGGTCAGGAGTGTTATGGGAAATGTTGTGATGTACAAATTGCTGCTATTGTGAAAAATTAGCTACCTGAAGCCATTCAGGAATTCTGGAAAGTATTTTCAGAAGTGGAGTCACAAACTCTACCACCCCATAGAGATTACGATTGCACCATTGAGTTCGTCCCAGGTGCTACTCTCCCTAAGAGTCGTTTATTTATTCTGACGATTTCCAAGAGAGAGGCCTTAAAGGAATACCTGCACACTAGTCTTGTTGCAGGTCATATAAGACCCTATAAGTCCCCTGTGGCTGTGGGGTTCTTTTTTGTCAAAAAAAAGATGGGGGTCTTAGGCCATGTCTGGATTTCAGGGAGATTAATAAGATCACTGTGCGCAATCCTTACCCCTTGCAGCTAATTCTAGATTTGTTTAACCAATTAGTTGGAGCAAAGTGGTTCTTTAAGATCGATCTCTGTGGGGCATATAATTTGCTGCAGGTTAAAGAAAGCAATGAATGGAAGACAGCCTTTAATACCCCAGAAAGTCATTTTGAGTGTCTAGTTATGCCTTTCGGCCTTACAAATGCTCCGGCGTTCTTTCAAAATTTCATTAACGACATCCTAAGGCTGTTGATCTGTAGGAGTGTGATTGTTTATTTGGATGATATTTTGATCTATTCGCCCGATCTGGAGTCACATTGGCAGAGAGTCTGTGAGGTTCTCTAGATTCTGAGCGAAAACTTACTCTTTGTTAAACTGGAGAATTGCGAGTTTGCGGTACAGAAAATTAGTTTTTTCGGGTACTTTGTTTCCAGTGATGGTTTTGAGATGGACCCGGTGACGGTTCAGGTGGTATTGAGTGGCCTAGAACTGAATGCTTGAATTCAATTCAGAGATTTTTGGGGTTTGCTAATTATTATAGAAATTTCATAAATAATATTTCTGTTATCGCAAAATTCCTTACTGATCTTACTAAGAAGGGTTCCAATACTGTCCAAAGGTCCCCTGAGGCTGTTAAGGCTTTTGAGCATCTCAAGGAGAGGTTTAGCTCTGCTCCTGTTTTGATCCATAAACATAAGGATGAATGACCTTGGGGAGATCAAAACATCCAACACCGCGGAAACACCATCACGTGTTTCTAAACGCAGTGATCCAGAACACTGCTCCCATCCCTTATGGGAAATATGCAAATGCATGTAGAAAAGCCGCAGAGACACCATCACGTGTTTCTCAATGCAAGCAATAAATAGCCAGGTCTTTCACCGGGAAGGAACAACCACTGCGTTGAGAAGCACGTGATGGTGTCTCCGCGGTGTTGGATGTTTTGATCTCCCCAAGGTCATTCATCCTTATGTTTATAGTTCTTTTACTAGGCACTGCTCAGAATAGCCAGTTTCCTACTCCACACTGATGAGGGGCAAAAACCCCGAAACAGCTGTCAGGAGTGAGGTTTTCTGGAGGAGAATTCTGTTTTTTTCTGTGGTATTTTGTACCGACAGCTTTGAAGATGAGTTACGTGAAGAACACCATCCGAGTGACGTTGGAGCCATCTATCCGGGCAAGAAACAGCGTGGTCTTTAATGTTCGTGACCTTATTGAGGAAAAGGCTGGAGGAAAGCGAGAAAACATCTTTAGTATCAATGAGTTCCCTAATCAAGGTAACTACGACATTACTTTTATGTCAGAGCATTATTGCCTGAATATCTATGAGTGGTTCCGGAATCATGCCAGAGATCCCTGTTTGAAGGGAGTGAAATGTGAACCACTGTTTGGTCTTCAGGAAAGGCAGGTGACTATCACTGTCTATAACCCCTTTACTGAACCTGCATTGTTGGAGAGCTTCCTCTCACAGTATTGTGACTTTGTTTCAAAGGGAGAGAAGCAAGTGAACTGCTTAGGAATCTTCAATTGTCGATACAAGTATCGTGTAAGGTTCAGAAGAGATCCTGGCAGTGTGGGTGGGTTCAGACACCCTCCGGCGAACTTCTCTGTAGCAGGGCATAGGGGTTTCCTCACGTACCCTGGGCAGCCTCTGTTTTGCAGGAGATGTTTCTCTTTTGGACATGTCCAGGCAGACTGCCAGAAGGGGCAGTGTTGCCGAAACTGCAAGAAGGAGGGGCATATGGCTGGTGATTGCCCGATGGCTAAGACCTGTGACGTGTGTGGTAGTAGTGACCACATGTATAAGGATTGTCCGCGGAGGGCGCCTAGATGCTCAGAGAGTGAATGGAGAGAGGAGGAGGAGAGAAGGAGGAGGTTGGCGATTATCAGAAAGGAATCTGAAAGAATGGAGAGAGAGGAAAGGAAGGAGAGGGAGAGGGAAAGACGCTCTGTGACTCCAGATGACATTGTGCTAGCACCCCGTGGTGCTATGAGTCATGCACAGAAGGAAGATAAGGAGTTTTGGTCGGCGGCAAAAAAAGTAGAGAAGGGGTTTAATAAGGAAGGAGATCAGGAAGAAGATGAGGAAGAAGATGATGACTCTACTGTGCCTGAAATGTTTTCTCTTGAGGAAGCAATGGATGCAACGGAGGAAGACGTGCACATTTCTGAAGCTGAGAGCCCTGTGCACCCCTCAGATCCTCAGAATATTGGAGGGCTTTCTTCAGATGAGGACAGGGGTGGGAATAAGTGTCAGAGGGAGGAGGATGGGGAAAGTGATGAGACGTGCAGTAGTATGACTAAGAAGAAAATTGGGCCAGCTAAAAAAAAATGGAGTGAGCACGAAGGGGTTAGTGGTTCAGAGACTTGCTGTTCAGTCCGAATGGCAGAGGAAGACAATGGTGATACTGGGTAAAATGAAAGCTCAGTGGATCTGTTGTTTGTTTGTTTTGTTTTTTTCTCTCCTTTCTGTGAGTCTTGACCTTTGTCAAGGGCTTTTTGTGTAATGTGTGTAATTTTGTGGTAATTTTTGCATTGTGTTTTTTGTTTTTGCAGTATGGGTTTTTCTATAGTTTCTCAAAATGTGAGAGTTTTTAAGAAAGCGAGGAGGAGAGCAGCAATTTTGGATTTTTTATCTATGCAGAGTGCATCTATTTTTTGTTTGCAAGAATGTGGGATTGTGGATGGTGTGAAAGGGGATGAGTGGTCTTATGGTGCGTCTGTATGGTCTGGTAGTGCAAATAATAGAATAATAGAAATGATGGTGTGGTTATTTTAGTTAAGGGGCAGGAGGTTGTTTTGAATAATTATTTGGTGGTGGAGGTGGGGAGGTGTATCTTAGCAAATTTTGAATATAAAAATGTTAAGTTTTGTGTTATCAATATTTATGCGCCAGTAGAAAAAAATGAGCGTAAGTTATTATTTGAAAAAGTGAAGCTTTTTGTTCCAGGAAGAGTGCCTGTGGTGATTGTGGTTGATATGAATTGTGATGTGGGGGGAGTGAATGTGGATGTGTCTGGAAAAGTTCTGCTGGAGTTAGTTACTGACATTGATTTGAGTGATATGCAGCGTGTGTGTAAGGTTAACCCTTTGTTAGATACCTTTTTTTCTGATAGTGGAAGAGCACAGTCCAGGTTGGATTATTGTTTTATTTCTAAAAATATTATTCCTGTTGGATATAAGCAGGATAGGGTCGTTTTTTCGGACCATGTGTTAGGTCTCGAGTTCCTGCTTCTGCACAGGGGGAATCTCGGGCCATCTCCGCTGCGGTCTCCCATTCTTATCCAGCCGCAGTGGAGTCTGCTCAGTCTCGCTCTGTACAGAGAGTTACTGCTGCTTCTTCAGCTTCTACCATTAAAGCCAGTGCTGGTCAGCAGCGAGCAGACTTCTCTGGGACTAAGTCCTTGTCTGCACACACTGAGCATGCCCAGGGCAAGATCTCCCGTTGGAGATCGAGGGTCATGTGCTCAGGCTCTGCAGCACATTCCATTGGTCCTCTTGGCAGGTCTTGGAAGGACAAAGTTTCTGTGGCCACTTCCTGTGCTGCAACTATATAAACTGCGCATGACCGCACGGCCATGCGCTAGTGTACATATGCTTACGTGTGTTTGTTGTGAGTGCAAGTCGTCCTTGGATACCCCTTCCCTATTGAATGTCTGTTCGCGGAAGGTGTATGGTTGCTATCTAGCGCCCGACTTATCCTACAGCACTAATCACACGTTACAGCGTCCAGTTGCTGTGACCGCCAGTACGGCGCCGTGCACTTCCTCTGTGCTTTCCTTACCCAAGCCTGGGTGGTTAGTGGCATTCGTCAGTGCGGCACCGCATGCACTCTTGTGCCCTAATACTGTTATTCTGCTTCCTTACACACCCAGTTGCGGTGTTGTGCCAGCAAGGGTCTAATCGGACTTCAATCCTAGTTGGGGTTGAGTTCGCTGACTACTTGCTCGCCTTCTATGTGCGGTACCGCGATCCTGTGACGCAACAGAATCGCTTCCTTCACGCTGGGTGAAGTTTAACCCACGTGTGTATACTTATGAGTACCGCCATATAGTCCGTCATTACTTAGCAGCAGGTTCCATCTCTGCACGGTGGACCTCGGGCTGCGAACGCACCATACACTATCTGTCTTATTATTTGGTGCGTTCCGCTAGCCCTAACATTACACTAGCGCCAGGGTCTGGCTAGTAATGACGGACAAACCGCAATCCTTGCGGTATATCCAGCAGCTGGAGGGTAGGTTGGCGGCTCTTGAGAGCGCAACCTCAGCTGTGGATGTTACCACAGTTGCTGTACAGGCTGCTAGCGTGGCTGCAGCAACCCTGTCCATTGCCACCCCTGCTCTGACATTTTCTCGCCTCCCGCTGCCAGAAAAATTTTCTGGTGATAGCAAGTTTTGTAGGGGATTTGTGAGTCAGTGCTCTATTCACCTTGAGCTCCTGGCTGCACGTTTTCCCACAGAGCGGGCTAAGGTGGGATTTATAGTGTCTCTCTTGTCGGACAGGGCGTTGGAATGGGCTACGCCGCTGTGGGAGCGTGCTGATCATGTGGTGCAGAGTGCTCCGCTGTTTCTGAGCACTCTGAAACAGGTCTTTTTAGGACCTCAAGTCATCCATGATACTGCGCTCCAACTGCTGGCATTAACTCAGGGTGAGTCCTTGGTCAGTCATTTTGCCGTCCAATTCCGCACTTTAGCTTCTGAGCTGGATTGGTCGGATAAAGCTCTTATCCCCATATTTTGGAGGGGCCTGGCTGACCACGTTAAGGACGCTCTGGCCACTAGGGAGATTCCTGCCACACTGGAGGAGTTAATAACTGTCTCCACTCGAATTGACCTCCGTTTTAACGAGCGGAGGTTAGAGCGAGCGCAGTGTAGGCAGAGGTTTCGGCTGGCTCCTACCTTCGCCAAACCTCTGGAATCTCCGGTCCTGGTTCCTGAGTCACATGAGGCCAGGGAAGTGTCACAAGCGGGATCTAAGTCTCGGACCGCTTGTGCACTCAAGGTCTGTCATGTTTGCCAGCAGTCAGGACATCTAGCCACCAGATGTTCTCAGCGGTCGAGGAAACGTCAGCGTCTAGTGGTAGTAGGTGGAGGTACACTAGACACGGCGACGTTTGCCTCTAAATTGTCCTTTAAGGGGACAATTACAATAGGCTCATTCTCCCACTCGGTAGAGCTCTGCGTGGATTCTGGGGCGGAGGGCAATTTTATGTCTTCTGCCTTCGCCCAATGTCACGCAATACCGCTGGTTATGCTAGCTCAACCAGTAACAGTACGAGTGGTGAATGGGTCGACACTGCCCTCACAGATAACACACCAGACCATCCCTTTTACTCTGTCCATGTCGCCATCTCATCAGGAGATTATATCTCTGCTCGTCATTCCAGAGGGAATTGATGAGGTCCTGTTGGGAATACCTTGGCTACGGTACCACTCTCCTCATATCGAGTGGTCCTCTGGCAGAATCCTGGGATGGGGTGAATCTTGTGGGGGTAGGTGTCAGAGGGAGTGCGTTCAGGTTGCTACTACAGAGGTACCCGCAGATCTTTCCTCTCTCCCCAAGCAGTATTGGTCTTATGCAGACCTGTTCTCCAAAAAGGCGGCGGAGATCCTTCCGCCCCATCGCCCCTATGACTGTCCTATTGATCTCTTGCCTGGTGCTGAGCCTCCCCGGGGTCGAGTCTATCCGCTATCTCTCCCGGAGACGGAGGCAATGTCACAGTACATCCAGGAAAATCTGGCAAGAGGATTCATTAGGAAGTCAGTGTCACCTGCTGGGGCAGGGTTCTTCTTCGTGCAGAAGAAGAATGGGGAATTGCGTCCATGCATAGACTACAGGGGTCTTAACGCTATCACCGTTAAAAATAAGTATCCTTTGCCCTTGATATCTGAGCTCTTCGATAGGCTTCGGGGAGCAAGGGTATTTACTAAACTAGATCTGCGGGGTGCTTACAACCTGATTCGCATCCGTGAGGGGGACGAATGGAAGACGGCTTTTAACACCAGGGATGGGCACTATGAATATCTGGTGATGCCCTTCGGGCTCTGTAATGCCCCAGCCGTTTTCCAAGACTTTGTGAACGATATCTTCCGGGATATGCTTTCCACCTCGGTCGTAGTCTATCTGGATGATATTCTCATCTACTCTCCAGATATTGACTCCCACCGGAGAGATGTTTGCAAAGTCTTCGACCTCCTACGGGCAAACTCCATCTATGCCAAGTTGGAGAAGTGTATGTTTGAACAGGAGTCCCTACCTTTCCTAGGCTACATCATCTCTGCCCAGGGATTGGCTATGGATCCTGCCAAACTACAGGCTGTGATGGACTGGCAGGAACCCCATTCTCTTAAAGCGGTGCAGCGCTTTATGGGGTTCATTAATTATTATCGCCAGTTCATTCCGCACTTCTCAACTTTGGTAGCTCCCTTGGTTGCCCTCACCAAGAAGGGGGCGAATCCCAAATTGTGGTCTGAGGAGGTCTCCAAGGCCTTTAACTCTATAAAGTCACACTTCGCTAGCGCTCCCATCCTACATCGCCCTGATGTTGATAAGCCATTTATCATGGAGGTGGATGCCTCTTCTGTTGGTGCTGGAGCAGTCCTCTTCCAAAAGGATGCTCAAGGTCGGAAGCATCCTTGCTTCTTTTTCTCCAAGACCTTCTCACCAGCAGAGAGGAATTATTCCATCGGGGACAGGGAGTTGCTAGCCATGAAGTTGGCTTTCTCGGAGTGGATACAATAAACTTGGCACTCAAAACGGTAGTAAGGTGAAGTTAATCAGCTTTATTGCAAGTCCCAGATACAGTTTCGACAGTTAAACGTTTTCGGTCCCACCGGACCTTCTTCAGAACAATTTCCAATTTATCTGATGCAAAATACCAACAAAGGCATATAGAACAATATTTTATTTTCTGTCTGGTTACACAATATCACATATTAAGTGCAAAAATTAACAAAAGATATGTCTACAAAAGAAAGCAACAAAAAAAAATAATAAAACAAGGGCAGAAAAATATCAAACAAATTTCAAAACCAAGTATATACAAAATATACGATAATTAAGCGGATGCTACCGCAGCCTATGATTAACTCCAAGGACTAAACATTTAATGGAGATCTGACTCAGAAAAATTGGATATAGTATACTATGCTATAAAGAGCCCCTATGAGAAAAGGATATATGTTCATAGGTGAGGGGTGGAGCTCCCACGTGGATCAGAAATGAAGTGACGATATTTATTCATCTTTATAGCCTGATAAACTTAGTGCATGGTATAACGTGCCTAGGGAGATAAAGCATATAGGGTGTTGAAATCTAAACACAGACTTAACCTATATATGGAAAATAGAACAAGAGTACCTGGTAGTGGTGCTAAATGGTATGAGGTAAGATTGAAGCTGTGGATTAAAGTGTGTAGTGAGGATGAAGAGCCATGATGAATGGTAAAAAATGAATAAAAATAAATAAAAAATGAAGTGTAAAATGAAAAATGAATCACTTGGTTAAGCTGGTTACAACGTGTGGAAGGAAAAATCACCTTCTTACGCGAAACTGTGGAGTAATGCTGTAAAAAGTAAAAAATTACCAGAGGGAGAATGTGAGTGGTGGTGAAAATAATGCAGTATGTGGGATAAATGTCCTTAAGAGAGGGTTGACAGGGGGCTTACCAATAAATGAGAAAACGAAAGGGCTCTAGGCGAACTAAGTCGCTAATGGAGTCTGTGGCCCATAATCTGCGTGATAAGGAAGCACACAATAAGATAAATGCCTGACCACCGTGTCTAATCAGACCGCTATCTAAGGACGCTGCATGTGGGGACCAGCCCGACTTACCAGGGTGAGGAGCTCAGATATGCGTGGCACCAGATCGCCAGAGAGGGACGCACTGAATGCCTGGGTATTACTTCCGGGTTTAAGTGCAGTCTGACGGGTCACATGGTGCCACACGTCATCACAGAAAAAACGGGACGCTCTAGCGTTGTAATTTGCTCTAAAATGTGACGTTAGATAGTGCTATAAAGCGAAACGCTGGAGCGTTGTAATATGCTCTAAAAATGAGACGCAGGAGAGTTATATAAGTGTCTGCTGTCTGTGTAGCGCGCTGGAGCGCAATATAAAGAAAAAAGGAGCTATATGAGCGTGCTATGAAGCTGTGAGCAGGAGGTTGAGGGTAGAAACCTTCAGTAATAGTGTACTGAGTGGCATCCTATATACTATATACTATACCGTGAAGAGTGCAGGGTGCCACGAGGGAAGCATAAAGAGGGAAGAGGTTTTAGCGATTCTAAAAAGATAAAGAAAACAGGATTAATACTGACATATCTTATTGAGCAAATGTCAACCACATGTTCAAGCATAATACAAGGGTACAGCTTAGAGGAAACTAGATGTATCAAAATCTCTATTAAGGCCTTTCGGTTCTAAAGTCTGTAAAGTGAAAATCCAATAGGCCTCACGTTTCTTGAGCAGCCTTGTCCTGCTCTGTCCCCTTCTCCCTTGGTCGACATGTTCCAATACCTGATAGCGTAGTTGGGCAACGCTATGGCCCGTAGTACGGAAATGGTGTGGGAGGGGAAGATGGTCCCTGTTACACCGTATGTTCGACTTATGTTGTGATACACGATCACGTATGGCTTGAGTAGTTTCTCCAACATATGCCAGGCCGCAGGGGCACTTAATGATGTAGATTACATACGAGGAATCACAAGTGAAGAAGCCACGTATAGGAATGCCTTTTCCAGTGTGCGGGTGGAAGACCTTGTCTCCCTTCTGGACATTATTACACTGCAGACAGTTTAAGCAGGGAAAAGTTCCCTGTTTTTGAGTGGGTAGAAAAGTCTGTCTAGGTACTCGAACGTCGGAACCTACATCAGCCCTCACCAACTTGTCCTTAATGTTGGTTGGGCGCCGGTAACAAGACAGGAAAGGTTGCTGAAATTCTGGAACTCTAGGATAGCTCTTGCTTAGGATGTTCCAATGACGGTGGATTGAGGCCTGAACCCGTCTTGAGAATGGATGGTATGTATTCACGAATGGACCCTACTTGAGCACCATCTCTCACCAACTAGCAGAGTGCCGTGTTTTGTTTATTATTTCTCGGAGTGGAGACATCTCTTGGAGGGAGCACGTTTTCCCTTCCAAGTCTTCACAGACCATAAAAATTTGGTGTACCTGCAGACAGCCCAGCGGTTGAATGCTCGCCAGGCCAGATGGTCCTTATTCTTCACCCGGTTTCACTTCACCCTCCATTTTCTTTCTGGGGAGAAGAACATTCGGGCCGACGCTCTCTCTCGCTCCGTTGTGTCATCTGCGGAGGAGGAGGAGGAGCCTCGGCTTATTGTCCCCACCGAGAGCTTGAGAACTGTGGCCCCGGTTTCGCTAGAGTCTGTGCCCCCGGGCAAGACTTTTGTTCCATCCAATTTGCGACCGGAGGTTCTCTCTTGGGCACACTCGTCCAGGGTGGGTGGACATTTTGGTACCAAAAGGACATCTGAGTTACTGGCGAGGACGTACTGGTGGCCGCATATGGCTCGTGATGTCGCAGAGTATGTTCGGGCGTGTGTCTCTTGCGCCAAGAACAAGACTCCTCGGCAACGGCCAGCTGGTTTGCTTTATCCTCTGCCGGTGGCGGACAGGCCCTGGGAGATGGTCAGGATGGACTTTGTGGTGGGCTTACCCAAGTCTCGTAACTGCACCATTATCTGGGTGATCACCGACCATTTTTCCAAAATGGTGCACTTGGTGCCTCTTCCACGGCTACCTTCTGCACGGGCGTTGGCTGTCTTGTTCGTCAAGCATATCTTTCGCCTACACGGTATGCCAGACAAAATTGTTAGTGACCGGGGTCCCCAGTTTGCGTCTCGATTCTGGAGAGAGCTTTGTCGTCTACTCAGTATTGAGTTGAATCTCTCTTCGGCATATCATCCCGAGACGAATGGGTTGGTAGAGAGGGCCAACCAGACCTTGGTCACATATTTACGACATTTTGTTTCTGCCAGGCAGGATGACTGGGCATCCTTGCTACCGTGGGCAGAGTTTGCACTTAACAATGCCGTAGCCGACTCCACCGGTCAGACTCCATTCCTCCTAAATTACGGCCAGCATCCGCGTGTTCCTGTGCCCATGCCTGTGTCTTCTGCTAACTCCAGGGTGGCAGACTGGGCTGTGGAGGCACGGGACATTTGGGACCGCACGCAGGATGCCATTCGGGCCTCCAAGGAGAGAATGAGGTCCTCCGCCGATGTTCATCGGCGCCCCGCTCCGACCTTTGCTCCTGGCGACTTGGAGTGGCTATCCGCCCGTAACATCAGGCACAAGTTTGCTCCTCGCTACTTGGGTCCCTTCAAGGTTCTCGAACAGGTTAATCCTGTGGTCTACCGTTTGGCTCTTCCTCCACGCTTGGGTATCACCGACACCTTTCATGTGTCCCTCTTGAAACCCGTATACATGTCCCGGTTTTCCGAGTCATCTGCCGGGACATCGGGCTCGTCTACGGACGATTACTAGGTGAACGCTATTTTGGGGTGCAAGGTGGTACGCGGCAAAAAGTTCTATCTGGTGGATTGGAAGGGTTATGGCCCAGAGGACAGGTCATGGGAGCCTGCTGAAAACATTCGGGCCCCACAGCTCATTGCTGCCTTCGAGCGTAGCGAGGCCCAAGGAGGGGGGGGCCCTAGGAGGGGGGGTAATGTTAGGTCTCGAGTTCCCGCTTCTGCACAGGGGGAATCTCATGCCATCTCCGCTGCGGTCTCCCATTCTTATCCAGCCGCAGTGGAGTCTGCTCAGCAGGGACGTCGGTCCCAGCGTCTTGCTCAGTCTCACTCTGTACAGAGAGTTACTGCTGCTTCTTCAGCTTCTACCATTAAAGCCAGTGCTGGTCAGCAGCGAGCGGACTTCTCTGGGACTAAGTCCTTGTCTGCACACACTGAGCATGCCCAGGGCAAGATCTCCCGTTGGAGATCGAGGGTCATGTGCTCAGGCTCTGCAGCACATTCCATTGGTCCTCTTGGCAGGTCTTGGAAGGACAAAGTTTCTGTGGCCACTTCCTGTGCTGCAACTATATAAACTGCGCATGACCGCACGGCCATGCGCTAGTGTACATTTGCTTATGTGTGTTTGTTGTGAGTGCAAGTCGTCCTTGGATACCCCTTCCCTATTGAATGTCTGTTCGCGGAAGGTGTATGGTTGCTATCTAGCGCCCGACTTACCTACAGCACTAATCACACGTTACAGCGTCCAGTTGCTGTGACCGCCAGTACGGCGCCGTGCACTTCCTCTGTGCTTTCCTTACCCAAGCCTGGGTGGTTAGTGGCGTTCGTCAGTGCGGCACCGCATGCACTCTTGTGCCCTAATACTGTTATTCTGCTTCCTTACACACCCAGTTGCGGTGTTGTGCCAGCAAGGGTCTAATCGGACTTCAATCCTAGTTGGGGTTGAGTTCGCTGACTACTTGCTCGCCTTCTATGTGCGGTACCGCGATCCTGTGACGCAACAGGATCGCTTCCTTCACGCTGGGTGAAGTTTAACCCACGTGTGTATACTTATGAGTACCGCCATATAGTCTGTCATTACTTAGCAGCAGGTTCCATCTCTGCACGGTGGACCTCGGGCTGCGAACGCACCATACACTATCTGTCTTATTATTTGGTGCGTTCCGCTAGCCCTAACACCATGTTTGTGTGTTGTGCGAGTTAGATATTGATGTTAGTGGTGTGTTTGGAAAGGGTTTGTGGAAATTAAATGTGAAATTGTTGGAAAATGAAGCTGTGAGGAAGGAGTATGTGAGAAAGTATGAACAGTGGTGTAAAAGTAAGGAAAGTTTTGGGAATGTTTGAGTGGTGGATTGGGTTAAGAGGCAGACAAAAAGTTTTTTAAAAGTGTGGGGTATGAATTTGCAGCAAATAAGAGGGAAAAGTTTGTTAAGTTGAATGCCCGTTTATGTTTATTGTATAAATTGAGGGAAGGAGGAATTGAGGTGGAGGAGGGGATAAAAAAGGTTAAAAAAGAAATTAAAGAGTTTTTGGAAGAGAAAGGGAAGAGTATTATTTTTAGGGCAAAAATTGATAGAATGGAGCAAGATGAAAGGTGTTCGAGGTTTTTCTTTAAAAAGGTTTTTGGGAAAAAGCAGAGTATGGGTGTTTTGAATGCAGTGGATGGAAGAGAGGTAAGTGGGGAGGATATGTGTGAACATGTGGCTAAGTTTTATGAGGAGCTGTATGCAGTGAAGTGGAGGGATGAGGCTTTGGAGGAGGATGTACTAAGTGTATTAGAAAATTAATTGAGTGAGATGGAGAGAGAGAGAGTGATGGGTGAGGTGACAGGTGATGAGGTATGGAAGGTAATGAATAGCATGGCGTTAAATAAGACTCCAGGAGAGGATGGTCTTCCTATAGAGTTTTATAGGGTGATGTGGCATGTGATTGGTAAGGATTTTGTGGATGTGTGTAAGTATATGTGGTCTAGTATGGAGGTGGCTGAGAGTATGCGTGCAGGGATGGTTGTGTTAATACCTAAAAAAGGAGATTTGAAGAGTTTAAAAAATTGGAGACCGATAACGTTGTTGAATTGCGATTATAAGATCTATGCGAAAGTAATGGCGAATAGGATGCGTGATGTGATAGAGAGTGTGATTGGGGATGAACAGTGTTGTGCGGTGCCTGGGAGACGTATACATGAGTGTGTGTGTATGTTGAGAGATTGTTTGTGGGACTGTATGAGTCGGAAGAGGAGTGTATTTGTTTTAAGTTTGGACTTTGAAAAGGCGTATGATCGGTTAGCACATAGTTTTTTGTTCCGGGTATTATTGAGAATGGGGTTTCCGCCTGATTTTGTTTGGAGGGTGAGGAGCTTATTTAAAGACATTTATAGTTGTGTTTTGATGAATGGTTCTGTGGGTAGAAGAGTGAATGTTTTTTCAGGTGTGCGACAAGGTTGTCCTTTGTCTCCTGTGGTTTTTATTTGTGCGATTGAACCATTGCTTTGTATGTTGAGGAAAGATAAAGTGATTAGAGGTGTACAAGTGCCAGGAGGTGGAGGGAGGGAATGGAAGGTTAGTGCTTATATGGATGACGTGTGTGTGTTGTGTGATTCAGAGTATTCTGTGAGGCGGGTGAAGTTATTAGCGTCTATTTTTTGTGGTGCGTCAGCATTTAAGGTGAATTGGGAGAAGAGTGAGTGTAAGGTTTTTTGGGGAGGGGTTTTAAGTAAGGATGTAGGAGTGAATGAGGTGACTGGGTCTATTAAGGTTTTGGGTGTGAAATTTTCAGAGAGTTTGGATGGGAAAGAAAGTTGGGATGATGCGAAAGGAAAGGTTGAGCGGAAGTTATGTTTTTGGAAGATGAGAAGTCTTTCGTTTTTTGGAAAAATCTTAATTATTAAAAGTGTGATTTTGCCTATTTTCTTATATATTGCAGTGGTCTTTCCGCCGGGGTATATGTGTATGAGAGGGTTAAATAGGATTCTGTTTGTGTTTTTGTGGAATTCTAGAATGGAGAGGGCTAGGAGGGAGGTTTTGGTGAAACGTTTAGAAAAAGGTGGGTTGGGTTTTCAAAACCTTGAGGTGTTCTTTGGTGTAAATATTGTGGTTTTTGTGTTGAGGGTGATTAGGATGGATGGGAAGTTTTCTTGTCTGTGTAGGTTTTTGTTTGGGGCGTATTTATTTCGTTTGAGGTGGCGAGAGAGGGATCTGAGGTATCCGGTTGCTTTTGACGTGCCTAGATGGTATGTGTGGGTTTATAAATTTTTGGTGAAGTATGAGTTGTGTGATGTGGATGTTAGGTTGTTGAGTAATAAGAAGGCTGTGTATAGGATGATTGAATGTAGAGAGACAGAGTGTGGAATAAACATGGTTAGAGGGAATGATATAGAAAAAGTATGGAAGAAAATGCAGTTAGACGGTATGACGAATAGGCAGAGTGAGATTGTGTGGCAGTCTTTGCATGGAGTGTTACCAGTTAGAGAATTTCAGAAGAATCGTGGGTTGGGGAGAAGTGATATGTGTCCGAGAGGTGGGTGTGGTGGAAGGGAAAGTGTAGTACATGTGTTTTGGAATTGTCATTATGCTAGGGAGGTGATTGGAAGAATGGGACCATTGTGTAAAGAATTGTGTGGTGTGAGCTTGTTATCATTCGAGTTGTTCATGTTTGGCTTGGGAATGTGTGATGGAGTGAAGGAGAGAGTGTTGTGGTTAATAGTTGCATGTATAAAGGAAGTATTATGGGATGTGAGGAATGTGTATGTTTTTAAGAGAAAGGAAATTGTAGTAAAGAATAGTCTAAAATTGATTTTGGGGAAGATGTATGTGTGTTTTCTATGGGATTAAAGAAGAAGGGGGGAGGTGGATGCCAAAGGGATTTGGAAGGTGAAGAAGTGGAGATACCTTGTAATTATGTCTTGACTTGTTTTTTCTGATGTTGTAGTAAACTGATATTTTCCGATGATGATGGGAACAGCTTTTGTGTTTTGGATTTCACGCAGCTGTTTGGGATTTTTCTTTGGTCTTGGATTTCTGGACCGTGGATTTTCCCATCTGAGGGAAAAAAAAAAAAAAAAGAAACAGCTGTCTGTGGATGGATACCATGTTTTGGCAGAGGTGGTTATCCTTTTTGGAAGCTGCCCTTCCCGTAGTTGTTCCTTCCCGGTGAAAGACCTGGCTATTTATTGCTTGTGTTGAGAACCACGTGATGGTGTCTCCGCGGCTTTACTACATGCATTTGCATATTTCCCATAAGGGATGGGAGCAGTGTTCTGGATCACTGCGTTGAGAAACATGTGATGGTGTCTCCGCGGTGTTGCATGTTTTGATCTCCCCGAGGTCATTCATCCTTATGTTTATAGTTCTTTTACTAGGCGCTGCTCCTAATCGCCAGTTTCCTACTCCACACTTATGAGGGGCAAATATCCCGAATCAGCTGTCTGTGGGTGGGACTGCTTCTCGGCCTTCTGGCTGCGATCTTGTGTCACGGTCAGAGGGGGCGAGTTTTTCCTGGCAGCGTGCTGCAAAATTTTTTCTGCGGTATTCGTATCGGCAGTGAAGACTTAAGATGTTTATCAAGAATACAAATCGTGTGGTCGTGGAAGCTGGTGCCAGAAACAACGTGGTGTATGTGGTTCGTGACCTGCTGGAGGGGGAAGGCTGGAGCTCATCAGACTGATATTTTCAGTGTGAACGAATTTCACAACCAAGGTATATATGCTGTTACCTTTGTGAGTGAACCTTGCAGTCTAACTGTCTTTGAATGGTTCAGAAGCCATGATGGTGACCAATGCCTGGAGGGAGTGCGAGTGGAGCCTCTGTTTGTGCTCATGGATAAAGTAGTGACTGTTACCGTCTATAATCCTTACACAGAAGTAAGTCTGCTGGAGCAGTTCCTGGCTCGGTACTGCGAATATGTGAAGGGTGGAGAGAAACAGAAAAATGTGTTGGGAATTTTTAATTGTAAATATGTTTTTCGTGTGAAACTGAGGAAAGACCCAAGTTGTTTGGGAGGTTTCACCCATCCTCCAGCGAACTTTTCAGTGGCGGGTCATAGGGGCTTTCTGTCGTATGCAGGGCAGCCTCTATACTGCAGGAAGTGTTTCCAGTTTGGGCACTTGCAGAACATGTGTGAGAAGAACATGGTTTGCCGTAACTGCAAAAGAGAAGGCCATCCGGCGGCTCAGTGTCCGATGCCACATGATTGTGACTGGTGTGGTAATACAGGGCACCTGTATAAGGACTGTCCATATGGTGGGCCATGGAGGCCAACTAGAGAGGAGGAGAGGCGGGAGGAGGAAGAAAAGAAATGTGAGGAGGAGCGGAGGCAGGAGGAGAAAAAAAAGAGAGAGGAGGAGGTCAAGAAACGAGAGGAGAAGAGGAAGCGGGAGGAAAGCGAGGCATCTGCGCAGCAAAGCGCTGAGGTAATTCCGCCCTCTATGGTTGAGAGACGGTGGGATAAATGGCAGGAGGACAAGGAGGCTGAAAGGAGGAAGGAGGAGCTGGAGGACAAGTTATTCTGGAGAGCCGCAAAGCATGAAGAGCATGCTATGGTTAAAAATAAAAAGGAAAAAAAAGGAGGCCCCAGTTACCAAAGCAGAGGAGTTGGGTGTTTTGATGGATTTTGACACTTCTGGGGCGGAGGAGATGGCTGCATCTTTGATTCCTGAGTCTGACCCAGAAAACATTGGCGTTTTTTCCTCAGAAGAGGAGCCTGGAGGTCGAAAGTGTCCCAGGGAGGGTGGTGGGGAAATCTGTGACTCTGAGGTTCGTGAAGGTGGAGGACCCCAGAGGAAGATTGGGCAGAAGAAGACGCGTGTGGAGGAGTATATGGAGGTCAGCGGCTCTGAAGGCTGCTCAGCGCAGATGGTGGAGGAGGACAGTGGCGGTGCTGTGTAGTTATGTGCTATTATTTCAGTAGCTAGGTGTTTTTGTATATAGCATTTGCCTTTAAAAATGTTTTTTGTTTTTTGTGTCTTTCATGTAAGTTGAGTAATGTCATGTTCGTAGGTTGTTTTTTTTAGTATTTTTGTTTCTGTGTATGTGATGGGTTTTGTAATCATATCACAAAATGTGAGGGTCTTTAAAAGCAGGTTTGCGACGGGCGGCCATTTTGGATTTTTTTGCAACCCAAAATGCAGGAATTTTTTGTCTGCAGGAGTGTGGGATTGTGGATGGTGTTAAGGGGAGTGAATGGCCTCATGTTGCATCTGTGTGGTCAGGGAGTGCCTGTAATAAAAATGATGGTGTGGGTTTTTTGGTGAAGGGAACTGATGTTTGTGTGACTATATGGTGATTGAGGTTGGAAGGTGTGTGTTGGCTAATTTTGAGTATAGAAATGTTCGTTTTTGCATTATTAATGTATATGCGCCTGTGGGAAAACAGGAGCACAGAGTTTTATTTGAAAAAATTAAGTTTTTTATTCCAGGTAGAGTGCCTGTTGTGATATTGGTTGATATGAACTGTGATGTGGGAAGTGTGAATGTCGATGCGTCAGGGAAAGTGTTAATGGATATGGTGAGTGATTTTGGTTTAAAAGATATGCAGCGTGCATACAAGATAACTCCATTGTTAAATACGTTTTTTTCTGACAGTGGGAGGGTGGAGTCTAGATTGGATTATTGTTTTGTTTCAAAAAAATCTGATTCCTGTTATGGTCAGGAGAGGGTGTTTTTTTGGATCATGTGTGTATGAAGTGTGAATCGGATTTGCATGTTAATGCGGTGGCTGGGAAAGGTGTGTGGAAGTTGAATGTGAGTTTGCTGGAAGAAGGGGGGTGAGAGAGGAGTATGAAAGACATTATGCTGAGTGGTGTGGGTGCATGAGTGATTTCAGAAGTGTGTGTGAATGGTGGGATTGGGTTAAATGGAAAACCAAGAGTTTTTTTTTTAAAGAGAGAAAGGTTTGTTTTTTTAAATGCAAGACTGAGTGTGTTGTATAAGTTGAGGGCAGGAGGGATGGATGTGAGTGAAGATTTAGTGAAAGTGAAAAAAGAAGTGAATGATTTTTTGTTAGAAAGAGGGAGGAGTATGGTGTATAGGGCCAATTAGAGAATTTGGAGAAGAATGAGAAGTGTTTGCGTTTTTTCTTTAAAAAAGTTTTTGGGAAGAGACAGAGTATGAGTGTTTTGAATGGGATGGATGGAAATGAAATGAGTGGTGCGGACTTGTGTGAGGAAGTGGCAAAGTTTTATGATGATTTGTATGCTGTGAAATGGAGGGATGAAGGTTTGGAGGGTGAGGTGCTGAGTGTTTTGGAAAATAGTTTGAATAGGATAAAAAGGGAAAGTTTGATGGGTGATGTGACGGGAGAAGAAGTATGGAAGGTGGTGTGTAGCATGGCGTTGAATAAAACACCAGGAGAGGATGGTCTACCGGTGGAATTTTATCGTGTGATGTGGGATGTGATTGGGAAGGATTTTGTGGATGTATGTAAGTATATGTGGGTGAATGCAGAGGTGGCAAATGGTATGCGTGCAGGGGTGGTTGTGTTATTGCCAAAAAAAAGGTGATTTGAAAAATCTAAAAAATTGGAGGCCGATCACATTGGTAAATTATGATTATAAGATTTATGCGAAACTTTTGGCTAACAGGATGCGTGGCATGGTTGGGAGTGTGGTGGGTGAGGAGCAATGTTGTACAATTAATAAAAGTTTTAATTTTATATTTATTTTCCATACCCCTGGAACCAAAAAATTTTGTAACTATTAAATGCTTACAGGTAGTACAATTAGTGATATTGCATTTATAGCAACCCGTACAACTAAGCCAGGTGCTATTAGGTTGTTTGGACATAAAGCAATTAGGGGATAATATGTTGCCAGGGGTATGGAAAATAAATATAAAATTAAAACTTTTATTAATTGTAACACACGATTTGTAGTATACAAAATAGATTGCATTTCCTGCGACAAATCATACATCGGTTGCACAATTAGAAAACTAAAAAACCGCATCTCTGAACATTTGTACGATATCAAATGTACAACTAACAGCAATCGTACCGTTTCCTCAGCAGCGAGACATTTCATTGAAATGCATTCACGCAGCACTGATTCTTTAAGAGTAACGGGCATTGAAAAAATAAAAAAGCCTCCGCGGGAAGGAGACATGCATAGGTCTTTACTCACACGGGAAGCCTTTTGGATGTTTAATTTGGGTACTAGATTTCCGCATGGTTTGAATAAAAAGAGTGAACTTATGTTTCACTATTAGATATGGTAAATTGCAGTGCAGGCACAGATTCATGTATTTATATATTGCATGTTTTTTAGCTTTTTTTTTTTTTGTGTGTGTTTTTTACTGTCTCTTTTTTTGTATTTTTTGTATTTTCAAATATATGGGATTTATTGTATCTTACCATTGTATATATATGTATATTGTTTATATTTTTTGGAATATCTGGCAATGGTTTATATGTTTTTGTGATTATAAGTACTCTTGGTCAGGTGAGCCCCCTTTTTTTTTTTTTTTTTTTTTTTTTCTTTTACCTTTCCATTTGTAGGTCAGTCCTTCTTATACTGGATGGACTGCTGAGTAGATCAGCTGTGACAAAGACCGTATGGTCGAAACGCGTAGCTTTCTTCACTTGTGACATGGCATTGTCCCAGGAGTGTGTCTTCTACTATTTTATATGATGGATTAAAGTTTTACATTTTATCAAGAAGCTGGAACATTTTTCTCTTTTACTTGAATGATAAACTTACCTGGAGCAGCCAGTGCCAGGCAGCAGCTGCCAAGGCAAACAGGATCATGGGGTGCATTAAAAGAGGTCTGGATACACATGATGAGAGCATTATACTGCCTCTGTACAAATCCCTAGTTAGACCGCACATGGAGTACTGTGTCCAGTTTTGGGCACCGGTGCTCAGGAAGGATATAATGGAACTAGAGAGAGTACAAAGGAGGGCAACAAAATTAATAAAGGGAATAGGAGAACTATAATACCCAGATAGATTAGCGAAATTAGGATTATTTAGTCTAGAAAAAAGACGACTGAGGGGCGATCTAATAACCATGTATAAGTATATAAGGGGACAATACAAATATCACGCTGAGGAGCTGTTTATACCAAGGAAGGTGACGGGCACAAGGGGGCATTCTTTGCGTCTGGAGGAGAGAAGGTTTTTCTACCAACATAGAAGAGGATTCTTTACTGTTAGGGCAGTGAGAATCTGGAATTGCTTGCCTGAGGAGGTGGTGATGGCGAACTCAGTCGAGGGGTTCAAGAGAGGCCTGGATGTCTTCCTGGAGCAGAACAATATTGTATCATACAATTATTAGGTTCTGTAGAAGGACGTAAATCTGGGGATTTATTATGATGGAATATAGGCTGAACTGGATGGACAAATGTCTTTTTTCGGCCTTACTAACGATGTTACGATGTTACTATTTAATCTCTGAGTTTGTATTTTCATCTTAACTCACAGTCATTATATGTGGGGGGCTGCCTTTTCCTTTGGGGAATTTCTCTGAGGCAAGGTAGGCTTATTTTTCTATCTTCAGGGCTAGCTAGTTTCTCAGGCTGTGCCGAGTTGCATAGGGAGTGTTAGGCGCAATCCACGGCTACCTCTAGTGTGGTATGATAGGATTAGGGATTGCGGTCAGCAGAGTTCCCACGTCTCAGAGCTCGTCCTATGTTAGTAACTATCAGGTCACTTGTGTGCTCTTAACCACTAGGTCCATTGTGGTTCTGAATCACCTGTTCATAACAGTTCTCTCCACCAACCCATTCGTCTCGGGATGGTATGCAGAGGAGAGGTTTAACTCTATGCTGAGTAAACGGCAGAGCTCTCTCCAAAACCGAGACGCGAACTGGGGACCCCGATCGCTGACAATCTTATCAGGCATACCATGCAATCGGAAAACGTGCTTAATGAACAACACCGCCAAGGCCCGTGCTGAAGGTAACCGAGGAAGCGGCACCAAATGCACCATCTTAGAGAAATGGTCGGTGACAACCCAAATAATGGAGCAGCCACGCAAGTTGGGTAAGCCCACCACAAAGTCCATCCCGACCATCTCCCAGGGCCTGTCTGCCACCTGTAGAGGGTAAAGCAACCCAGCAGGCCGTTGCCGAGGAGACCGATTCTGGGCGCAGGAAACACACGCCTGAATATAGTCCCTGACATCTCGGGCCATATGCGGCCACCAGTATGTTCTCGCCAAAAGCTCAGATGTCCTCTTGGTCCCAAAATGCCCACCCACTCTGGAGGAGTGAGCCCAAGAGAGAACCTCCGGTCGCAAGTTAGCTGGCACGAAAGTCTTGCCCGGGGGCACAGACTCTAGCGAAACCGGAGCTACAGTTATCAGGCTCTCAGAAGGGACAATAAGCCGAGGCTCCTCCTCCTCCTCCTCAGATGACACTACGGAGCGGGAGAGAGCGTCGGCACGAACGTTCTTCTCCCCGGAGAGAAAATGGAGAGTAAAATGGAATTGGGAGAAGAACAGGGACCATCTAGCCTGGCGAGAATTCAGCCGCTGGGCCGTTTGTAGATATACCAAGTTCTTGTGGTCAGTGAAGACTTGGAAGGGAAACCGAGCTCCGTCCAAGAGATGTCTCCACTCTGAAAAAGCCAACTTCATGGCTAGCAACTCCCTGTCCCCGATGGAATAATTCCTCTTCGCTGGTGTGAAGGTCTTGGAGAAGAAGAAGCAAGGATGCTTCCGACCTTGAGCATCCTTTTGGAAAAGGACTGCTCCAGCACCAACAGATGAGGCATCCACCTCCAAGATAAATGGTTTATCAACATCGGGGCGATGTAGGATGGGAGCGCTAGCGAAATGAGACTTGATCGAGAGAAAGGCTTTGGAGACCTCCTCTGACCACAACTTGGGATTTGCTCCCTTTTTGGTGAGGGCAACCAAGGGAGCTGTCACGCCCTACAGACGTGTCTATCAGGTGGACCCACTGGACTGCAAATACAGCGGTTACTGATACCAGGAAGGGAGAACCAGACCAGGAAAGCAGGTTCAAACGCTTTATTGTACAGTAATACAAACACTAGGGGAGACACCGCAAAGGAAGGCCACAGGGCCACAACACCAGAAAGCCTCTAAGGAGACCAAGGCTTGGAGTGACCCCTATACAGGGATTTCCCCTAGACCACCAATAGAGGGTCCGATGAGGCAGACACCTGTGTTAAACCGACCTAGGAGGTAGGAAGAAATTAATAAACAAAATAGGGCTGAATGTAGAACTTGGAAGCAGGAAGAAGACTGCAGGGAACCACACAGGATGCTGGACTCCGGATGCTGTGGAGACCAGACTCGATCCTAGGGAAAAAGGAACACAGAGTAAGACAGGCAAATTGGACTGATAAGCCTAGCAGGATAAGACCTGGAGCAGCAACTTCAGGATAATAGAAGTTGCCCAGGCGGCGTCCAGGAGTGACTGAGATCCTTATATACCTCCAGCCTCCAGGTGATAGGCTGGGAGGAGGGGCAGTGAGTAGGGAGGGGCTGACCCTTTAAGAAGCCAGAGAGCTCACCTGCCCGCCCCCTATGCACTCCCTAGGAGAGGGAGAGAAAGGAGGAAGTGCAGCAGACATGGGAGCAAGGACCCGGCCAGCATGTCTGCAGGGACGGACCCCGGAGCGCCGGCGGACGACCGGAGCGTGACCCTGCTGACTAAGGACAGGACCAGAAGAGGTAAGAGCAGGCGGGGAAGAGAAAGAAGGCGCCCCGGACTGTGAGGTGGTGACAGGAGCTACCAAAGTTGAGAAGTGTGGAATGAACTGGCGATAGTAATTAATGAACCCCATAAAGCACTGCACCGCTTTAAGAGAATGGGGTTCCTGCCAGTCCATTACAGCCTGTAGCTTGGCAGGATCCATAGCCAAACCCTGGGCAGAGATGATATAACCAAGGAATGGCAAGGACTCCTGCTCAAACACACACTTCTCCAACTTGGCGTAGAGGGAGTTTGCCCGTAAGACGTCGAAGACTTTGCGAACATCTCTCCGATGGGAGTCAATATCTGGAGAGAAGATGAGAATATCATCCAGATAGACTACGACCGAGGTGGTGAGCATATCTCGGAAGATGTCGTTCACAAAGTCTTGGAAAACGGCTGGGGCATTACAGAGCCCGAAGGGCATCACCAGATATTCATAGTGCCCATCCCTGGTGTTAAAAGCCGTCTTCCATTCATCCCCCTCACGGATGCGAATCAGGTTGTAAGCACCCCGCAGATCTAACTTTGTAAATACCCTCGCTCCCCGTAGCCTATCAAACAGCTCAGATATCAGGGGTAATGGGTATTTGTTCTTAACGGTGATGGCGTTAAGACCCCTGTAGTCTATGCATGGACGTAAGTCTCCAGTCTTCTTCTGTACGAAGAAGAACCCAGCCCCTGCCGGTGACACTGACTTCCTAATGAATCCTCTTGCCAGATTCTCTTGGATATACTGAGACATTGCCTCTGTCTCCGGGAGAGATAACGGATAGACTCGACCCCAGGGAGGCTCAGCACCAGGCAAGAGGTCAATAGGACAGTCATAGGGGCGGTGAGGCGGAAGGGTCTCCGCAGCTCTTTTGGAGAACACGTCTGCATAGGGCCAATAGTGCTTGGGGAGAGAGGAAAGATCTGCGGGTACCTGTGTAGTAGCAACCTGAACGCACTCCCTCGGACATCTACCCTCGCAGGATTTACTCCATCCCAAAATTCTCCCAGAGGACCACTCAATATGAGGAGAATGGTAGCGAAGCCATGGTATCCCCAACAGGACCTCATCAATTCCCTCAGTAATGACTAATAGGGAGATTATCTCCTGATGTGATGGAGACACAGAAAGCGTGAAAGGAATGGTTTGGTGGGTAATCTGTGAGGGTAGTGTTGACCCATTTACCACTCGAACGGTTACTGGCTTGGCGAGCAACCCCAAGGGTATTGCGTGACGCTGGGCAAAAGCGGAAGACATAAAGTTACCCTCTGCCCCAGAATCCACGCATAGCTCGACCATAAGAGTTGATGGGCCTATGGTAATTGTCCCCTTGAAGGACAACTTTGAGGCAAACGTCGCCGTGTCTAGTGTACCTCCTCCAACTGCCACTAGACGCTGAAGTTTCCTCGACCGCTGAGGACCCTTGGAGGCAAGATGTCCTGACTGCTGGCAAACATGACGGACCTTATGTGCACGGGCGGACAGAGATTTGGATCCCGCTCGTGTCACCTCTAAGGCCTCATGTGATTTGGATGCCTGGATTGGAGATTCCAAAGGTTTGGCGAAGGTGGGAGCCAGCCGAAACCTCTGCCTACACTGGGCTCGCTCTAACCTCCGCTCGTTAAAATGGAGGTCAATACGAGTAGAGACAGTTATTAATTCCTCCAGTGTGGCAGGAATCTCCCTAGTGGCTAGAGCGTCCTTAACGTGATCAGCCAGGCCCCTCCAAAATATGGGGATAAGGGCCTTATCCGACCACTCCAGCTCGGAAGCTAAAGTACGGAAGCGGACGGAAAAATGCCTGACCAAGGACTCACCCTGAGTTAAAGCCAGTAGTTGGAGCGCTGTGTCATGGGTGACTTGAGGTCCTAAAAAGACCTTTTTCAGAGTGCTCAGGAACAACGGAGCACTCTGCACCACATGATCACCACGCTCCCACAGCGGCGTAGCCCACTCCAACGCCCTGTCCGACAAGAGAGAGACAATAAATCCCACCTTAGCCCGCTCTGTAGGAAAACGTGCAGCCAGGAGCTCGAGATGGATAGAGCACTGACTCACGAATCCCCTACAAGTTTTGCAATCTCCAGAAAATTTTTCTGGCAACGGGAGGCGGGATAATGTCGGAACTGGGGTGGCAGTGGACAAGGTTGCTGCAGCCATGCTAGCAGCCTGTACAGCAACTGCAGTAACATCCACAGCTGAGGTTGAGCTCTCGAGAGCCATCAACCTACCCTCCAGCTGCTGGATATACCGCAAAGATTGCTGAATGTCCACCATTTACTAGCCAGACCTTGGCGCTAGTATTATGTTAAGAACTGGCGGAACGCACCAAGTATAGATGATATGAAACTAGGTGCGTTCGCAGTCCGAGGTCCACCGTGCAGGTAAAAACCCTGCTGCTAGTAAGACGGACTATATGGCGGTACTATAAGTATACACGCACGGGTTAACTTCACCCTGCGTGAAGGAAGCGATCCTGTTGAGTCACAGGACCGCGGTACCGCACATAGAGCGCGAGCAAGAAGTCAGCGAACACAACCCCAACACAGGATTGAAGTCCGATTAGACCACTTGCTGGCACAACACCGCAACTGGGTGTGTAAGGAAACTATTAAAATAGTATGTAAAGGCACGAGAGTGCATGCAGTGCCGCACTGATGGACACCACTAACCACCCAGGCTTGGGTAAGGAAAGCGCAGAGGAAGCGCACGGCGCCGTACAGGCGGTCACAGCAACTAGACGCTGTTATGTGTGTAACGTGCTGTTGGATAAGTCGGGCGCTAGATAGCAAACATACACCTTCCGCGAACAGTCATCCAATAGGGAGGGTATTTTAAAGAGCGACTTTCACTCACAACACACACACATATTATCAAGACAATACTAGCGCATGGCCGTGCGGTCATGCGCAGTTTATATAGTTGCAGCACAGGAAGCTGCTACCGAAGTTTTGCCCTTTCAGGACCTTCCTGGAGGACCAATGGAATGTGCTGCAGTACCTGAGCATGTGACCCTTGATCTCCAACGGGAGATCTTGCCCTGGGCATGCTCAGTGTGTGAAAATAAGGACTTAGTCCCAGAGAAGCCTGCTCGCCGCAGATCAGTGCAGGGTACAACAGGAGAGCCGGAAAAGGCAGTAGTAACCCTCTGCACAGAATCAGTCCCAGCAAGACGCTGGGAGCGACGCCTCCGCTGAGCAGACCCCACTGCGGCCGATGCAGAATGGGAGACCGCAGCAGACACGGATCGAGATTCCTCCTGTGCAGCAGAGGAAACTCGACTCCTAACAGTGTGTTGGTAAAGATGAGTTTTCCTTCTGAGTTTGTTGAGAGAGTGAGAAGTTTGTATAAGAATATTTATAGTTGTGTGTTGTTGAATGAAAATGTGGGGAGGAGAGTAAATGTATTTTCGGGTGTTCGGCAGGGGTGTCCTTTGTCCCCTATCATTTTTGTTTGCACAATTGAGCCTTTGTTATGTCTGTTAAGAAAAGATAAGGTGATTCAGGGTGTGCAAGTACTGGGGGGTGGGGGGAGAGAGTGGAAGATGAGTGGCTATATGGATGATGTGTGTGTGCTGTGTGACTCAGAGTGTTCGGTACGGCGTGTGAAGTTGTTGGTTTCTTTTTTTTGTGGAGCATCTGCTTTTAAAGTGAATTGGGAGAAGAGTGAGTGTAAGAAATTTGGGGGGAGGAGTCTAAGCGATGATGCTGGAGTGAATGTGGTGAGTGGGCCGATAAAGGTTTTGGGTGTGAAATTTTCAGAGAAATTGGATGGAGAGGAAAGCTGGGTGGTTGTGAGGGAGAGAGGGGAGCGTAAGTTACATTTTTGGAGTTTGAGGGATCTTACGTTTTTTGGTAAAGTGTTGTGTTACCTATTTTTTTGTATGTTGCGATGGTTTTTCCACCAAGCTACATGTGTATTAGAAGATTAAATAGAGTTTTGTTTGTGTTTTTGGGGGGTTCATGTATGGAGCGTGCGAGGAGAGAGATTGTTATGAAGAGTTTGGATAAGGGAGGACTGGGTTTCCCAAATTTGAATGTTTTTTTCGGCGTGAATATTATGGTGTTTGTACTAGGTGTGATTAGGATGGATGGGAAGTATGCATGTATGTGCAGGGTTTTGTTTGGAAATTTCTTGTTTCGTTTGAAATGGCGTGAAAGAGATCTTAGGAGCCCAGTGGCTTTTGAGGTTCCTGTGTGGTATGTGTGGGTTTACAAATTTTTAGTGAAGTATGAACTGTGTGTTGTGGATGTGAGATTGTTAGAAAAGAAGAAAGCTGTATATAAGATGATTGAGTGTAGAGAGGTGGAATGTGACATTATTGTTGGACGATCTAACAGGCTGTCCTTGCCAGATCTTATATTGGTAAGAGGGGAAGATGTGCAGAAAGTATGGAAGAAGGTACGTGTGAATGGTATGACAAATAGGCAGAGTGAGATTGTATGGCAGTCATTGCATGAGCTGTTTCCGGTGAGAGAATTTCTGAAAAATCGGGGTTTAGTGAGGAGTGAGAAGTGTCCGAGGAGTGGATGTGGTGGGAGTGAGAGTGTGGTGCATTTGTTTTGGAATTGTCAGTATGCTAGAAGTGTGAATGCACGTCTGGATCGTTTGTGTAAGGAGTTGTGTGAGGTGAATCTGTTGTCTTTTGAGCTTTTTATGTTTGGATTGGGTAAGTGTGGGGAAAAGGAGAGAGTATTGTGGTTGATGATGGCATGTATAAAAGAGGTATTGTGGGATGTGAGGAATGTGTATGTGTTTAAAAGGAAGGATATTGAGGTTAAAAATTATCTAAAAATTATTTTGGGAAAATTGTATTTAGGAGGAAAGGGGAGGTGGATGCAGAGGGAATTTGGAAGACTAAAAAGTGGAAACATTTTGTTAATGTATCTTGAGGTGTTTTTGTGTTAATAAAAATTTTGTTGTGTTTTCCAATGATGATGGGAATAGCGGGTGCACTGAGTATGTGGCACGCTGTTTTGGGAGATGAGTTCCTTATAGTTTTGGTTAACTGACTGTGGAACGTCCCATCTGAGGGGAAAAAAAAGCTGTCTGTGGATGGATAACATGTTTTGGCATAGGTGGTTTTCCTTTTTGGATGCTGCCCTTCCCGTGGTTGTTCCTTCCCGGTGAAAGACCTGGCTATTTATTGTTTGCGTTGAGAAACACGTGATGGTGTCTCTGCGGCTTTTCTACCTGTTTTGATCCAGACAGATGATACTAAGCCCTTTCTGGTAGAGGTGGATGCCTCATCAGTAGGAGTGGGGGCTGTTTTCAGAGGCGGAGCTCAACTACGATGTTGGGAACCGAGAATTGCTGGCTATTAAGCTTGCGTTTGAGCATTGGCAACATTTTTTGGAGGGCGCTAGACATCCTATACAAGTCTTTATGGATCATAAGAACCTGATCTATCTGGATGCTGCTAAACATTTGAATGCCCGTCAAGCTAGGTGGGCATTGTTTTTTGCCCGGTTACATTTCTCTGTGACATATATCCCTGTGACAAAAATTCTTAAAGCTGATGCTTTGTCTCGAAGTTTCTCCCTAGTGGTTTATACTGAAAAGGAAAAATCTATTCTCCAGAAAGGGGTGGTGGTGGCAGCATTAAGTTCTGAGTTAGAAAATAGCATTCTTAAAGCCCAGGATGCAGCACCAACGAATGCTCTGTATGGGAAATTATTTGTGCCTAAAGCCCTGAGGAGAGCTTTGTTTATGGAATGTCATGAGTCTTGTTTGGCGGGTCATCCAGTGATTGCCGAAACAAGAAAGTCGATCGGTCAGAGTTTCTGGTGGCCGGGGTGGCTAACAGAAATTGTCAAGTGGGTGCATCAGTGTACCATGTGCGTTAGGTCTAAGGCTTCTCATGCTCCTGCGGCAGCGTTGCTTTGCCCGTTAGAGGTTCCTAGCTCTCCATGGACACATCTTGCAATGGATTTTATCACCGGCCTGCCGGTCTCAGGACTTTTCTGTTATCTGGGTTGTTGTGGACTGGTTTAGTAAGATGTGTCATCTGGTCCCATTCAATAAATTACCCTGCACTAAGACACTTGCCAGGGCATTTGTGAAAGAGGTTGTCAGACTCCATGGTGTTCCCACGGACATTGTCTCTGATAGGGGACCACAGTTTGTGGCTCGCTTTTGGCGTGCCTTTTGTGACAGACATAAGGTTCATTTGTCATTTTCGTCGGGCTATCATCTGCAGTCCAATGGACAGACCGAGAGGAAGATCCAGGACTTTAAGCAGTTTTTGAAATGTTTTGTAGCGGACAATCAGGAGATTTGGTCAGAATATCTACTATTAGCTGAGTTTGCTCTCAATAATCATACGACTTCTTCGGCTGGGTGTTCACCATTCTTTTGTTGTACTGGAAGAATTCATCTTTCGGTCCATTTTCTAGGAATGGGGCGGAGGTGCCTGAGGAGGAAAGGTTTTCTGGAAATTTGGAAAGGGTTTGGACCAGTGTGTGCCATAATCTTAAACAGGCTAATAGGAGGTCTAAGAAATATTTTGACAAGAGAAGGTGGCGAGGTTTGTTGGGGACATGGTTTGGTTGTCCTCTAGGAATCTGCATTTGAAGATCCCTTCTAAAAAGTTGGGGCCGAAGTTTGTAGGACCTTTGAAAGTGGTTCACATTGTCAACTCGGCAGCGGTGAGATTAGGCACTCCTTCGTCCTGGAAAATAATTTCAGTTTTTCATGTAGCTTTGCTGAAGAAGACACAGACCTGTTGAAGCGCTCGAGTAGCTCAAAACGGCCATCCTTTTACCTGTACACTTCTCTGTAAATATGCACCCCCGAGCCATGAAGAATATGCACCAATAAAGTATTACCTGCCGTCAAGACTGGTGAGTGCTGCCATTCCTTTTTCCTTTGGATCTTTGCTGAAGAAGGTTGACATGCCAGATAAGGTGGCTATGACTAGGGTTGAGCAAAACGGGTCGGCCATTTTCAGAAGTCGCCGACTTTTGGCAAGGTCGGGTTTCATGAAACCCAACCCGACCCCTGTGTGGGGTCGGCCATGAGGTCAGCGATCTTCTGAATCTGGTATCGGAATTCCGATACCGTGTTCCGATATGTTTGCAATATCGGAAATCGGTATCGGAATCCATATTTAAGTGTAAAAGAAAGAATTAAAATAAAAAATATTGCTATACTCACCCTCTGACGCGCCCTGGTACTAACCGGCAGTCTTCCTTCCTTAGAATCAGCGCTTGAAAGACCTTCGGTGACGTCGCGGCTTGTGATTGGTCACGCGACGGCCCATGTGACAGCTCACGCGACCAATCACAAGCCGCGACGTCACCGAAGGTCCTTCAAGCGCTGATTCTTAGGAAGGAAGGCTGCCGGAAAGAAGCAGGGCGCGTCCGAGGGTAAGTATATTCTTATTAGGTATATACTCACCCTCGGACGCGCCCTGCTTCTTTCCGGCAGCCTTCCTTCCTAAGAATCAGCGCTTGAAGGACCTTCGGTGACGTCGCGGCTTGTGATTGGTCGCGTGAGCGGTCACATGGGCCGTCGCGCGACCAATCACAAGCCGCGTCGTCACCGAAGGTCCTTCAAGCGCTGATTCTAAGGAAGGAAGCCTGTCGGTTAGTACTAGGGCGCATCAGAGGGTGAGTATAGCAATATTTTTTATTTTAATTCTTTCTTTTACACTTAAATATGGATCCTGGGCCTGAAGGAGAGTTTCCTCTCCTTCAGACCCTGGGAACCATAGTAACCCATTGCAATGCATTGGGTTTCGGGTTTCGGCCGACCCCGACCCCGACTTTTTTATAAGATCGGCCGATTTCACTCGACCCGACTTTTGAGAAAGTTGGGTTTCGTGAAACCCGACCCGATCCTATAAAAGTAAAGGTCGCTCAACCCTAGCTATGACGTCTGCTCCTCCAATTGATGAGGACTGCAAGTTTGAGATTTCTTCACGCATTCTTGATTCCAGGTGGCATAGAGGAGGGTTACAGTATCTAGTGTCCTGAAAGGATTTCAGTCCGAAGGACAATTCCTGGGTAAAAGCTGTGGATGTCTCAGCCTCAAGGTTAATTAAGGCTTTTCACAGGAGATTTCCGAATAAGGCCCGGCTAAGGGGATCTGGGGGATCCTCTTTAAAGGGGAGGTACTGTTAGAATCTGTTTAGTTTGTGACTATCCGCCATTTTCTTGTGGAGGTCTGGCTGTTGGTCTTTTTCCTCTGGTGCTCGATTTGTCTTGGGTCTGGTGTTTGTATCACGTTTTATTAAACAGCACCTGCCTCCCAGTCCTTGCTGGACATCAGTGTTAATCTGTCTGAGCTCTAGCTTGGCAAATTGCTTTGTCTTCTGTGTGTGTTAATTGTGCAGTGCTGGTACCTCTGGTTCTGCTAGCCTTAGTTTCTGTTTTATATTGGTTTCTGCAGCCTTCTCTGTGTTTTCTATTAGGAGGTGACTCGTTTTTGTACCCAGTCCTTAGTTCAATTAGGGAACCTTTCCCCTTATGTATAGGTCTTTGCTTGAGATTAACCTAGGATCTAGGTGGGTCTATTCGCAAGGAATGGGTCGCCCACTCCATCATAGGGTTTCAACCTAGTCATAGTGCAGGGTCAGTTTTCCCCCTTCTACCTTAGTCCTGTGTTGCAGATCCATAACATTAAGTAGTTTTCCTTTAATTAGAATCACCTGGAAAACTAATTATCACATGTGTTTAAGATTGATTTCAGTGATCCATTGAGCCCTGAGACATAATACCATTCACAAGTTTATTTGAAAAACAAAACAATTGAAACTTTATGACACTTAATTCCAATTTGCATAATAATTTGGAACACAGTGTACTGTAGAGTCTGCGTATGGTGGATGCATTATACTATGTAGAGTTTGCCTATGGTGAGTGCATTATACTATATTGAGGACTATCTGGTGCATTATACTATATGGAGAACTGATCTTCCTTCTCTGCCACCCAGCCGCTACGCTGACGCATTGTTGAGAGAAGGAGGGTTAGGCTCCCTCTCTCATCAACCCACTCTCAGCATCTGACGTAAACACTTACAGAGGGCGTGATGACGTCACTACCAGGCGCCCGCTGTCAGATGAGCGGGAGCTCAGAGCACTGGAGGAACCAGGAGGAAGAGAGGTGAGTATTGTATTTATTTTTTTTTTTATGCAGGTGCATCATACTATAGAGGCCTGAGTGGGTGCATTATATTACAGTCTACCTATGGGGGGCTACCTTATATTGTAATCTACCTGGGGGTGCATTATAGTACAGTCTGCCTATATGGGGCTGCATTATATTAGAGTCTGCCTATGGGAGGCTGCCTTATATTAGAGTTTGCCTGTGGGTGCATTATATTAGAGTCTGCCTATGGGGGGCTGCCTTATATTAGATTCTGCTTAGGGGTGCATTATATTACAATCTGCCTATAGGGGACTGCATTATATTAGAGTTTGCCTATGGGGGGCTGACTCATATTAGAGTCTGACAGGAGGTGCATTATATTAGAGTCTGCCTATGGGGGGCTGCATTACATTTGAGTCTGCCTATGGTGGCTGCCTTATATTAGACTCTGCCAGGAGGTGCATTATATTAGAATCTGCCTATGGGATGCTGCCATATATTACAGTCTGCCTATGGGGGCTGCCTTATATTACAATCTGCCTTTGGGGGGCTGCACTATATTACAGTCTGCCTATGGGGGGCTGCATTATAATACAGTCTGTCTGGGGGTGCATTATATTAGAGCCTGCCTATGGAGGGGCTGCCTTATATTACAGTCTGACTATGGGTGGCTGCCTTACATTACAGTGTACCTATGGGGGGCTGCATTACACTATAGAGTCTGCTTATGGGGGTCTGCATTACACTATAGAGTCTGCTTATCGGGGGCTGCATTATACTATAGAGTCTGCCTATGGGGGGTGCATTATACTATGTAGAGTTTGTCTATGGGGAGTGCATTATACTATATTGAGGACTATCTAACAAATTATACTATATGGAGAATTGATCTCCCAGCTTTGCAACCTGGCCACTACAGAGCCCCGATACAGCTGACGCATTAATGAGAGAAGGAGCATCAGTCTCCCTCTCCCATCATTCCACTCTCAGCGTCTGATGTAGACACTGACAGAGGGTGTGATGACGTCACTACCAGGCGCCCGCTGTCAGATGAGCGGGAGCTCAGAGCAGTGGAGGAACCAGGAGGAAGAGAGGTGAGTATTGTATTTATTTTTTTTATGGAGGTGCATCATATTATAGAGGCCTGAGTGGGTGCATTATATTAGAGTCTGCCTATGGGTGGCTACCTTATATTAGAGTCTGCCTGGGGGTGCATTATATTACAGTCTGCCTATAGGGGGCAGCCTTATATTAGAGTCTGCCTATGGGGGGGCTGCCTTATATTAGAGTCTGCCTGTGGGTGCATTATATTACAATCTGCCTATAGGGGGCTGCATTATATTAGACTTTGCCTATGGGGAGCTGACTTATCTTAGAGTCTTCCTTGAGGTGCATTATATTAGGGTCTGCCTATGGGGGGCTGCATTATATTAGTCTAATGTCTCTGCCTCGAGGTGCATTATATTAGAGTCTGCCTATGGGAGGCTGCCATATATTACAGTCTGCCTGTGGGGGGCTGCTTTATATTAGAGTCTGCTTAGGGGTGCATTATATTACAATCTGCCCATAGGGGGCTGCATTATATTAGACTTTGCCTATGGGGGCTGACTTATCTTAAGTCTGCCTGAAGGTGCAATATGTTAGAGTCTGTCTATGGGGGGCTGCATTATATTATAGTCTGCCTATGGGGTCTGCCTTACATTAGACTCTGCCAGGAGGTGCATTATAATAGAGTCTGCCTATGGGAGGCTGCCATATATCACAGTCTGCCTATGGGGGGCTTCATTATATTACAGTCTGCCTATGGGGGGCTGAATTATATTACATTCTGCCTGGGGGTGCATTATATTTGAGCCTGCCTATGGGGGCTGCCTTATACTACAGTCTGACTATAGTGAGCTGCCTTACATTACAGTGTGCCTATGGGGGGCTGCATTACACTATAGAGTCTACTTTTGGGAGCTACATTATACTATAGAGTCTGCCTATGGGGGGTGCATTATACTATAGAGTCTGCTTATGGGGGCTGCATTATACTATAGAGTCTGCCTATGGGGGGTGCATTATACTATATAGAGTTTGTCTATGGGAAGTGCATTATACTATATTGAGGACTATCTGGCGTATTATACTTTATGGAGAATTGATCTTCCTGCTCTGCCACCCGGCCACTACGGGGCCCCGATATAGCTGACATATTGATGAAAGGAGCATTAGGCTCCCTCTCCAATCATCCCCCTCTCAGCATCTGACATAGACACTGACAGAGGGCGTGATGACTTCACTATCAGGTGCCCGCTGTCAGATGAGCGGGAGCTCAGAGCAGTGGAGGAACCAGGAGGAAGAGAGGTGAGTGTTGTATTTATTTATGTTTTTATGGTGGTGCATCATACTATAGAGGCCTGAGTGGGTGCATTATATTAGAGTCTGCCTAGGGGGGCTACCTAATATTGGAGTCTGCCTATGGGAGGCTGCCATATATTACAGTCTGCCTATGGAGGGCTGCCTTATATTACAGTCTGCCTATGGGGGGCTGCATCATATTACAGTCTGCCTATGGGGGGCTGCATTATATTACAGTCAGTCTGTGGGTGCATTATATTAGAGTCTGCCTATGCGGGGGCTGCCTTATATTACAGTCTGACTATGGGGGGCTACCGTATATTACAGTGTGCCTATGGGGGGCTGCATTACACTATAAAGTCTGCCTATGGGGGACTGCATTATGCTATAGAGTCTGCCTATGGGGGGCTGCATTATACTATAGAGTCTGCTTCTGGGGGTCTGCATTATACTATAGGGTCTGCCTATGGGGGGTGCATTATACTATATAGAGTTTGCCTATGGGGAGTGCCTTATACTATATTGAGGACTATCTGGTGCACTCATTCTGGTGCATTATAATCAAGGTTACCTGGTTAGGGGCCCACTTAGAAGTTTTGCCCCCCTGAACCAAATCCCTAGCTGCACCTCTGACAAATGGGATTTCATCTACAATTAAATACCTTTAAAACTTAATGCCACAACGACATTTGTAAGTAAATAATGTGCTTAAAATATTCATTCTGGGATTTATTATTACAGCATTTTAGCACAGAACTTGTATAGTACATGACAATTCAAAATGAATCAGCTTGGTTTTATTTTATTTTTATTTCTCTAAATACCAGAGAATTTGCTCCATAAAAAAATCTTGCAATAAATGATTCATATAACATTAGAAATTGAAGGAAAGAGATGTAAAAACAAGAGAGATGCTTACAGGAGGATAAATATGCAAATGAATTTGAAAAGAATCTGATGAAATTTTAATCAGCTCTCATGCTTTACCTATCTAACTCATTCCTAAAGGAGCACCATTGATCAATAGAGGCACAGAGCGCTACATAATATAGGTCATATTCAAATCAAGTGAAAAAAGGCTGTATTTGGCAGATTTACAGCAGAACTAGTTCAATGTACAAGGTGCCCTTCCTGAGTCAACTCATAAAGATGTATTCATCAGTGATATCATTCACTTGCTCATCATCTTCTTTATGGTTGTGTTTATGATAACTTAGGTAATGTACTGAGAGTTAAGAAAAGAGGCCACTTGATTTGTGAGTAAAGACAGCAACAGCATTAAAAATCAGGCTTAGAGTACAGAGGACAGATTAGAAAGCCAAAAAATATTCATAACCCATGCCTATAACTCAGAACGATATTAGAAAACAATAACATTGTAAATATATAATAGTTACCTTCATAATAACAGGGACAAGTCAAAAATATTTTTTTTTTCTTAACTGGGATTTAGTCAATAAAGTACAAATAAAAGAATATGAGTGATGAGCGAACGTGCTCGCCACTACTCATTACTATGATCGGCACACTCGGCGAGCAGCGAGCATTTCCTGTATTATTCGGCAGTAACTGCAGTCTCCACCCAGCAGTTTTGGTGGACTTTAGAGACCCAATCACGGAGCAAGGATTGTCTGCCAGGCCATGAAATGCCGCAGCCATCTTTGTTGTGGTCGTGCAGTTATTAGCTTGGCCATACAGCATCATCCCGAGTATAAGAGACCCGGCGCCGCCCTGCTCACCGCATTCTGTTCCTGTTTCAGCGAGAGTAGGGAGAGCTGCTGCTGAGATAGGGTCAGAATGGTGGTTTTAGAGTAGTGTAGGTCTGCAACTCTTACATCCACAACTCCTCAGAAACCAAAAGTCCTTTTTAGGGCTAATTCTTGGGTCCCGATATTGCAGCGCTAGTTAGGCAGGGCACAGCATATTCACATCAGTGCAAGGTCTGCAGACACTGTATGTGCGTCCATTGGTCCCACTACATCCTTCCCAAAGCTCCATAACTGCCTGCTGCTGCTGCTGCAGCTTATTTACTGTCCATAAACCTAGTTTTTGTTTGTTTGTTTTTAAATCCCCCCCCCCCAAAAAAAAATACAGTCTGTTCTGTCAGACTGAGGCCTGTTGAAAAGTTATAGTTTCTCAGGCATGCATAGCTTAGTTGTGTGTGCTACCCTTGTGCCCCTTTTTTTTTGGTGTTTTAAATTCACCCAAAAAGGCCTTATATATCTGCGTGCTCCAAGTTTGGTCATTGGAGGCCAGAGTACTTATTTTTTGGCTGTCTGATACTCAAAATCTATACAGCACTATTTTGCATAAAAAAATTGAAAGGCCACAGATTTGCCAGTGTGGTATTTCCGTTACAGCCGTCGTATATCTCTGTGCTCCAAGTTTGGGCATTGGAGGCCATTGTACTTATTTTTTGGCTGTGTAATACTCAAATTCTATACAGCGCTATTTCGCATCAAAAAAAATTCCAAGGCCAGAGATCTGCCAGTGGGATATTTCCGCTACAGCCATCATATATCTCTGTGCTCCAAGTTTGGGCATTGGAGGCCGGTGTACTTATGTTTTGGCTGTGTGATACTCCAATTCTATACAGCGCTACTTAGCATAAAAAAAATTGAAAGGCCACAGATTTGCCAGTGTGGTATTTCCGTTAGAGCCATCATATATCTCTGTGCTCCAAGTTTGGGCATTGGAGGCCGATGTACTTATTTTTTTGGCTGTGTGATACTCAAATTCTATACAGCACTATTTTGCATAAATTGACTTAAAAAAAAATTTGAATACAGTCTGTTAGGTCAGGCTGAGGCCTGGTGTTTGGGTTTGAAAAATCGTAGATTTTCAGGCATACTAATCACATATCACTTCGATAATAATAAAGACATTTGTGTTGAGCATTTGAATTAGTACAGTAGTCCATTTAAAATGGGCAAGGCAAGGGGCAAGGGACGGGGAAGTGGACATGATGCTGATGGTGCATCCAGAGGACGAGGCTGTGGCCAAGGTGAAAGTGGGCAACAACAAAGACCCACATCTTCTCGCTCGACCTTCCTGTCCCAGTTTCTAGGGGCCCACAGCACACCACTATTGAAGTCAGACCAGTGTGAAACGGTTGTTGGTTGGATAGCGGATAATGCTTCTAGTCACTTAGCCATCACCACCACCTTGTCTTCCACACGGTCAAGTCTGAGTAGCCGTGAGTGTGGCCAGAATATTCCTCACCCTGATCCTCCTTCCTCCCTCCATGCCGTGTGCCCTGAGACAACTGATCCCACACTTGGACATTCTGAAGAGCTGTTCAGTTTTCCATTTCAAGATTCAGAAATCTCTGCCGGTCAACTTGAAGTGGGGAAAGATGAGATCGCATGTAGAGCTGCCCAAAGCTTTTACCAGCCCCGGTCACATGAAGGTGATGGTGGGAAAGTGTCACAAGAGGTGGACGATAATGAGACACAAATGCCAGAGAGTCAGGAGGAGCAGCATGGTACGGATGTAGAAGATGAGGTGGTGGATGACATAGTGACTAACCCAACCACCCAACCTGACAGGAGGACATGCATAGTGAGGACAGAAGCACAAATGGGGAAGGAGGCATATCCCCCCAACAGGCAGGAAGAAGCAGTGTGGTGGCCACAGACAGAAGGCATGCATCCATTCCCCGTGAGTGAAGTTGCCATTCCACCTGTGAGATCTTCCTGAGTCTGGCTATTATTTAAAGACTCTGCCTATAACCCCAAGCAGGCCATTTGCAGCACCTGCCATGCCCACATGACAGCAAAGCACCCGACTTTGTGGGCCGAACCCCAGGCTCCAGGACCACTGCCTGCTGGTCACACCACTGCTTCTTCCACTGTTTTGTGTAGAAGCCAATCCCCAGTACACTGTGCATATGAAGATGCCTCTAGCCCTGCACCTGTTGTGGCCCACAGTCAAGCAGCACCATCAGCGAATGCGTCCACATCCTTGTCCCAGCACAGCGTTCAATTGTCTATAACCCAGTCTTTGGAATGCAAGTGGAAATACCCAGCCAACGCCCCACAGGCCACCATCCTCAATTCTTATATTTCTCTTCTGCTTGCGCTAGAAATGCTGCCTTTTAGGCTTGTTGAGACGGAAGCTTTCTGCAAGCTGATGGTAGCGGCCGTCCCAAGGTACTCGGTCCCCAGTCGCCACTATATTCACGTGCTCTGTACTGTTATAGGCCAGTGAATTTTGGACAAGGGGGCTGTGATGGCACTCTTTTATTTTTTTAAAAATGGACCCCTCATTGGGGAATTGGGCAGGACATTACATAAGGCCTACTTCTTCATTCTGTCTCCTGCAATGTGTCCTTTCACTGCCACTAGATCACCAGGGTTAACGTGCTCTGTAAGGTGCATTTTGGCCAAAGGGGCTGTGATGGCACTCTTTTATTTTTTTTAAAAATGGACCCCACATTGGGGAATTGGGCATGACATTCCATTGGGCCGACTTCTTAACTCGGTCTCCTGCAATCTAAAATGTACCTGCCACTTGATCACCAGGGTGAACGTGCTCAGTACTGTTATAGGCCGTTGAAGTTTGGGCTAGGGGCATACGATGGCACTAGTGTATTTTTAAAAAAAGGTACCCCCATTGGGGAATTGTTTGGCAGATCATGCACTGCATTACAAGTCTCAGAGACCCACACCACTACATTGGCCCTAATTCTTAACTCTGTCTCCAGCAATGTCTCTTCCTTATCTCTGAGGACATGACCTGGGTGAACATGCTTTGTACTGTTATAGGCCCGTGAAGTTTGGGCAAGGGGGGCTGTGATGGCAATAGTATATTTTTAAAATAGGTACCCCCCATTGGTGAAACCACATCCTTTATGGCAAACTCTTCACATTTGTGCACCTTAAAGAGCTCACTTGAAAAGGTCCTTTTAGTGTTGCCTGGTTGCTCAAATTGGACACAATACACTTCATATAAATTTGATAAAGCTGTGCTGTTAGTTTGGCTCAGTATTTCATTAAAAATATAGCTTTGTCCACTATATTAGTTTCTCTCCTTGAGAGCCATAACTTTGGCTGCCTCAAATGTACAAAGGGCAAATATACAAATGGCGATTTGTAAACAAGATTGAAATACTGTACACCGAATGCATTCAGACAATCACATAGCTGGATGTCTTGTAAAACATTTACAGATGTGACATGCAATGCTCATAGTGACACAATCTTGATAAATGTTTGCTTACTCACTTCACAAACAGTTCGAGGCCTCTATATGTTTGCTGTTTATCATTGTAAAACATTAAGGTTTACTGAAACTCTGCCTGTGGTGGTTTGATCTAAATCCTTGTGGCTTTTATTTTCTAGGGGTTTATGGCCCCTCGTCTGATGAGTCCACGATATCTCAGTTTCATCCAACCTTGAAAAGTAGCCACTTGAAGGTCTGGGTGAAACTAGAGTTACTACATAGTGTAAATCACTATATAAGACCAGAGAAACATGACGAAGACAGATGCCAAAACTGGGGTACCTGTACATCTACAGTATGCTGATACCTGCATAATTGGGGATGCCCATGTAGTGTAGGTAATCTCCCAGGGGTTCTCTGTCTTGGTGTTGCTTCTCGGATATTCCAGACGGATAATATTTAAAAGCCTCTTGGTGATGAACTAAGTAGACTGTATGAAGTTAATCTTCATATATATGTAATCAGTATGTTTATGTAATCATTATATGTACTTATTAACCTTTGTATGTTATTATTAACATATACAAAAATATACGCACTCACACTATTCAATCTTAATTTTTCTTGAATTTTGTAGTTTGCAATGAAATTGCTTTGTATTGCAAGGATTAGCCATTTTTAAAGCCGTATCTGAACCTTAGTGTTAAAGACATGGCAAACACAATTGCCAAATTCTCCTGTAAATAATTCTGCAAAGAGGGAACCATCATACCATTAAAAAATACAAATGGATTTTCATGGGCCCATCCAGTATGTAGGTTCCAAGGCATAATGGGGTGCATATGACTGACTATGCAGCAGGGCTCGCCTTCCTGCCAATGTGTAAAACAAAGGAGTAAGGGAGTACAAAATGCATATTGTGAAGTGGATTTTCATGGGCACATCCACTATGTGGGTTCCAAGGCCTAATGGGGTGCATATGACTATGCAGCGGGGCTCGCATTCCTTCCAATGTGTAAAACAAAGGAGTACAGGAGTACAAAATGCATATTGTGAAGTGGGTTTTCATGAGCACATCCAGTATGTGGGTTCCAAGGCCTAATAGGGTTCATATGACTATGCAGCAGGGTTGGCCTTGCCGCCAATGTGTAAAACCAAGGAGTACGGGAGTACAAAATGCATATTGTGAAGTGTATTTTCATGGGTACATCCACTATGTGGGTTCCAAGGCCTAATGGGGTGCATATGACTGACTATGCAGCAGGGCTGGCCTTGCTGCCAATGTGTAAAACCAAGGAGTATGGGAATACACAATGCATATTGTGAAGTGGATTTTCATGGGCACATCCACTATGTGGGTTCCAAGGCCTAATGGGGTGCATATGACTGACTATGCAGCAGGGTTGGCCTTGCCGCCAATGTGTAAAACAAAAGAATACAGGAGTACAAAATGCATATTGTGAAGTGGATTTTCATGGGCCCATCCACTATGTGGGTTCCAAAGGCCTAATGGGATGCATATGACTATGCAGCAGTGCTGGCCTTGCCGCCAATGTGTAAAACCAAGGAGTACAGAGTACAAAATGCATATTGTGAAGTGGATTTTCAAGGGCCCATCCACTATGTGGGTTCCAAGGCCTAATGGGGTGCATATGACTGACTATGCAGCAGGGCTGGCCTTGCCACCAATGTGTAAAACAAAGGAGTACAGAGTACAAAATGCATATTGTGAAGTGGATTTTCAAGGGCCCATCCACTATGTGGGTTCAAAGGCTTATTGGGGTGCATATGAATTGGTAGCAGGGCAGGCCTTGAATTCAATGCAACACTTTTTCAGGAGTCCCCCCTGGATATCTTATGACAGGGGTATTGTGGTGTGTCATAATTCTTAGAAAACTATATGTGATATTTGCGCTAAGTTCACCTATATGAAGCCATAAATAGTTAAAATACTGGGAAATGTCGTAAACAAGGTTCCCCATACAGGACTGTGATTAACAAGATGTGTTTACCTTAATATCAAAGAAAAGGAAATCTGTGTCCAGTGCTGACATGCGGAAAGGTCCTTCACTCATGCGCTGAATTTTTGGTATCTGAAGCCTTCTCTGAATCTCTGTTCCGAAAATATCCAATATGTTGCAGAGCAAATAGTAGTATAGGGGACGCTGTCCCGGCCGGTGACTAGCGTACTCCCCCAGAGCTTGGTAACTGCCGTGCACAGGCAGTGGCGGCGGCGTGTATAGAGCTGAAGCCAACAAGGTGCAGGACCTTGTGTGATGCCACAGTCACATGATGTGTACACGTGACGAGCTGCAAAGCTGCGGAGCTACGGAGCTATGAATAGCACACAGGACCAACTAATCCTACGCTGACATGCGGAAAGGTCCTTCACTCATGCGCTGAAAGGTTGGTATCTGAAGCCTTCTCTGAATCTCTGTTCCGAAAATATCCAATATGTTGCAGAGCAAATAGTAGTATAGGAGACGCTGTCCTGGCCGGTGACTAGCGTACTCCCCCAGAGCTTGGTAACTGCCGTGCACAGGCAGTGGCGGCCGCGTGTATAGAGCTGAAGCCGACAAGGTGCAGGACCTTGTGTGACGTCACAGTCACGTGATGTGTACACGTGACCAGCTGCAAAGCTGCGGAGCTGCGGATCTACGGAGCTATGAATAGCACACAGGACCAACTAATCCTACGCGTTACAGAGTCACTGACTCCTTCATCAGGAAGTCATAATTCTTGGCAGCCCATCCACTCACAGCACAGGCTACAACAGCTTAGAAGACCCACTGTTTCATAATGGCCCTTTAAGAAGATTAATGCCGCCTGATGCACCAGTAAAATAGGCTCTGTGACTTTAAGAGTCTCTCCTTTGTAAATGAAACAAAATGGGTCTGCTTATGTGTCACACACCACATGGCCAGCTAGGGTTGTTAAATGTTACAATGACATTTCCCAGTGAATGCATTTGTAGTGGTTGAAAGCAATGTTAAAGTTGAAAAATGCTTCAATAACGCTGCATCTGAACTAAGCCTAAGTGGGGGAGGAAATTTTTGGTCTGGGGTTAAATATTTGGCCTTACAGGCAAGTCATTAACCCCTTCATGACCCAGCCTATTTTGATCTTAAAGACCTTGCCGTTTTTTGCAATTCTGACCAGTGTCCATTTATGAGGTAATAACTCAGGAACGCTTCAACGGATCCTAGCGGTTCTGAGATTGTTTTTTCCTGACATATTGGGCTTCATGTTAGTGGTAAATTTAGGTCAATAAATTCTGCGTTTATTTGTGATAAAAACGGAAATTTGGCGAAAATTTTGAAAATTTCGCAATTTTCACATTTTGAATTTTTATTCTGTTAAACTAGAGAGTTATGTGACACAAAATAGTTAATAAATAACATTTCCCACATGTATACTTTACATCAGCACAATTTTGGAAACAAAATTTTTTTTTGCTAGGAAGTTATAAGGGTTAAAATTTGACCAGCGATTTCTCATTTTTACAACGAAATTTACAAAACCATTTTTTTAGGGACCACCTCACATTTGAAGTCAGTTTGAGGGGTCTAAAGTGACACCATTCTAAAAACTGCACCCCTCAAGGTACTCAAAACCACATTCAAGAAGTTTATTAACCCTTCAGGTGCTTCACAGCAGCAGAAGCAACATGGAAGGAAAAAATGAACATTTAACTTTTTAGTCACAAAAATTATCTTTTAGCAACAATTTTTTTATTTTCCCAATGGTAAAAGGAGAAACTGAACCACGAAAGTTGTTGTCCAATTTGTCCTGAGTACGCTGATACCTCATATGTGGGAGTAAACCACTGTTTGGGCGCACGGCAGGGCTTGGAAGGGAAGGAGCGCCATTTGATTTTTTTAATAAAAAATTGGCTCCACTGTTTAGCGGACACCATGTCACGTTTGGAGAGCCCCCGTGTGCCTAAAAATTGGAGCTCCCCCACAAGTGACCCAATTTTGGAAACTAGATGCCCCAAGGAACTTATCTAGATGCATAGTGAGCACTTTGAACCCCCAGGTGCTTCACTAATTGATTCGTAAAAATGAAAAAGTACTTTTTTTTCACAAAAAAATTCTTTTAGCCTCAATTTTTTCATTTTCACATGGGTAACAGGATAAAATGGAACCTAAAATTTGTTGGGCAATTTCTCCTGAGTACGCTGATACCTCATATGTACAGGTAAACCACTGTTTGGGCACATGGTAAGGCTCGGAAGGGAAGGAGCGCCATTTGACTTTTTGAATGAAAAATTATCTCCATCGTTAGCGGACACCATGTCGCGTTTGGAGAGACCCTGTGTGCCTAAACATTGGCGCTCCCCCACAAGTGACCCCATTTTGGAAACTAGACTCCCCAAGGAACTTATCTAGATGCCTAGTGAGCACTTTAATCCCTCAGGTGCTTCACAAATTGATCTGTAAAAATGAAAAAGTACTTTTTTTCACACAAAAAATTCTTTCCCCTCAATTTTTTCATTTTCACATGGGCAATAGGATAAAATGGATCATAAAATTTGTTGGGCAATTTCTCCCGAGTACGCCGATACCTCATATGTGGGGGTAAACCACTGTTTGGGCACACGGCAGGGCTCGGAAGGGAAGGCGTGCCATTTGACTTTTTGAATGGAAAATTAGCTCCAATTGTTAGCGGACACCATGTCGCGTTTGGAGAGCCCCTGTGTGCCTAAACATTGGAGATCCCCCACAAGTGACCCCATTTTGGAAACTAGACCCCCCAAGGAACTTATCTAGATGCATTTTGAGCACTTTAAACCACCAGGTGCTTCACAGAAGTTTATAACGCAGAGCCATGAAAATAAAAAATAATTTTTCTTTCCTCAAAAATGATTTTTTAGCCTGGAATTTCCTATTTTGCCAAGGGTAAAAGAAGAAATTGGACCCCAAATGTTGTTGTCCAGTTTGTCCTGAGTACGCTGATACCCCATATGTGGGGGTAAACCACTGTTTAGGCGCACGGCAGGGCTCGGAAGGGAAGGCACGCCATTTGGCTTTTTAAATGGAAAATTAGCTCCAATCATTAGCGGACACCATGTCACGTTTGGAGAGCCCCTGTGTGCCTAAACATTGGAGATCCCCCAGAAATGACCACATTTTGGAAACTAGACCCCCAAAGGAACTAATCTAGATGTGTGGTGAGGACTTTGAACCCCCAGGTGCTTCACAGAAGTTTATAACACAGAGCCATGAAAATAAAAAAAAAAAATTATTTTCTCAAAAATGATCTTTTAGCCTGCAATTTTTTATTTTCCCAAGGGTAACAGGAGAAATTTGACCCCAAAAGTTGTTGTCCAGTTTCTCCTGAGTACGCTGATACCCCATATGTGGGGGTAAACCACTGTTTGGGCACAAGCAGGGGCTCGGAAGTGAAGTAGTGACGTTTTGAAATGCAGACTTTGATGGAATGCTCTGTGGGCGTCACGTTGCGTTTGCAGAGCCCCTGATGTGGCTTAACAGTAGAAACCCCCCACAAGTGACCCCATTTTGGAAACTAGACCCCGAAAGGAACTTATCTAGATGTGTGGTGAGCACTTTGAACCCCCAAGTGCTTCACAGAAGTTTATAATGCAGAGCCGTGAAAATAATAAATACGTTTTCTTTCCACAAAAATAATTATTTAGCCCAGAATGTTTTAATTTTCCCAAGGGTAACAGGAGAAATTTGACCCCAATATTTGTTTTCCAGTTTCTCCTGAGTACGGCGATACCCCATATGTGGGGGTAAACTACTGTTTGGGCACATGCCGGGGCTCGGAATTGAAGTAGTGACGTTTTGAAATGCAGACTTTGATGGAATGCTCTGCGGGCGTCACGTTGCGTTTGCAGAGCCCCTGATGTGGCTAAACAGTAGAAACCCCCCACAAGTGACCCCATTTTGGAAACTAGACCCAGAAAGGAACTTATCTAGATGTGTGGTGAGCACTTTGAACCCCCAAGTGCTTCACAGAAGTTTATAATGCAGAGCCGTGAAAATAATAAATACGTTTTCTTTCCTCAAAAATAATTATTTAGCCCAGAATGTTTTAATTTTCCCAAGGGTAACAGGAGAAATTTGACCCCAATATTTGTTTTCCAGTTTCTCCTGAGTACGCTGATATCCCATGTGTGGAGGTAAACCACTGTTTGGGCACACGTCGGGGCTCAGAAGGGAAGTAGTGACTTTTGAAATGCAGAATTTGATGGAATGGTCTGCGGGCGTCACGTTGCGTTTGCAGAGCCCCTGGTGTTCCTAAACAGTAGAAACCCCCCACAAGTGACCCCATTTTAGAAACTAGACCCCCCAAGGAACTTATCTAGATATATGGTGAGCACTTTGAACCCCCAAGTGCTTCACAGACGTTTACAACGCAGAGCCGTGAAAATAAAAAATAATTTTTCTTTCCTCAAAAATGATGTTTTAGCAAGCATTTTTTTATTTTCACAAGGGTAACAGGATAAATTGGACCCCAGTAATTGTTGCGCAGTTTATCCTGAGTACACGTCGGGGCTCGGAATTGAGGGAGCACCATTTGACTTTTTGAATACGAAATTGGCTGGAATCAATGGTGGCGCCATGTTGCGTTTGGAGACCCCTGATGTGCCTAAACAGTGGAAACCCCTCAATTCTACCTCCAGCACTAACCCCCCCCCACACCCCTAACCCTAATCCCAACTGTAGCCATAACCCTAATCACAACCCTAATTTCAACCCTAACCCAAAGGCTATGTGCCCACGTTGCGGATTCATGTGAGATTTTTCAGCATCATTTTTGAAAAATCCGCGGGTAAAAGGCACTGCGTTTTACCGGCGGATTTTCCGCGGATTTCCAGTGTTTTTTGTGCGGATTTCACCTGCGGATTCCTATTGAGGAACAGGTGTAAAACGCTGCGGAATCCGCACAAAGAATTGACATGCTGCGGAAAATACAACGCAGCGTTTCAGTGCGGTATTTTCCACACCATGGGCACAGCGGATTTGGTTTTCCATAGGTTTACTTGGTAATGTAAACCTGATGGAACACTGCTGCGAATCCGCAGCGGCCAATCCGCAGTGTGGGCACATAGCCTAATTCTAAAGGTATGTGCACACGCTACGGAAAACACTGCGGATCCGCAGCAGTTTCCCATGAGTTTACAGTTCAATGCAAACCCATGGGAAACAAGAATCGCTGTACACATGCTGCGGAAAAACTGCACAGAAACGCAGCGGTTTACATTCCGCAGCATGTCACTTCTTTGTGCGGATTCCGCAGCGGTTTTACAACTGCTCCAATAGAAAATCGCAGTTGTAAAACTGCAGTGAAATGCGCAGAAAAAACGCGTTAAATCCGCTACAAATCCGCAGCGGTTTAGCACTGCGGATTTATCAAATCCGCAGCGGAAAAATCCGCAGAGGACCAGAATACGTGTGCACATACCGAAACCCTAGCCCTAGCCCTAACCCTAGCCCTAACCCTACCCCTAACCCTAACCCTACCCCTAACCCTAACCCTACCCCTAACCCTAACCCTAGCCCTAACCCTAGCCCTACCCCTAACCCTACCCCTAACCCTACCCCTAACCCTACCCCTAACCCTAACCCTACCCCTAACCCTACCCCTAACCCTACCCCTAACCCTAACCCTAGCCCTAACCCTACCCCTACCCCTAACCCTAACCCTAACCCTATTCTAACATTAGTGGAAAAAAAATTCTTTATTTTTTTATTGTCCCTACCTATGGGGGTGACAAGGGGGGGGGGTCATTTATTATTTTTTTATTTTGATCACTGAGATAGATTATATCTCAGTGATCAAAATGCACTTTGGAACGAATCTGCCGGCCGGCAGATTCGACGGGCGCACTGCGCATGCGCCCGCCATTTTGGAAGATGGCGGCGCCCGGGGAGAAGACGGACGGACCCCGGCAGGATCGGTAAGTATGATGGGGTGGGAGGGAGCACGGGGGGGAGATCGGAGCATGGGGTGGTGAATCGGAGCGCGGGAGGGGTGGAACGGAGCACGGGGAGGGGGGAACGGAGCACGGGGGGGTGGAACGGAGCACGGGGGGTGGATCGGAGTGCAGGGGGGGTGATTGGAGCATGGGGGGGTGATTGGAGCACGGGGGTGAGCGGACAAGAGCACGGGGGGAGCGGAGCACAGGGCGGAGGGGAGCGGGGCAGTGTACCGGACAGATCGGAGGGCTGAGGGGGCGATCGGTGGGGTGGGGTGGGGGCACATTAGTATTTCCAGCCATGGCCGGTGATATTTCAGCATCGGCCATGGCTGGATTGTAATATTTCACCCGTTATAATAGGTGAAATATTACAAATCGCTCTGATTGGCAGTTTCACTTTCAACAGCCAATCAGAGCGATCGTAGCCACGGGGGGTGAAGCCACCCCCCCTGGGCTAAACTACCACTCCCCCTGTCCCTGCAGATCGGGTGAAATGGGAGTTAACCCTTTCACCCGATCTGCAGGGACGCGATATTTCCATGACGCCACACAGGCGTCATGGGTCGGATTGGCACCGACTTTCATGATGCCTACGTGGCGTCATGGGTCGGGAAGGGGTTAACCTGCAAAGGATGTACCTTAAAGGGAACCTGTCACCCCGTTTTTTCAAGATGATATAAAAATAGCGCTAAATAGGGGCAGAGTTGTGCTTTAAATTAGTGTATTTTTGGAGCCTTTATTCCTCACCTATGCTGCCGAAATACCTTTGTAAAGTCGCCGTTTTGGGCTGTCACTCACGCTGTTCTGGTCATATGGGCGTGGTGACAGCGCTGTTTCTCCCCATGCTCTCCGTTGGTGGCGTAGTGGTGTGCGCATGCCCAGCAGGTGAATCCAGTGCACAGGTGAAGGAAAAAAGCGCGATCTGCGCTATTCCGCGGTTTATTGGTGGGCGCGGCCATCTTTGTGAGGCCGCACTTGCGCAGATGGTACTTCTTGGCTTCCCGGGGCTTAAGGAAAATGGCCGTGGGATGACGCGCGTGCGGAGATGGAGATCGCGGCGGCCATTTTCCTGAAGCCGAGTTCGCATCGGCTCTCTTTAACATATTTTCAAGCAAAATCCGTTTTGGTTTCGTTTTCATGTGTTTTTTGTGGCATCCAGAAAAATGGCATGAATCTTGGAAAAAATGGTTTAAAGCTGTGAACTAGGAGTCAGGAATGCTTCCAGGGGTGATCCCCATGATTTCCCTGTGTCATTTGAGCAGTGTTTCCATCATTTTCAGATGTTTTTAGACCTTAAAATGACCCCCGGGGGATCGCGGTAAAAATACTCGGGTCTCCCATAGACTTACATTGGGCTCGCTGTTCTGGCCGAGTACCCGAGTATTCCAATTTGCTCGACCCGAGCAACAAGCAGCCGAGCATTTTAGTGCTCGCCCATCACTAAAGAATATCTATAGTTTGTATAAAGTGACAGCATAAAACCAATATATCTGCACTCCTAATTAGGATTACAATATTGTTATCACTGAAGTATACTACCTTGACCAGGCATTTGTACAAACTTAGGGATCTACAAAATCCCAGCCTCAGTTTAAAAAAACTAAATTCAGGGGCCCCATACCAACACTGCACAAAAATATATGGGATCTAGTGATTAGGTATGATTTTACAAAAAAGCATGTAATACATCTAGAATGACTCCTTGCCATGTTGCTATTGGAGAACCAGTCTAGTGCCACTGTGCAAGGACTATAATTTAAAATGGCAGCCATGTTACTGGAGCCATTAAGCCAACTGTGATATTGATAATTAATAGAATGAGTGCTTCTAGTGTAGAATTCAGTGTGATACTAATAATTATCTGTCCTCCAGAAATCATGTTCTTTAAGCCAAAGTCAGACAAGCGTGTGAAAAATCATCCAATTTTCATCCAGAAAACTTGGCCAATTTTCATCATATTGTCATCCATCTGCCATCAATGTGCTATTCATTTGTCTGTACTACATCAGTGTTATATCCATATTTATGCATCAGCACTTTAAACTGAACATGATCAAATGCTGTTTCCTAGGATAATAATGGTAATGAATCAGTAAAAAATCGGATGCCATCCGTGTGTAATCAAAAATATTTTGCACAACCATATATTTGTATATGGCAATAGCATATAGAAAAGAGTAATGCTTTCTGCTTTTAAAAATGGACATTCACCCCTTATAAAAAAAAAACTGTCATCTGAACAGCCCTATTGAATTTCATTTGTCAGTGTGCCATTTCTACTAGGACATCACACGTGCAAATAATATGCACATCTGAATAAACATTAAATTAAAAAGTCAGGGAACACAACCCAAGCAGTTTTACATAAGCAGAAACACCATAAATCAAAATATTACCTTATCAATTAAAAAAACTAAAGAAATGAACTGGAATATAAGTTGGCACGCATGCAACGTCCAAGCGCATGTTCACACCAGAAACAAAACAGACAAAACCCAAGATAAAAACAAAGTGAGGAAATTCCCTAAAGTAAATAAATAAATAGCAATAGTGCATAAAAATAACATAGAGCACTTGGTTAACATAATTTTTATTTAAAAAAATGTAAAAGCCATCCCACCACGTCACGGTGACCCTATTCGGGATGGTCCTAACTTCTAGCACTAAAAAGTTACCATATGTCAAATGATGTACATCTAAATAAGGGTCGAGTGGAACCAAGACCCCGACTAATGGACACCCAGAGATGTGTTGAATGTGTAGAGTTAAAGAAAAAGCTGTATACATGCCCAAGTGAGTCGACCAGTATGGGAACGTGTAGAAGAGAGCTGGGATTAGATTTCAGTTGAGATATGCTTGAATCTGATTGAGAGCATGTCCAGAAGGATTCTGGCAGTGTTGAAAGCTAAAGGTGGATTTCTAAAATACTAAGAAAAAAAATTTAACATTTAGATTTTTAGGAGCAAAACAGTAATAAGAATCTGCACAACTAATCATATGCGCAAAACCTGCAAGTCAAAATTATGTATTAGATAGCCAAGATGTCAGGATTTGAACCCAGCAGCTTCTGTGCACCAGTCGGCAGCTCTTCCCTCTGAGCTAGTCATCTTGCTGGACAGTTCTGTGCTAACCCAAATACTTGTACCAATGTTGTTGCTGATGTCTCCACCCTGAGTTTTCTATTGGTTATTACCCTGAATTCCTAATTGGCTCATCCTGATTGCACACCCTATTTAAACCTGGCCTTGCTCTCCTTTACTTTTGTGATTATTGAGCTACCAGACTCTAGTCAAGCTTACGACCACCCACCGCTTATTCCTTGAAACTACACTGCTGTTCCTGATATTGACTTCTGGCTTTCCTGACTATGATTACTGATTATTCCTTCAAATGACACTGCTGTTCCTGATATCGACCTCTGGCTTTCCTGACTACGATTACTACTTATTCCTTCAAACTACATTGCTGTTCTTGTGTATCTACTCCTTGGCTATCTCTTACTATGCTACCTGCTGGTGTTGCCACTATTGGCTGCAATATCACTACTCTAAACCAGGTCAATCCATAACACAAGATGATAGTCTATAAAATTATGGTAGTCTCATAATTGAAGCAGTAGTGGCTGGTGAGATATGGAGCCTGAAAGTCAAAAGTTCAAAACCTTGTTACCCTTTGCTCTTCAGTGTATACTATATGGAAGACTATGTGAGGGACATTATATTGTATGGAGGGCTATGTGGGGGCATTTATACTTTTTGGAGGGCTAGTGGGGACTATTATACAGAGTGAAGGAATGTGTTGGTGCCATCATACTGTGTAGAGGTGTGGGAGATGCCATTATACTGTATGGAGGTCCATTTTACTGTTTGGAGGTCTCTGTTAGAGTCACAGTTGGGGCATCATACTGTGTTGGTGTTATCATACTTTGCCAGGGGGTGGAATGGGGTTACATCATACTGTGCATGCAAATGGTACTGTGGAGGAATTCACTATGGGGGTATCATACAGTGTTTAGAGGAGGCACTTTTGTTTACCAATGAAAGGAGAATCGAAGGGCTTCAATAGGAAGAAAATTACTTTGTAAGGGCCTCAAAGTTGTGAGATATGCTCTTCTGTGACCTTGCCAAATATGAATTTTTTGGCAGTCTGGGGGACGGGCCCAATTAGAACCATCTGCTATGGTGCTTCAAATTTTCTATGTACACCCATGGAAGAAACATTATAATAGTTACCGAAGGTACAATTATCAATAACAACACAAAAACTGACCAACTCAGATTTTTAGGAACATCAAGGATTCATTTACTGCTGATAGAATACATCAGGAAATCTCTGCAATCCAGATGTGTGACATGTCCACATGTCCATGTGCAACTATCTAGTGAACAAGTATAATTGACTGGAGTGTAAGTGGAAATATTATTGTATAAGTGTATAGTCATATAGTAGTGGTCTGGCAGGTTTAACAGAGCAACAGGAATGGCACAGAGCATAATTGTAGTATGCTGGTTTAAGTGAAATAGATAAGCTTTGGCCTTCACTGACCGAAAATAGATAAAAATCCCATATACAACCAAAATGCTATGCAGGCAGAAATATAAAACAGTGTAATACTACCTAAACACATTGTCACTGTTACCAGACATTGAGACATAGGGACACAGACACACAAGGCACTGATATTTACAGCAGCTTTGTCAAAGATGACCAAAGTTTTGAGACTGAGATAAATTTTGGTTTTCACAAAGTTAGCTGCTTCAGTGCTTTAGATCTTTATGTCAGATGTTTCTATAGTTACTGAAGTACAATATCAGCATTTCATAAGCTTTTAAACTTTTATAAACAAATACGTCAAGTTTATGCAAAGACTCAACATTTACAGTGTTGACCTTTATTTTTCAAAACATCTGCAATTTGCCCTGGCATGCTGGATATCAACTTCTGTGGCTAATCAGTGCTTAAAGTTTACCACTAGTGATGAGCGAGTATACTCGTTGCTCGGGTCTTACCCCTTTTTTGAGGATTGATTTCTATATGGGATCTTGGGCATTGACCCAATTTTTAAACAAAAAGTTTAAAAATTGGGTCAATGCCCAAGATCCCATAGTGGAAGTGATAACTAAGTGGCACGATGAACAAAAAGTTAATCGTGCCACTTAGTTATCACTTCCACTTTCTAAGGCTGGTTTCACACTTGCGTTTTTGAACGCATGTGTTTTTTTAAAAAAACGCATCGTGCAAAAACGCATGTAAACGTGTGTAAACGCTGCGTTTTTTTACGCATGCGTTTAATGCCTGCGTCAAAAAAACGCAGTGTTTACATGCGTTTTTGCATGCGTTTGCGTTTTTTACAGCATTTTCCAAAAAAAAAAAAAAAAATACAAAAAAAAGGTAACCAGACACAACCAATGGGAATAGAGAGGGCGTATATGATTGTCTCTCAATATATAGACCCTAGGGGTACAGAAATTTACACAGCTTGCTACTGTTTCCGGTATCATGATGGATCTTGCAATGGAGAGCTTTTATTTCAAACTGGAATTCAGCTTCAAGATTTTCCTTGCCTGTGTTTTTGCTTGGGAGCAAGACCGAAACCGCCAAAGATGGACAAGGAGACAGCGTCGACGTTTTTGGAGGCACCCCATCATTGAAGTGCGTGAGGGCCGTGGAGCATATCACACGCTCTATGCGGAGCTGAATGCCAACCCGGAGAAATTCCAGGATTACACGAGAATGTCTCAAGAATCTTTCCGGGATTTACTGTCTTGTGTCGAAGGATCCATACGGCGACAGGACACACGGCTCCGTAGAGCGATTCCACCCGAGGAACGTCTGTTAGTGACATTACGGTACGTTCCAAAACTAAACCAATGACCGTCAAATTTTCTGTTATGATATGTATTTTATGTTGTTTTTTTCTTTTTCTTATTTTTAAACACACCATTACAAGAGCCGATTTTAAATGCTTTTTTTTGTTTCTTTTTCTTCTAGATTTCATGCCACAGGAGAGAGTTTATCTTCCCTACACTTCCAATACCGCCTTGGAATCTCAACCCTGTCCGGAATTGTTGTGCACACTTGTCGTGCGTTATGGAATGTACTCCGTGAGGAGTTTATACCAGTACCCACCGTGGACATGTGGCGGGAAATTTCTGATAAATTTTTGAACATGTGTGATTTCCCCAACTGTATAGGGGCGGTGGATGGAAAACACATCCGCATTATAAAACCTGCCAGAACCGGATCTGAGTTTTTTAACTACAAAAAATATTTTTCGGTAGTTCTCATGGCAATAGCGGATGCGGAGTGCCGCTTCTTCGCCGTGGACATTGGAGCTTTTGGCCGTGGCAATGATTCCCAGACTTTTAAGAGCTCGGATATGGGCCGTCGTGTGTATGGCAACAATTTTAATTTTCCCCCTCCACAGCCTCTCCCCAACAGTCAAGGCCCACCGCTGCCATTTGTTATGGTTGGGGATGAGGCCTTCCAGATGTGTGAAAATCTCCTGAAGCCATATTCTAGTAGGGACTTGGACCACACTAGAAGAATCTTCAACTACAGACTGACCAGGGCCAGAAGAACCGTAGAATGCACCTTTGGCATTCTGGTTGCTAAATGGCGCATTCTTGCAACAGCCATCAATCTAAAAGTGGAAACAGTGGACGAGGTGGTCAAAGCCTGTGTGGTTCTACACAATTACCTCATTGCTAAGGAGCGACCACATACTGAACTTGATGAACCAGTTTCACACCCACTGCCTGATTTTCAGCATCACCCGATGCGGTCAACTGCAGCCGTTGGTCTTATGCGGGACCAATTTGCGGCCTATTTTGTTTCCGATATTGGACGGGTGTCATGGCAGGACAATGTTGTGTAAATGTCCTGTTGTATGTTTATCTTTACCAATTCTTAAAGACTGATACAAATTTTTCAAATTAATAAAGTTGAGTGTTGGTTGTGTTGACCATGTCGCCTATCTTTTTCATCTCTAAACAAAGGTTGCCCAAAGGTGGGCAGTAGATATGTATATCATATTTTGTAATCCAAAACCAGGAGTGGGTGATAGATGATGAGGTAATAGTTATTATTTTTTTTATCATAATTGACCTCTTATATTGTTGCACTTCCTATTTTGGTTTACAAATAATGATAGAAAACACAGGCCGCATACTTATAATAATGGAAACAATTTTGATTTATTGGTAATCTTGTTGACGTCATTGCGTCAAGACTGTCATGCTCTCTATACCCATCAAGTCAAGTGTAAGAAATAATGAATTCATGATAAACATATACATGCTCATGAATTCACAATTTCTTACACCTGGCCAGGTGAGCATAGATATGTAGCGTGTGACAACCATTGTCCCATCAGTTTGACAACCATTGTCACATAATTTGCTATATAAATAAGAGAACATGGTGAATATACAAGGCAGTAATCAACTCAATAGGTCAGGTGTCTATTTTGACATCTGACCGGTTCAGTTGAGTACTGAACTTGATTTCCACCATTTTCTCTGTGTACAGTAACACAACACTAGGTACAAAAATAAGAGTATTGAAATAAGAAATATTTTTTGGGCCAACTCATATATGTATACTGAAGAAACACATATAGATGTAGTCTTGTATTTTTTTTTACTACTGGAGATATGTTTTGGCCAAAAGAATAAGTGTGTGGCGAAGTTTATTGGTGTGTATAGAGAGCGGTGAAATACACAATAAACCAAACATAATTGTTGCAAATAAACTTTTTTTTATTGAGTAACAAATTTAAACATTTATTTTTTTTGTACCGCGACGGGTTGTACCGCGACGGCTTGGGGTAGAGTGACGTAACCGGGGGGTGTTGAGAACTGAAGCCTGGCTCACCGTGGAGGAGGCAGAGGTGGCAGGAGAAGGGGCAATAAAACTGGAAGGGTCTGGAAGTTTGGGGATGGGGCTTAAAACATGAGGGGCTTGAGACACACTGGAAGGGTGAGACACAGACAATACAGACACATCGGTAGGTGATGGGGGAGGAATACTCAGAGTTTTTTGCTTTTTATGTGTTTTGGTGGTTTTCCTTTGGGTTTTCCTGGTAGGGGGATGTTGAGTGTTGGCGGGAGACACGTCAGGATCCGGCTCCACAATAACACAGTCTGTCTCCATTGTGGAGCGCTCGGCAACGCTAGAGTCCAACTGCATCGTAGTGGGAGGGAAAGATAAAGCCCTGCCAGGGTCCTGGTGCCTCGTTGGGGGGGAACATAAAACCATCCCAGGGTCCTGATGCATCGTTGGGGGGGAACATAAGCCCATACCAGGGTCCTGGTGCATCGTAGGGGGGAACATAAGCCCATACCAGGGTCCTGGTGCATCGTTGGGGGGGACCTAAACCCCTCCCAGGGTCCTGCTGCATTGCTGGTGGTGGGGAACTTAAAGCCCTGGCAGGGTCCTGCTGCATCGGGGTGGGTCCTGCCCGGAAAGCTATGGCTTGGTCCTGCTGCATCGTGGGGGGGCCAGTGCGATACGCCATGCCTGGGTCCTGCTGCATGGGGGGGGCGTCTTATACACCTGGCCTGGGTCCTGCTGCATCAGGGGGTGTCCTGCCCGGAAAGCAATGCCTCGGTCCTGCTGCATCGGGGGGGGGCCGGTCCGATATGCCATGCTTGGGTCCTGCTGCATCGGGAGGGGGCTGGGCCGATAAGCCACGCCAGGGTCCTGTGTCATCGTGGTGTCAGCGGAGGAGGTCCAAGCCGGAGCAGCGGTTGTCACGGTGGTGGTGGTGGGATGTCCAACAGCCCTCGTCATCGTGTTGGCGCTGTAGTGGAGTACACCTGTGGATGGAATAGAGGTGGCCGTGCAGTGGTATTCAGCAGAGGTAGGAATGGTGGTTAATCGTGACAGTGACGGCACAGTTGGATAGGCCGCCACTGTATGCTGTAAATTGCGACTCTGACTCTGCTGCATAGCCTGCACAAGAGCAACATTGCAGGCCTGCATCACACTCAGCTGGAGATCAGGGCTAAGGTGTTCCGACATGCCCTGTTGTATTTGATTAAAAAAAAATGATGAGCTGGCTTCTGGAGGTCGGCTTTAACTTGATCAACGCTTTTGGCGACATCCTGGATGCGGCAATCTAAGAGGTTATGGGACACATCCATTCTGTCACCTAAAGCCTTGATTGCTTCGTGTAAAACCGAGCTCAAGTGCAAAAACTCGGGCATGAGTGACCTATCCGAAGCCCTCTGTCGCTGCCGGGATGAGCCCGCAAAAATGGGTGCAGTGAAAGAGGACTGCGAAAGGGGAAGACCTGATGGGCCAGCCCCCTGGTCTCCAGTGAGTGTGGAAGACCCACCTGCTGCTGCGCTGCTGGATGGCTGGGACGGGTCTGTGGCTGCCGGCTGAAGGACCGCTCCAGAACCTGGTGCGACAGTCGTGCTGTGTGTGCTGAGAAAAAAGAAAACAGAATATTAATACCAAAATATAACAAGACGGTACATCCTGTGAAATTTAAAATTACAGATTATGTCAATGCAATACAACCGGAAGCATGTGAGAAATACTTACGTTCTCATGAGAAGGACCGGTCTTAAAAAGGCCAGCACACGGTGGTATTTGTACAGCCGGTGCCTTGCTCCAGAACCACTTGCTGCACGATTCTCTGCACGAAGGTCCTTGTTGAAGCGGTCTTTCATGGAACGCCAACGTGTTCTTATTTTGTCCACTGTGAAATAACAATAACATATAATGGTCAGAAAAAGTACCTTTGGCCGTGCTCTCTTGACTGTGTGTGATGACAGAAACTCCGAAAAGTTTCTTTCATCACACACAGTAAAGAGAGCCCGGCCAAGGTCTCTGCTGCTTCACACTGCAGTGCAATACTTACCAAATGCATTACGGACCCGTGGCGGGGCATTCTCCCAGCCATCCCACAACGCTTGGGCCACCTCACTCCACAACCGACATAGCGTACTATTGACTGCGTGCTGTGGATCCCGGCCGTCCCACAACGGGACTCGCTCCTGGACCAGGGTGATCAGGAGGTCATTATCGATCCGGTCATCGTCCCATTGTGAAACCTAAAAGTAAAAGAAAATCATATAAGTTTGCTCAATCACATTGGGAAAAAAAAATACCAGAAGATGAGAAAGGGCATATGAAGGAATATGAAAGTCAAGTTTCAGAAAAGGATCATACAAGAAAAATTAAAAGAAAATCAAGGGTACAGAAAGGAAGATTCAAGAATATTACAATGAGGACAGTCTGCCTTGTATACATACCCGCTGCCGTCTTCCCACCGGACCTTGACTCCGCTGCTCCGTCCCTCTCTGTCCCTCAGTTGAAGTGCTCTATAAAAAAAAAAAAATCAAATTGTCTCATGTGTCGATGTGACAGTCAATACCTACCAAGCTGAAGGACAAAAAACTAACCTCACTGACATGATCCACTTCTGACTGACGTGGCTCAAACTCCTCATCAGATGAAGACATTCTGATGCATGTTGAAACAAAAAAAAAATTAGAAATTAGGACATGTAGATACAAAAAATTTAAAATAAATGCATTGGCTAGGATATACTCACATTGCTCTGGGTCTTATCCACCAATGCGTCCGGGCAGGGTCTTGTCTTCTTTGGAGTCTGATGAGAAGTGACCAGAAATTTCCCCCAACCTTCCTTTTATAACCCTGCTGCTATGGGGGAGGAATATCAGTGTCTAGACAACCTTATCTACAGTCTATTCAACCTTTGTTAAAAAAAACGCATGCGTCAAAAAAACGCATGCGTCCCCATTGACTCCAATGTATTTTTGGACCCAAAAAAAACGCATGAAAATGCATGCATTTTTATGTGTCCAAAAAACGCCTCTCAAAAATACTACAAGTTGCATTTTGGAAAATGAACGCATGCAGTAAAAAACGCATGCGATTGAAAACGCGACCAAACGCGTACACAAAAAAACGCATGCGTTTTCAATGTTAAATATAGGGAAAAAAACGCATGCTTTTTTTGTGCAAAAAACGCTGCAGACAAAAACGCAAGTGTGAAACCACCCTTAAATGGTCTCCATCACGCTGGAAAAAGTAGTTTGCTTTTTGTTCCTCCTACCAAAATATGAATTAAAAAGTGATAAAAAATTCATATGTACCTAAAAATGGTAGCAGTAAAAACTACAATGTGTCTTGAGAAAAACAAGATCATCTATTAAAAAATAAAAAAGTAATTATATCACCTCTGGTTCCCTCATCAGTAGTGTTGAGCATTCCGATACCGCAAGTATCGGGTATCGGCCGATATTTGCGGTATCGGAATTCCGATACCGAATTCCGATACTTCCCGCGTATCGGATACCGGAATCGGAAGTTCCCAGAATTCAAACTGAACGCAGCAGCCAATGAGGAATGATTGGAAGTGTGGGCACATCCTGTTTAGCATGGTGGGCATGTAACTACTGGCAAGGCTGTGATTGACTGCTGAAATGATGTCACTCTGCACTATAAAAAATGCTGCCGCCATTTTGCGCTCACTCTGCTGTGATTTCAGTTAGGGACAGGACGCTGTGTTCTAACTGAGGGCCAGTTGAGATAGCTAATTGCTTTATTTTCCTTTCCCAAGGCTAATTTAGCAAAACGCTGTGTGTTCTTCACTGTTCACCTTGCTCTTGCCTTGCAGCGCTGTTTTAACAGCGTTCTGCAAGGTCTCTGTGTGTGTGTGTGTGCAGCTCACTCTGTAGTCTGTGTGCAGCCATATACCCGGTTGTATTCAGCTCAGGGGGGGTTCACACTGCCTCACACAGTTGTCCTTTTTTGCTCATAGTGCAGCCTGCTGCACATTTTTTCTAAAATTTCCTATTAGTGTTTTTCCACCCGTCTCCAGCTAAATTGTGGAAAAACACTACATAGGATAACCTAGAGGGGTTTTTTTGGGCCTTGCAGCGCCGTTTACGGCTGTCTGCACGGTCTCCGTGTGAGCCCAGCTCGCCCTGTAGTCTCTGTGCAGCCATAGCCGGTTGGATTCAGCTCAGGGTTCGTTACTGCCTCATACCTTGAAAAAAAATTTCCTTTTTTTTCAATTAGTGCAGCCTGTTTAAAATTTAAAAAAAAAATTTCCTATTAGTGTCTTTCCACCCGTCTCCAGCTAAATAGTGGAAAAACACTACATAGGATAACCTAGAGGAGGGTTTTTGGGCCTTGCAGCGCTGTTTACGGCTGTCTGCACGGTCCCCGTGTGAGTTAAACTTGCTCTGTAGTCCGATCTGCATAAACAAAAAAAAAAGGAAAGTTCACCAAACACAACTTAACACTTGTGTAGGCCACATTTGAAAAATAATAAAGTTTAGTCCACACTTTACAACATTAGTGTTTCTTACACCTGTTAGGAGGAGCATTTCAGGAATAAGCACACTAAGGCCTTAGTACTTTTCTGCTTATCTTTATCTGTCAACCAAGATGAAGAGGGCAGGGAGTAAGGCACGTGGGCGCGGAGCAGGGAGAGGAGCAGGGAGAGGACGTGGTGATTCTGTGCCTGCTGCGGGCACCGGTGACTCGTCGTCACTCAGTTTCAGCAGGGAACAGTCCTTCATGCGCAGCTTTGTCGGAGAGCGCCGTGCACCGCTGCTGCGTGAAGACCAAATTGAAGCCGTTGTCGGGTGGATGGCAGCTAACGCCTCGGCATCGACTTCAGTTACTGCCACATCCTCTCAGGCACAGAGCACTGGAGAGCAGCCATCTGTCTCTTCACCACCTGCCAAATTGGCCAGGCAGTCAGAGAGCCCAGGACAGGAGCCGTCTCTACTTCTGTTCTCTGAATCTCTTGGCTTGGAAACAGGGGGCCAGCCAAGAAGCATTGGAGAAATGGAAGAAGAGGAAGTGTGCAGTGATGCCCAACAGCTTTGTCTCTCTGACTCTGAAGAGGCGGGTGGGCCAGTGCCTCCGGTGACCACAGCGCAGTACGCATCTGATGATGAAACTCAGGTGTCGCTTTCTGGTGCGTACTGTGCTGCCGAGACTACCCAGGAGGAGCAGTTGGTGGCAGAGGGTAGTGGAGATGATGAGGTCGTTGACCCATCGTGGCGTGAGGAACAGGAAGGTGGTGGGAGCAGCTCTGAGGAAGAGATTCCCCTTACGGGCCAAAGAGGGAGAGGGAGGGGGAAGACTGCGGAGCCTGTAGCCTCCACTTTGGCACCCATTAGGAGCCTGTCTCTTTCCAAAGCCAAAAAGGGCGCTCCCAAGACTTGCAGTGCCTGGTCCTTTTTTGACACAGTTGCAGATGACATTTGTTTTGTCAAATGCAAGCTGTGTCATCAGAAAGTAAAAAGAGGGAAAAATGTCAGCAACCTCAATACCACAAATATGTGGAAACATGTGCGGACCAGGCACGCGGTGGAGTTACAGAAACACACTGAAGATGTAGGCCAACCAACAGCGGCAGCTACCACCTCTTCAGCTCGTGTTGCCTCTTCCTCCAGCTCACGCACAGCTGGTTTGGCTTCCTCCCAGGATCGCCATGGAAGAACCTCTGGCACTGTTGTCCAGAGACCTTGTGTAATTCCACCCACAGCACCACCTTCCCAGTCATCCTCACACTCCCAGTCTACTCTACAGCCATCGGTAGTACAGGCATGGGAGAAAAGGCGGGCATTCTCGGCCAACCACCCCCGAGCACAGGCTCTGAATGCAGGCATTGCCAAACTGTTGTCCCTGGAAATGCTCTCATTCAGGCTGGTGGAGACTGACAGCTTCCGTGACTTGATGGCATTGGCAGTCCCACAGTACAAGGTGCCCTGCCGCTTTTACTTCAGCAGGCAAGCTGTCCCTGCCCTGCACAGGCATGTTGAGGGAAACATAAAACATGCTTTGCAAAAAAGAAAAAAAAAAAAAAGAGCATGAACCGCACATCCCAAAATCATACGTTGATCTAAAGCCGCTAGGCAAAAATTAATATAACTGAATATGAGGTTTTCAGTTTAACATTCTGATCAGACTGTATGAAGCCCACTGCCCCGTCACGGCAAACCTCGTAGTGGGTCCTAACGCCCTAACGGAGCGGAGCCGTGCGGCGCCCACCGCCACAGCGGCCATGCACCAGCAGGGCGGACGGCCTGTTGCCCCACAGCACCCATGCTGCAAGACTGAGCCCCCATGACTCCAGACCGCGCCGCCCCACCAGCACAAAGCCACAGCAACAATGGCCGCCACACAGCACCAACACCAAAATGAAAGGAGCACTTAAACTCACCTTCCTCCAGCTCTTCAGTGAGAGCCAAAATGGGCTAGACCCCTTACTTTGCAGTCTCCTGCTAATTAAAATCACCTGAGCCAAATGGGAGGAGTGCTGGTCCAAGAAGAAGACTAGAACATGCTTTGCAAAAAAGAAAAAAAAAAAAAAAAAGAGCATGAACCGCACATCCCAAAATCATACGTTGATCTAAAGCCGCTAGGCAAAAATTAATATAACTGAATATGAGGTTTTCAGTTTAACATTCTGATCAGACTGTATGAAACCCACTGCCCCGTCACGGCAAACCTCGTAGTGGGTCCTAACGCCCTAACGGAGCGGAGCCGTGCGGCGCCCACCGCCACAGCGGCCATGCACCAGCAGGGCGGACGGCCTGTTGCCCCACAGCACCCATGCTGCAAGACTGAGCCCCCATGACTCCAGACCGCGCCGCCCCACCAGCACAAAGCCACAGCAACAATGGCCGCCACACAGCACCAACACCAAAATGAAAGGAGCACTTAAACTCACCTTCCTCCAGCTCTTCAGTGAGAGCCAAAATGGGCTAGACCCCTTACTTTGCAGTCTCCTGCTAATTAAAATCACCTGAGCCAAATGGGAGGAGTGCTGGTCCAAGAAGAAGACTAGAACATGCTTTGCAAAAAAGAAAAAAAAAAAAAAGAGCATGAACCGCACATCCCAAAATCATACGTTGATCTAAAGCCGCTAGGCAAAAATTAATATAACTGAATATGAGGTTTTCAGTTTAACATTCTGATCAGACTGTATGAAGCCCACTGCCCCGTCACGGCAAACCTCGTAGTGGGCCCTAACGGAGCGGAGCCGTGCGGCGCCCACCGCCACAGCGGCCATGCACCAGCAGGGCGGACGGCCTGTTGCCCCACAGCACCCATGCTGCAAGACTGAGCCCCCATGACTCCAGACCACGCCGCCCCACCAGCACAAAGCCACAGCAACAATGGCCGCCACACAGCACCAACACCAAAATGAAAGGAGCACTTAAACTCACCTTCCTCCAGCTCTTCAGTGAGAGCCAAAATGGGCTAGACCCCTTACTTTGCAGTCTCCTGCTAATTAAAATCACCTGAGCCAAATGGGAGGAGTGCTGGTCCAAGAAGAAGACTAGAACATGCTTTGCAAAAAAGAAAAAAAAAAAAAAAGAGCATGAACCGCACATCCCAAAATCATACGTTGATCTAAAGCCGCTAGGCAAAAATTAATATAACTGAATATGAGGTTTTCAGTTTAACATTCTGATCAGACTGTATGAAACCCACTGCCCCGTCACGGCAAACCTCGTAGTGGGTCCTAACGCCCTAACGGAGCGGAGCCGTGCGGCGCCCACCGCCACAGCGGCCATGCACCAGCAGGGCGGACGGCCTGTTGCCCCACAGCACCCATGCTGCAAGACTGAGCCCCCATGACTCCAGACCGCGCCGCCCCACCAGCACAAAGCCACAGCAACAATGGCCGCCACACAGCACCAACACCAAAATGAAAGGAGCACTTAAACTCACCTTCCTCCAGCTCTTCAGTGAGAGCCAAAATGGGCTAGACCCCTTACTTTGCAGTCTCCTGCTGGTGCGTGGCCGCTGTGGCGGTGGTCGCCGCACGGCTCCGCTCCGTTAGGGCGATAGGACCCACTACGAGGTTTGCCGTGAAGTGGCAGTGGGCTTCATACAGTCTGATCAGAATGTTAAACTGAAAACCTCATGTTCAGTATATAAATTTTTGCCTAGCGGCTTTAAATCAACGTATGATTTTGGGATGTGCGGTTCATGCTCTTTTTTTTTTTTTTTTTTTTGTACAAAGCATGTTCTTGTCTTCTTCTTGGACCAGCACTCCTCCCATTTGGCACAGGTGATTTTAATTAGCAGGAGACTGCAAAGTAAGGGGTCTAGCCCATTTTGGCTCTCACTGAAGAGCTGGAGGAAGGTGAGTTTCAATGCTCCTTTCATTTTGGTGCTGGTGCTGTGTGGCGGCCATTGTTGCTGTGGCCTTGTGCTGGTGGGGCGGCGCGGTCTGGAGTCATGGGGGCTCAGTCTCGCAGCATGGGTGCTGTTGGGCAACAGGCCGTCCGCCCTGCTGGTGCGTGGCCGCTGTGGCGGTGGTCGCCGCACGGCTCCGCTCCGTTAGGGCGATAGGACCCACTACGAGGTTTGCCGTGAAGTGGCAGTGGGCTTCATACAGTCTGATCAGAATGTTAAACTGAAAACCTCATGTTCAGTATATAAATTTTTGCCTAGCGGCTTTAAATCAACGTATGATTTTGGGATGTGCGGTTCATGCTCTTTTTTTTTTTTTTGTACAAAACATAAAACATGCGCTACTGAACGCCGTCAGTAGCAAGGTCCACCTCACCACTGATGCGTGGACCAGTCAGCATGGACAGGGGCGATACGTTTCCCTCACTGCCCATTGGGTTAATGTTGTTGAGCCAGGTACAGATCGTGCGAGTGGCGCAGGACGTGTCCTGCCCACTCAAAGGATTGCAGGAATCCAGTCTGTACGCATTGACTCCTCCTCTTACACAAGTTCCTCAGAATCATCTCTGCAGGAGCCGTCACAGTCCACCTCCACATGGACCCGTGAACGTTTACCTATGACCGACATGAGCACAGCCGTGGCCAAACGTCAGCAGGCCGTCTTGAAACTAGTTTCATTGGGGAATCGAAGCCACACAGCGCAGGAGCTCTGGAATGCCATCAAGCAGGAGAGCGATGTGTGGTTACTGCCAGCGAATCTCCAGCCAGGCATGGTAGTGTGTGACAATGGCCGAAATCTGGTGGCAGCTTTGGCCCTTGGCAACCTCACTCACATCCCATGTCTGGCACATGTGCTCAATTTGGTTGTGCAGAGTTTTCTGAGGGACTATCCGGATCTTGATGCCCTGCTGCACAAGGTCCGCCTAGAGTGTGCTCACTTGCGGCGTTCCAGCTTGGCAAGATCCCGCATTGCTGCTCTGCAGCGCCGATTCCGCCTTCCGGAACACCGCATCATATGTGACCTACCTACACAGTGGAATTCCACGTTACATATGTTGGAGCGGTTGTGTGAGCAGCAGCAAGCAGTTATGGAGTACCAGCTGCATCAGGCGCAAAGAAGTCGCAGTCAGCGCCGATCAGACTTCACAACCACAGAGTGGGCCACTATGAAGGACGTCTGCCAGGTTTTGCGTCCTTTTGATTATTCCACGCGGATGGCAAGTGCAGATGATGCACTAGTCAGCATGACTGTCCCCCTTATCTGCCTGCTTCAGCAAACTTTGCAAGGGTTAAGGGATGATGTTGTGGAAGAGGTGGAGGATGAGGAGTCACCTTTTCCATCAGCTTCTGGAGAGTCAGCGCCACGTGGTTCCTCACAAAGGGGTACGCAGGGGCCACTTTGTGAGGAGGATGAGGAGGAGTCAATGGAGGCGGAAGAGCTCCGTCCAGAGGAGGGAGCGACACAATTGTCCAGTGGTCAGTGTGTACAGCGAGGGTGGGGTGATGACGAGCGGGCAGAGATCATGTCTCAAGCAGGGGACAGCGTTTCTGGGCCAGTTGGCAGTCTGCAGCACATGGTGGATTTCATGCTGCAGTGCCTGAGAAACGACCGCCGCATCGACCACATTCTCAACATGCCTGATTATTGGGTGTTCACCCTCCTCGATCCTCGCTACCGGGACAACGTCCAAAACCTCATCCCAGCGTTGACCCGTGAGCGTAAATTGCGGGAGTACCACGACACACTGGTGAATTCCATCATCTTCTCCAGTCCAACTGAGAGGAGTGCTGCTAGTGCTTTACAAAGCAGCTCAGTGCGTCGAGGCAGTGGGGGAGGCTCTGCCCAAAGAGGGAGCAGAAGCAGTGCCTCTGCCCAAGGCAAGCCCAGTATGGCACAACTCTGGCACACTTTTGTGTGCCCGCCCCAAATGTCTACACCATCACCGGCGGCTCCAGTCAGCAGGAGGCAACGGTTCCGTCAGATGGTGACAGACTACATGGCTTGCCCTCTTACTGTACTCCCAGACGGCTCTTCCCCGTTCAAGTTTTGGGTCTCTAAGCTGGATACATGGCCAGAGCTAAGCCAGTATGCATTGGAGGTGCTGGCTTGCCCTGCGGCTAGTGTCTTATCGGAATGTGTCTTTAGTGCCGCAGGTGGTGTACTAACAGACCGTCGCATGCGACTATCCTCCGATAACGTTGACCGGCTTACTTTCCTGAAAATTAACCAGGCCTGGATCTCGCAGGAATTTGCCACTCCTCTGCCTGATTAAGTAATTGGGTGTCATCCAGGTCTCCTGATGTGTTCATCTTTCTACCACCTGAACTGCTATTCCTGGGCTCCAACACCGCCAGTTGCGGCTCAGAAGTGCAGGCTGCACAGTAAAAACATACGACCCAGTGTTATTGGGTTTTAGTAACGTCAGCTGATCCCCAGCTGTGTAGCCGGCAATGTGTCCTGCGACCGCCACACTGGCACAACAACCTAAATGTAAGGGAACCTGTCCCCCCCCCCCCCCGTCGTTTGTTACTGAAAGAGCCATCTTGTGCAGCAGTAATGCTGCACAAGGAAAAGGTAGCTCTTTTAGTTTAGCTCCTTGCACACACAGAACTTAACACTTATAAAATGTGTTCACTGATACCGTTATACCGTCCCGGAGCTGGGACTTTCCTTCGTAATGTGACGCAGCACAGCCGTCATTCCTACCCCCTTGGTGCCATGCGCTGCCTCCTCAGCGTTGTTTTATGCTGTCACGGAGCCTGCGCTGTTCTGTTATCCCTTGGCCATGCCCTATTTGCGCTGCCTGTCTTCTGACATAATTTGGTGTCAGGCTGGCTGCGCCTGTGCGGCCGCGCTGCCCGAGATCCCGCCTCGCAGTGTCTTCTGATTGAGTCACACTGCGGGCCTGGGATCCATGGGCATGCGCAGTGCATATCTTCCCCTCGGGCTCTCGCTCATCTCCCTCCGCCTTCTTTAGACTGTGCGCCGTCAGCTGATCCCTAATAGCATGCCACGGCCGTGACACCGCACAGTCTGAAGAAGAGGGAAGGAGGGGAGTGAGAGTCGAGGATATGCACTGTGCATGCCCATGGATCCAAGGCCCGCAGTGGGATTACGTTAGACGACACTGCGAGTTGGGATCTGGAGCAGCGTGGACGCACAGGCGCTGACAGCCTGACACCAAATTATGTCAGAAGACAGGCATTTTTAGTGTTTACTTCTGTGTTTGCAAGGAGCATAATTAAAAGAGCAACCTTTTCCTTTTGCATCCTTAGTGCTGCACAAGATGGCTCTTTCAGCTACAAACATCTGGGGGGGGGTTAAAGGTTCCCTTTCAACTTGCTCCAATCAGGCTTCGGCCTACACTCTGTTCCTCTGCTCCTCCTGCTGTCCCTGGGCTCTAACACCGCCAGTTGGTGCCTGGAAGTGCTGTCTGCACAGTCAACAGTCGCTCCTCTGTTATTGGGGTTCAGTAACGTCAGCTGAGCCCCAGCTGTGTGTGCGGCAATACCTCCAATCTGCTCCTCCTGCTGTCCCTGGGCTCTAACACCGCTAGTTGGTGCCTGGAAGTGCTGTCTGCACAGTCAACAGTCGCTCCTCTGTTATTGGGGTTCAGTAACGTCAGCTGATCCCCAGCTGTGTGTGCGGCAATACCTCCAATCTGCTCCTCCTGCTGTCCCTGGGCTCTAACACCGCCAGTTGGTGCCTGGAAGTGCTGTCTGCACAGTCAACAGTCGCTCCTCTGTTATTGGGGTTCAGTAACGTCACCTGATCCCCAGCTGTGTATCTGGCAACGTGTCATGCGACCGCCACGCTGGCACAACTAAAATGTAAGGGGACCTGTCCCCCCCCGCCCCTAGGCGTTTGTTACTGAAAGAGCCACCTTGTGCAGCACTAATACTGCACAAGGAAAAGGTCGCTCTTGAAATTATGCTCCTTGCAAACACTGAACTACACACTCATGTAATGTGTCCCCTCACACCGTCCAACCGTCCCGGAGGTGGGACTTTCCTTTGTAATGTGACGCAGCACAGCCGTCATTGCTACCCCCTTGGCACCGTGCGCTGCCTCCTTGGCGTTGTTTGATTCTGTCATGGACCCTGCGCTGTTATGTTATCCCTTGGCCATGTACAGTTTGCGCTGCCCGTCCTCTGACATCATTTGTTGTCGTCCTGGCTGCGCCTGTGCGTCCACGCTGCCCGAAATCCCACCTCGCAGTGTCGTCTAATGTGATCCCACAGTGGGCATGGTATCCATGGCCATGCGCAGTGCATATACTAGCCTCTCACTCCCCTTCTTCATGCTTCTTCAGACTAGGTGGCGTCAGCTGATCCTTAATAGCATGCCACGGCCGTGACGCCGCACAGTCTGAAGAAGCAGGAAGGAGGTGAGTGAGAGGCGATGATATGCACTGCGCATGCCCATGGATCCCTGGCCCGCAGTGGGATTACATTAGATGACACTGCGAGGTTGGATCTCGGGCAGCTTGGACGCACAGGCACTGCCAGCCTGACACCTAAATGATGTCAGAAGACGGGCACCGCTAACTGTGCATGGCCAAGGGATAACATTACAGCGCGGGCTCCGTGACAGAACCAAACAACGTTGAGGAGGTGGCGCACGGCACCAAGGGGGTTGGAATGACGGCTGTGCTGTGTCACATTACAAAGGAAAGTTCCACTTCCGGGACGGTTTGACGGTGTGAGGGGACACATTATATGAGTGTGTACTTCAGCGTTTGCAAGGAGCATAATTTTCGGAGCCACCATTTTCCATGTGCAGTATTACTGCTGTACAAGATGGCTCTTTCAGCAACAAATGCCTGGGGGGGGGGTTAAAGGTTCCCTTTCAACTTGCTCCACCGCAGGCTTCGGCCTACACTCTGCTCCTCTTTGATTCCCTGGGTTTCAACACTGTCAGTTGCCACCTGGAAGTGTTGTATACACAGAAAAAACACTAGCTGATGTGTCAGTGGGGTTCAGCACCGCCAGCTGTTCCCCTGCTGTGTAGTCGGCAACGTGTCCAGCACAAGCCACGCTGGCACAACAGAACAAAAGCTGCCACAAGTGCAGGCTTCGGCCTACACTCTGCTCCTCTCCTCCTGCTGCTGCCCCTGGGCTCAAACACCGCTAGTTTTTGCCCGGAAGTGCTAGCTGCACAGAGAAAAACACCAGCCAATGTGTTAGTGGGGTTCAGCAACGCCAGCTGTTCCCCTGCTGTGTAGCCGGCAATGTGACCTGCAAACGCCACGCAGGCACATGAACTGAAATTAAAGGGACCCTGCCACCCACCCCAAGGTGTTTCTATGTATAACAGCTACCTTGTACAGCAGTAATGCTGCATTTGTACAAGGTGGCTGACTTTTTCTCCTTGCCAACGTGGAACTCAACACGTACAAAATGTGACTCATTGAGACCATTCCACTGTCCCTGAAGTGTGATTTTCCTTTCTAATGACACGCACCAGCCCCCTTGGGAGCGCTGCCCGTCTTCTGACATCATTGGTTGGCTGCCTGTGCCTGGGCGTCCGCCCTGCCCGACACAACCCCCCTCGTTGTCTCATATATTTTGGCTGCGAGGGTGTGATTGATGGGCATGTGCAGTGCATATGTTCGCCTGTCTTAACTCATCTCCTTCCGCCTTCTTCAGACTGTGCGGCCTCATGGCCGTGGTAGGCGATAAAGGATCAGCTGAGGCCGCCCAGTCTGAAGCAGGTGTAAGGACATGTGTGAGCGGCAAACATATTTACTGCACAAGGCCACGAATCCCAGCCACGCAGTGTGATTTGTTGAAAACACACTGCGGGTCTGGGATTCATGGCCATTGCTAACCGCACCGGCCAACATGAAATGAGGTGAGAAGACAGGCAGCGCTCACAGCGCATGGCCAAGGGATCACAATAGCGCAGTTTCCTGTACAGCAAATAACAATGCTCAGGAGGCTGCGCCCAGCACCAAGGCGTTATTTATGTGCACCTGTGCTGCGTCTCCTTAAAAAGACAAGTCACGCCTCCAATACAGAACTGAACTACTGTTCAATGGTCTAAATTGTGTACGTCTTTCATTCTGCGTGTGCAATGAGCAAAACTTAAAGAGCAACCTTTAACTTGTGGAGCTTTACTGCTGCACAAGGTGTGGCTCTTCAACATTGTAACACCTGAGGGTGAGTTAAAGGTTACCTTTGAAATTGGTTCAAGTAGGCTTCCGCCTACACTCTGCTCCTCCTGCAGACCCTGGGCTCTAACTACGCCAGTTGGGGCCCGGAAGTGCTGGCTGCACAGAGAAAAACACGCACCATTGTGTCAGTGGGGTTCAGCACCGCCAGCTGTTCCCCTGCTGTGTAGCCGGCATCGTGTCCAGCACAAGCCACGCTGGCACAACAGACCAAAAGCTGCCACCAGTGCAGGCTTCGGCCTACACTTTGCTCCTCTCCTCCTCCTGCTGACCCTGGGCTCTAACACCGCCAGTTTTTGCCCGGACGTGCTAGCTGCACAGAGTAAAACACCAGTCAATGTGTCTGTGGGGTTCAGCACCGCCAGCTGTTCCCCTGCTGTGTAGCTGGCAACGTGTCCTGCAAACGCCATGCAGGCACCTGAACTGAAATTAAAGGGAACCAGCCCCCACCCCCCCAGGTGTTTCTATGTATAACAGCCACCTTGTACAGCAGTACTGCTGCATTTGTACAAGGTGTCTGATTTTTTTTCCTTGCCCACGTTTAATTAAACACGTACTAAATGTGTCTCATTGAGACCATTCCACTGTCCCTGAGGTGTGACTTTCCTTTCTAATGATACGCAGCACCATCCTTGGTAGCGCTTCCCGTCTTTTGACATCATTGGTTAGCTGGCTGCGCCTGTGTGTCTGCCCTGCTCGAAACAACGCCCCTCGGTGTCTTATTTTGTTGGACAGCGAGGGTGTGATTGATGGGCATGTGCAGTGCATATGTTTGCCTGTGTTCACTCATCTCCTTCCGCCTTCTTCAGACTGGGTGGCCTCATGGCCGCGGCATGCGATAAGGGATCAGATGAGGCCGCCCAGTCTGAAGCAGGTGTAAGGACATGTGTGAGCGGCAAACATATTTACTGCACAAGGCCACGAATCCCAGCCACGCAGTGTGTTTTTTTGAAAACACACTGTGGGTCTGGGATTCATGTCCATCGCTAACGGCAACGACCGACATGAAATGAGGTCAGAAGACAGGAAGCGCTCACAGCGCATGGCCAAGGGATAACAATAGCGCAGTCTCCTGTACAGCAAACAACAACGCTCAGGAAGCTGCGCCCATGCACCAAGGTGTTTTTTTGGACACCTGTGCTGCGTCTCCTTAAAAAGACAAGTCACGCCTCCACTACTGTTTGACAGTATAATGGGCTAAATAGTGTACGTGTTTTATTCAGCGTGTGCAAGGAGCAAAATTAATTGAGCAACCTTTTACTTGTGCAGCATTAATGCTGCACAAGGTGTGGCTCTTGTACCTTGCTACACCTGAGGGGGGGTTAAAGGTTACCTTTAAAATTGGTTCAACTAGGCTTCGGCCTACACTCTGCTCCTCTCCTCCTCCTGCTGCCCCTGGGCTCTAACACCGCTAGTTTTTGCCCGGAAGTGCTAGCTGCACAGAGAAAAACACCCGCCATTGTGTTAGTGGGGTTCAGCAGCGCCAGCTGTTCCCCTGCTGTGTAGCCGGCATCGTGTCCAGCACAAGCCACGCTGGCACAACAGACCAAAAGCTGACACCAGTGCAGGCCTCGGCCTACACTTTGCTCCTCTCCTCCTCCTGCTGACCCTGGGCTCTTACACCGCCAGTTTTTGCCCAGACATGCTAGCTGCACAGAGAAGAACACCAGCCAATGTGTTAGTGGGGTTCAGCACCGCCAGCTGTTCCCCTGCTGTGTAGCCGGCAACGTGACCTGCAAACGCCATGCAGGCACATGAACTGAAATTGAAGGGAGCCTGCTCCCCACCCCCAGGTGTTTCTATGTATAATAGCCACCTTGTACAGCAGTACTGCTGCATTTGTACAAGGTGGCTGACTTTTTCTCCTTGCCCACGTTTAATTAAACACGTACTAAATGTGTCTCATTGAGACCATTCCACTGTCCCTGAGGTGTGACTTTCCTTTTTAATGACACGCATCACCCCCATTGTTAGCGCTGCCCGTCTTCTGACATCATTGGTTGGCTGGCTGTGCCTGTGCGTCCGCCCTGCCCGACACAACGCCCCTCGTTGTCTCATATATTATGACTGCGAGGGTGTGATTGCTGGGCACGAGCAGTGCATATCTTCGCCTGTCTTCACTCCCCTCCTTCCGCCTTCTTCAGACTGTGCGGCCTCATGGCCGTGGCAGGCGATAAGGGATCAGCTGAGGCCACCCAGTCTGAAGCAGGTGTAAGGACATGTGTGAGCGGCGAACATATTTACTGCACAAGGCCACGAATACCAGCACCGCAGTGTGACTTTATGAAAAGGCACTGTGGTTCTGGAATTTGTGGCCATCGTTAACCGCACCGGCCAACATGAAATGAGGTCATAAGACGGCCTGCACTAACAGGGTATTGCCAAGGGATAACACAAGAGCGCAGTCTCCTGTACTGCAAATAACAACGGTAAGGAATCAGCGCCCAGCACCTAGGTGTAAATTTTGACACCTGTGCTGCGTCTTCTTCAAAAGAAAAGTCACGCCTCCACTACTGTTTCACAGTATAATGGGCTAAATAGTGTACGTGTTTTATTCAGCGTGTGCAAGGAGCAAAATTAAGAGAGCAACCTTTGACTTGTGCAGCATTAATGCTGTTCAAGGTGTGGCTCTTGTACCTTGCAACACCTGAGGGGGGGTTAAAGGTTACCTTTGAAATTGTTTCAACTAGGCTTCGGCCTACAATCTGCTCCTTTCCTCCTCCTGCTGACCCTGGGCTCTAACACCGCTAGTTTTTGCCCTGAAGTGCTAGCTGCACAGAGAAAAACACCAGCCAATGTGTTAGTGGGGTTCAGCAGCGCCAGCTGTTCCCCTGCTGTGTAGCCGGCATCGTGTCCAGCACAAGCCACGCTGGCACAACCGACCAAAAGCTGCCACCAGTGCAGGCTTCGGCCTACACTCTGCTCCTCTCCTCCTGCTGCTGCCCCTGGGCTCAAACACCGCTAGTTTTGGCCCGGAAGTGCTAGCTGCACAGAGAAAAACACCAGCCAATGTGTTAGTGGGGTTCAGCATCACCAGCTGTTCCCCTGCTGTGTAGCCGGCAACGTGACCTGCAAACGCCACGCAGGCACATGAAATGAAATTGAAGAGAGCCTGCCCCCCACCCCCAGGTGTTTCTATGTATAACAGCTACCTTGTACAGCAGTACTGCTGCATTTGTACAAGGTGGCTGACTTTTTTTACTTGCCCACGTGGAACTCAACACGTACAAAATTTGTCTCATTGAGACCATTACACTGTCCCTGAGGTGTGACTTTCCTTTCTAATGATACGCAGCACCATCCTTGGTAGCGCTTCCCGTCTTTTGACATCATTGGTTAGCTGGCTGCGCCTGTGCGTCCGCCCTACTCCAAACAACGCCCCTCGGTTTCTTATTTATTTTGTCAGCGAGGGTATGGTTTATGGGCACGAGCAGTGCATATGTTAGCCTGTCGTCACTCATCTCCTTCCGCCTTCTTCAGACTGTGCAGCCTCATGGCCGCGGCATGTGAGAAGGGATCAGCAGAGGCCGCCCAGTCTGAAGCAGGTGTAAGGACATGTGTGAGCGGCCAAAATATTTACTGCTCAAGGCCACGAATCCCAGCACCGCAGTGTGACTTTATGAAAAGGCACTGTGGGTCTGGGATTTATGGCCATCGTTAACCGCACCGGCCAACATGAAATGAGGTCATAAGACGGGCAGCGCTAACAGGGCATTGCCAAGGGATAACACAAGAGCGCAGACTCCTGTACAGCAAATAACAACGCTTAGGAAGCTGCGCCAAGCACCAAGGCGTTATTTGGGACACCTGTGCTGCGTCTCCTTAAAAAGACAAGTCACGCATCCACTACAGTTTGACTGTAGAATGGTCTAAATTGTGTACGTCTTTCATTCAGCGTGTGCAAGTAGACAAATTAATAGAGCAACTTTTCACTTGTGCAGCATAAATACTGCACAAGGTGTGTCTCTTGTACTTTGTAACACCTGAGGGGGGGTTAAAGGTTTCCTTTGAAATTGGTTCAACTAGGCTTCGGCCTACACTCTGCTCCTCTCCTCCTCCTCCTGCTTCACCACGGGCTCTAACATCGCTAGTTTTTGCCCGCAAGTGTTAGCTGCACAGAGAAAAACACCCGCCATTGTGTTAGTGGGGTTCAGCAACGCCAGCTGTTCCCCCACTGTGTAGCCGGCAAAGTGTCCTGCAAACGCAACGCAGACACAAAGCTGCCTCCAGTGCAGGCTTCGGCCTACACTCTGCTCCCCCTGCTTACCTTTTGCTCCAGCACCTCTAGTTGGGGCTCTAGGAAGACAATCTTTAATAGGCAACGCATCTGGGTTTCAGCACCGTCAGCTGTTTCCGGGTACTGTCAAACTCACTGAGACACCTATGCGTCGCCCCGTCGTGTTGCGGTCGAGTTAGCCAACTCCAGGGTGCCTCCAGTTTAGGAGCTTCCTATGTGGGCTGCATGAATTGGTAGTCAAGGCTGGTTCTGTAGTGCCAGTAGGCCCAGCTCCCCCTGTAGGACTGTTGGGGTTCGGTAACTGCGGCTGCCTCGCGGCCTAGCTGTTCTCTCCTCTCCTGTGGGCCTTCGGGTCCACCACCTGGTTCCAGCACCGTCAGCTGGTTCCGGGCCGAGCTTTTGGCTTAGGTGCCTCCTCCTGGGTATCCGAGTTCCACCAACGCCAGGCGGTCCTTGGTAGTGCTTTTAAGCGCGGGCACCTACAGCTTAGTAACCGGGTTCCAGCACCGTTAGCTGGTCCTCGGTCGTGCCATTGGCTCTTGCACACTGGGGCAACGCATCCGGGTTCCAGCACCGCCAGCTGGTTCTCGGCAGTGTTATTGTCACAGGTACTCCCTCGTGTCAAACCTGGTTTCAGCACCGTCAGCTGTTTCCGGGTTGTGTCAAGCTCGCTGAGACGCCTATGCTTGCCCCGTCGTGTTGCGGTCGAGTTAGCCAACTCCAGGGTGCCTCCAGTTTAGGAGCTTCCTATGTGGGCTGCATGAATTGGTAGTCAAGGCTGGTTCTGTAGTGTCAGTAGGCCCAGCTCCCCCTGTAGAACTGTTGGGGTTCGGTAACTGCGGCTGCCTCGCGGCCTAGCTGTTCTCTCCTCTCCTGTGGGCCTTCGGGTCCACCACCTGGTTCCAGCACCGTCAGCTGGTTCCGGGCCGAGCTTTTGGCTTAGGTGCCTCCTGCTGGGTATCCGAGTTCCGCCAACGCCAGGCGGTCCTTGGTAGTGCTTTTAAGCGCGGGCACCTACAGCTTAGTAACCGGGTTCCAGCACCGTCAGCTGGTCCTCGGTCGTGCCATTGGCTCTTGCACACTGGGGCAACGCATCCGGGTTCCAGCACCGCCAGCTGGTTCTCGGCAGTGTTTTTGTCACAGGTACTCCCTCGTGCCAAACCTGGTTTCAGCACCGTCAGCTGTTTCCGGGTTGTGTCAAGCTCGCTGAGACGCCTATGCTTGCCCCGTCGTGTTGCGGTCGAGTTAGCCAACTCCAGGGTGCCTCCAGTTTAGGAGCTTCCTATGTGGGCTGCATGAATTGTTAGTCAAGGCTGGTTCTGTAGTGCCAGTAGGCCCAGCTCCCCCTGTAGGACTGTTGGGGTTCGGTAACTGCGGCTGCCTCACGGCCTAGCTGTTCTCTCCTCTCCTGTGGGCCTTCGGGTCCACCACCTGGTTCCAGCACCGTCAGCTGGTTCCGGGCCGAACTTTTGGCTTAGGTGCCTCCTCCTGGGTATCCGAGTTCCGCCAACGCCAGGCGGTCCTTGGTAGTGCTTTTAAGCGCAGGCACCTACAGCTTAGTAACCGGGTTCCAGCACCGTCAGCTGGTCCTCGGTCGTGCCATTGGCTCTTGCACACTGGGGCAACGCATCCGGTTTCCAGCACCGCCAGCTGGTTCTCGGCAGTGTTTTTGTCACAGGTACTCCCTCGTGCCAAACCTGGTTTCAGCACCGTCAGCTGTTTCCGGGTTGTGTCAAGCTCGTTGAGACGCCTATGCTTGCCCCGTCGTGTTGCGGTCGAGTTAGCCAACTCCAGGGTGCCTCCAGTTTAGGAGCTTCCTATGTGGGCTGCATGAATTGGTAGTCAAGGCTGGTTCTGTAGTGCCAGTAGGCCCAGCTCCCCCTGTAGGACTGTTGGGGTTCGGTAACTGCGGCTGCCTCACGGCCTAGCTGTTCTCTCCTCTCCTGTGGGCCTTCGGGTCCACCACCTGGTTCCAGCACCGTCAGCTGGTTCCGGGCCGAGCTTTTGGCTTAGGTGCCTCCTCCTGAGTCTCCGAGTTCCGCCAACGCCAGGCGGTCCTTGGTAGTGCTTTTAAGCGCGGGCACCTACAGCTTAGTAACCGGGTTCCAGCACCGTCAGCTGGTCCTCGGTCGTGCCATTGGCTCTTGCACACTGGGGCAACGCATCTGGGTTCCAGCACCGCCAGCTGGTTCTCGGCAGTGTTTTAGTCACAGGTACTCCCTCGTGCCCAGCCTGGTTCCAGCACCGTCAGCTGTTTCCGGGTACTGTCAAACTCACTGAGACACCTATGCGTTGCCCCGTCTTGTTGCGGTCGAGTTAGCCAACTCCAGGGTGCCTCCAGTTTAGGAGCTTCCTATGTGGGCTGCATGAATTGTTAGTCAAGGCTGGTTCTGTAGTGCCAGTAGGCCCAGCTCCCCCTGTAGGACTGTTGGGGTTCGGTAACTGCGGCTGCCTCGCGGCCTAGCTGTTCTCTCCTCTCCTGTGGCCCTTCGGGTCCACCACCTGGTTCCAGCACCGTCAGCTGGTTCTCGGCAGTGTCTTTTGCTCTTGTACCTTCTGCTCCCCATCCTGGTTCCAGTACCGTCAGCTGGTTCCGGGCAGAGCCTTTGGCTTAGGTGCCTCCTTCTGGGTATCCAAGTTCCACCAACGTCAGGTGGTCCTTGGTAGTGCTTTCAGGCACGGGTACCTCCTGCTTAGTAACCGGGTTCCAGTAACGTCAGCTGGTCCTCGGTAGTTCCATTGGCTCTTGGACCTTCGGCTACCCATCCGGGTTCCAGTACCGTCAGCTGGTTCTCGGCAGTGTCTTTTGCTCTTGTACCTTCTGCTCCCCATCCTGGTTCCAGTACCGTCAGCTGGTTCCGGGCAGAGCCTTTGGCTTAGGTGCCTCCTTCTGGGTATCCGAGTTCCGCCAACGTCAGGCGGTCCTTGGTAGTGCTTTTTAGCACGGGTACCTCCTGCTTAGTAACCGGGTTCCAGTAACGTCAGCTGGTCCTCGGTAGTTCCATAGGCTCTTGAACCTTCGGGTAGCCATCCGAGTTCCAGTTCCATCAGCTGGTTCTTGGCATTTTCTCAGCCTTCTTGTACCTTCTGCTACATTTCCAAGTTGAAGACCCTAACGTCGACGACCCAGAAGACCACCCCGATGACGACGATGACGACGGCGGAGACGACGACACTGGAGATGACGACCCTGGAGACGACGACATGGAAGACCGAGAAGCAGAAGAACAAGAGGCTGCAGAACAAAGAGCAGAAGAACATTAAGCATAACACTTAATATCAGAGCAAAAGATATTATCTAAATTATATGCAGAAGAAGACTAAGCAGTGTATGGGAGTGAGTCCGTTCCTCCTCGTGGTGCCCCTGGATAAAGCCTGATGCTGCAGGCCAAACTGAACGCGGACAAATGTAACTTTTGTGACTGGCAGAACGGAAGGTGTAATCTTCCAACTTTTATAGATAACAACTACGGGAATGCCTGTCACAAATGAGAATATGATGAAGAAGAAGAATAGGAAGAATAATAACAGTTGAATAAAATGAATATGTAGAATAGGAAGAATAATAATAGTTGAATAAAATGAATATGAAGAATGTATAAAAAAAAAAAAAAAGGTAAAGGATGAAGAAGAAGATGAATAAGGTGAAGAAGAAGTTGATGTCAAAGATGCTGATGATGATGAAGATGAAAGTGTGGGAAAAGTAAAAAAAAAAGAAGGGGAAGGGCGTGGAATAGTGAAACATCAATATCTGACAAAATTAAAAAAAAATTTACATAGTCAATATCTTTGTCACTTTGAACGTCTTTAAAAAAATAAAAACATGCTATTCTATTTGATTGGGCTAAACCTCTATGACTTTAATGTCTCCGCCACCTCCCCAAATACATCCTGCATTATTCTTAGTTGTTTTCATTCATGTAGAATGAACCTACAAGGAAAGAAAGGGTTTATTTTAATTCCGATATTTTGGTCCCATTGACTTGCATTGGGATCGGGTATCGGTATCGGCGATATCCGATATTTTTTGAATATCGGCCGATCCTATCCGATACCGATACTTTACGATATCGGAAGGTATCGCTCAACACTACTCATCAGCCCTTCAGTTGAACCAATCCAGCGGATCATGTTGTAGTACCAGTTCCCTGTACAAGGGTAAATGTTCATAGGCCAGAGTTTCCCTGGAATTTGCTAAACTGAGTGACTAGTGCCAAGTCTGTCTATGGTAGCATTTTTAAAGGGCCACTGTCACCCCCTCCAGCTGTTATAAACTAAAAGAGCCACCTTGTGCAGCCCCGCAGTGTGTTATGCATTATTCACAGTGCGGGGCTGGGATTCCCAAGGTGGGTGGATGCACTGGCTGCACAGGTGCAGTCTGCAAGCCTGGCTGTGACGTCAGACGGCCAGAGCTCACTGCGCCTGCACCAGACAGTACTACACAGCGCAGGCACCGGATTTCATGGGAAAACAGTGCGGAGGGGGTGTGCCAGGCGCCCCTGAAGATTTGACTGACGGCAGTGTGGCGTTTCAAGCAGGGGGGTGAGGACCTGCCTCCCTGTCTAAAGAAAGGTATTTTGGAGAAGTTATAAAACGCTTTATTTTGGGATTAAATGCACCAAAAGCTAAAAGAGCCACCTTGTTAGAATGCAGCATTACTGCTGCACAAGGTGGCTCTTTTAGTTTATAATGGCTGGAGGGGGTGACAGGGCCCTTTAAGCACATCGCTTCTGACATACATTATAGGTGACCTTTGCTTCTCAAAAGCATCAAAGAACTTTGGGCACCTATCACCAATTTACCATTTGTCCTTCCTTGGATCATTTTTGCTAAGGTACTGTAAGCATGGTGGACTGTACTGTTGCGTTGTAGAATGTGAAAGTGTAGGGCATAGTGTGTAGGATAGGTATTGTAAAATGTAATTAGTTGACTATACATAGGTAGTGACGTTAGGGTAAGACAAGGTTAATGTTTGGGACTAGCACTCACTGGGAGGGGTAAGTGTTAGGGTAAGTGACTGCTTCCTGTTAGTTAGGGAGTTTGAGTTGGAAGTGGAAAGTGAGCAGTGCTGGCTAATGGGTGATCTTCAGTGAGGTGAGAGATAGTGTGATCCTGAAGAGAAGTGACTGACAAGACAAAGTGGCTTTCCAAAGAAGAACACTTGGATAGGACACCGAGTCACAAACCCCAGAGCCTGTAACGCAGAAGGTAACGGACATAAGCAAGACTGAGTATGATGGACTAGTGGGGAGCCCGAGTGCTAGGGTTTGGGGGCACCAGTAATGGAAAGAATAGGATGTGGAACCAAAGAGCAAGTATGGAGACTTGCTGATCAGGACTGTAGCGAAAAAGTTGGGTTGTGCGGGAGTAAAGGTAAACAGTGTGCCTCACTAGTCTTGGAGTAAAGTACGGAGAAATTAGATTGAAAGTGGAAAATACTTTATACTGTAAAGGAAATGTCCATAAGACTTTACACCCATTATCTCTTGAAAAATACCTTTACCAAGTTAGCCCTAATAAAGAGTTGGTCTTGTAACAAAAGTCTCCCTCATTGAGCTGTGAAACACACGTTCCTAGCCAGCCCACATCACACTCTACATGCGGCTTGCATGGGCGAAAGGCCCTCGCTGCACAAGTCCACACATCCAGCCAGGACCTATACATTCATGTAGCTTGTCGAGGCATAAAAGTAGACAAGTGCCTTGGCCGCAGTTATCACCGCATGCTGTGCTACAGCACTACTAACCACTGAATATTGTGAGCACTGAGGACCTTCTATTTTAGAGATGCTCTGACCCAGTAATCTAGCTGTCAAAATGTATCCCTTTTCCATATTGTTGCTTGTTTTTTTCTGCTTCTAAGTTCCAACATAACAACTTCAACAAGTGACTTTTCATTTGCTACCTGTAATTCCACCTCTTGACACGTGCCATTATAACAAGATAATGTTATTCACTTCTATTGTCTGTGGTTTTAATGTCCTGGGTGATCAGTCTATATACAGTACAGACCAAAAGTTTGGACACACCTTCTCATTTAAAGATTTTTCTTTATTTTCATGACTATGAAAATTGTAAATTCACACTGATGGCATCAAAACTATGAATTGATACATGTGGAATTATATACCTAACAAAAAAGTGTGAAACAACTGAAAATATGTCTTATATTCTAGGTTCTTCAAAGTAGCCACCTTTTGCTTTGATGACTGCCTTGCACACTCTTTGCATTCTCTTGATGAGCTTCAAGAGGTAGTCACCAGAAATGGTCTTCCAACAATCTTGAAGGAGTTCCCAGAGATGCTTAGCACTTGTTGGCCCTTTTGCCTTCACTCTGCAGTCCAGCACATCCCAGACCATCTCGATTGGGTTCAGATCTGGTGACCGTGGAGGCCATGTCATCTGGCGTAGCACCCCATCACTCTCCTTCTTGGTCAAATAGCCCTTACACAGCCTGGAGGTGTGTTTGGGGTCATTGTCCTGTTGAAAAAGAAATGATGGTTCAACTAAACGCAAACCGGATGGAATAGCATGCCGCTGCAAAATGCTGTTGTAGCCATGCTGGTTCAGTATGCCTTCAATTTTGAATAAATCCCCATCAGTTTCACCAGCAAAGCACCCCCACACCATCACACCTTCTCCTCCATGCTTCACGGTGGGAACTAGGCATGTAGAGTCCATCCGTTCACCTTTTCTGCGTCGCACAAAGACACGGTGGCTGGAACCTAAGATCTCAAATTTGTACTCATCAGACCAAAGCACAGATTTCCACTGGTCTAATGTCCATTCCTTGTGTTCATTAGCCCAAACAAGTCTCTTCTGCTTGTTGCCTGTCCTTAGCAGTGGTTTCCTAGCAGCTATTTTACCATGAAGGCCTGCTGCAAAAAGTCTCCTCTTAACAGTTGTTGTAGAGATGTGTCTGCTGCTAGAACTCTGTGTGGCATTGACCTGGTCTCTAATCTGAGCTGTTGTTAACCTGCGATTTCTGAGGCTGGTGACTCGGATAAACTTATCCTCAGAAGCAGAGGTGAGTCTTGGTCTTCCTTTCCTGGGGCGGTCCTAATGTGAGCCAGTTTCTTTGTAGCGCTTGATGGTTTTTGCAACTGCACTTGGGGACACTTTCAAAGTTTTCCCAATTTTTCAGACTGACTGACCTTCATTTCTTAAAGTAATGATGGCCACTCGTTTTTCTTTACTTAGCTTCTTTTTTCTTGCCATAATACAAATTCTAACAGTCTATTCAATAGGACTATGAGCTGTGTATCCACCAGACTTCTGCACAACACAACTGATGGTCCCAACCCCATTTATAAGGCAAGAAATCCCACTTATTAAACCTGACAGGGCAGACCTGTGAAGTGAAAACCATTTCCGGTGACTGCCTCTTGAAGCTCATCAAGAGAATGCCAAGAGTGTGCAAAGCAGTCAAAGCAAAAGGTGGCTACTTTGAAGAACCTAGAATATAAGACATAATTTCAGTTGTTTCACACTTTTTTGTTGAGTATATAATTCCCCATGTGTTAATTCATAGTTTTGATGCCTTCAGTGTGATGTACAATTTTCATAGTCATGAAAATACAGAAAAATCTTTAAATGAGAAGGTGTGTCCAAACTTTTGGTCTGTACTGTACAACAACGATATCCTAGTGGAATGTAACAATTCCTTTGCCATAAGAATGCAGTATACAGTTTTTACACAGTTTTGGCTACAGATGGGTCATGTTGTTTTGTTCAATATAAGTCAATGGATACAGGATGCCTTGTGCTTATTAATAGCAATATAATATAAACAGTTCAATAAATAATGGAATGGATTTAATTGCCACCTGTGGTTATTTTTAAGATATAATTTTGAAGGCAAAAGTCTGTTTTACCAGGTGTCCACCTAATTGACTGAAATATGGATTAGTATAGAGACTGTAGCCAGGTGGCTAGGCCTTGTTTGATGGCCCCATGAGTCTATTCTGTTTGAGGTTTTATTTGGCAGGTAAAACATGAAGTGAGATAATTACATTGTGCAAATGTAACATTTCACACCAAAAGGAAACATCAATTATTTTTTATCTCTCATGATAATGGACTGGCTAAATACACCCGGGATATCCAAACTAGATACAATTACAAAGTAGAAGTTATCAAATAAGGGAGTGGCAAAGTGGACAATTGAATTTCTACATTGATATATGCAGATTGTCTTCTGCAATTCTAAAATGTTTTTCATTATTTTGAATTTTACTTTGTTTATTTGGTGAACATCACGATCCAGATTGTAGTAGGTTCTATTTAATGATAGACAGTATTTGATGTAGAAACTAAATAAAGTATTTTATGACTTCCTAGAGCAGAAACCAGAGCTGTAAATATAGTTGCCAAGTATTTTTCTAATCTGTAAATTCAAGTAAAAAAGAGCAAGATTTATTGAGCACACTTTACATAAGCACTAGAGACACATTACTGATCATTGGTTTTATACTCAAAGAATTTATGTTTTGAAGTTGTCATTGAGCAGTGTAGATGCAATTATTAAAAAATCATACATACAAAATATTCTATTTTAGAAAATGTTAATTATCTAAAGTAATAATAAATTATAAATATAGGCAATGGCATTTGTTAAAAGGTAAATTTATAGCTAAATATATAGAATGTACAGTTGTATGACAAAGTGTCTGCCCCCTCCTGATTTCCTATTCTTTTGCATGTTTGTCACACTTAAATGTTTCAGATCTCCAAGCAAATTAAAATACTAGTGTGAGGAACCCCGTGACCAACCTGTCCAGGTCTGGACACGAGTCCCGCACTGTGCAGAAAGGGACGGGTGGACAGCATCTGTCGATACAGAAAGACACGGTCGCAGGCGTGCAGGACCTGCGGCACATGATCACAGGAGAAGGGGCTAGGGCGGGTTCAGCCGCCAGAGCTCCCAGACAAATCAGCGGATCACCGAGAGTAATACCGGGGGGTGACTGGCTGGGGCGCTGACAAGCATGTAAACAGAAGAATAACCGGGTACAAACGGGTGTCAGGAAATCGAGCGGGGATAACCTGAGCCGAGGGAACAACCGAAAGGGAAGTCAGAAACCAAGCCATGGTCAGAAAAACAGATAATCTATGGACATAACCTAAACAATAGGCAAGTGCGATGTGGGGGATAGGCCGGGTCAAAACGGGATGAAAACTCACAAGACAGGTACAAGGCACAAACACACAAGGGTACTGGTGTCACTTAACTCAGTGGCAGGCAGAAGTATTACTGAATAGGATGCAAGCCTCCAGCGGCTATAAAAAGCCCTCCTCTATTTAAAGGGAGGCTACCAGCATTAACCCCCAAGGCTCCTGCTCAAATCCTACCATAGGATCATGACAATTTGATTAAATGCAGTTTTTAAATGAAGGCCTTTATTAGGGGAAAAAATCCAAATCTACAGGGCCCTGTGTGAAAAAGTGATTGCCACCCCCCTTTTGAAACAAAAATTAAAGGGACTCTGTCACCTGAATTTGGAGGGAACAATTTTCAGCCATAGGGGCGGGGTTTTTGGGTGTTTAATTCACCCTTTCCTTACCCGCTGGCTGCATGCTGGCTGCAATATTGGATTGAAGTTCATTCTCTGTCCTCCATAGTACACGCCTGCGCAAGGCAAGATTGCCTTGTGCAGGCATGTACTACAGAGGACAGAGAATGAACTTCAATCCAATATTGCAGCCAGCATGCAGCCAGCGGGTAAGAAAAGGGTGAATCAAACACCCGAAAACCCCGCCCATATGGCTGAAAATTGTTCCCTCCAAATTCAGGTGACAGAGTCCTTTTAAGTGTGGTTTATCACATCTTTGGGAAGCTGAGTTCAAATTCCCTAACCACACAAAGGCCTGATTACTATCATACCTGTTCTCAGTCAAGAAATCACTTAAATAGGAAATGCCTGACAAAGTGAAGTAGACCAAAAGACAATCAAAAGCTAGATATCATGCTGTGATCCAAAGAAATTCAGGAACAAATAAAAAACAATGTAATTGAGATCTTTCAGTCTAGAAAAGGTTATAAAGCCATTTCTAAAGCTTTGGACACCATCAAACTACAGTGAGAGCCATTGTTCACAAATGATAAAAACATGGAACAGTGGAGAACCTTCCCAGGAGTGGCCGACCTACCAGTATTACACTAAGAGAGCAGTAGCGACTCATCCAAGAGGTCACAAAAGATGCCACAACAACATCTAAAGATCTGCCGGCCTCAATTGCCTCAGTTAATTTCAGTGTTCATGACTCCACCAAAGGAAATACTGGGCAAAAATGGCATGCATGGCAGAGTTCCAAGACGAAAACCACTTCTGAGCAATAAGAACATAAATGCTCATCTTAGCTTTACCAGAAAACATCTTGATGACCCTCAATATGTTTGGAAGAATATTCTGTGGACTGACAAGACAAAAGTTGAACTTTTTAGAAGGTGTATGTCCCATTACATCTGACATAGAAGTAACACAGCATTTCAGAAAATTAAAATCATACCTACAGTAAAATATGGTGGTAGTAGTATAATTGGCTGGTGATGATGCCATTAGTAGTGCATCTACTAGCATCATCTTGTATTCCCACATTTTTTGATAACACTCCAGTGATGGAAGTTAGCATGGCACTTTGTGCTAGAAGCAGGGATCCAACAGAGTGGCCATTAATCAGCATCTGTAACAATCTGGGCTTCTTAACAGTTGTTGTGCAGGCACAGCAGCATGTATTGCCTAATGTTTGCCAGGCTGCCCAGAGGCAACAACAAGCTGTCCTCGGTGGGAGGTGTGTCATCTGGGTGTTCTGTATCCTCTCTGTCCCCAGCCATGCTCCAGTAATGCCTGTGAGCTGCTTTCAATTCCACCCTGCTGGGAACATGTTTTTTCCTCCTCCTCCACCTCCTCCTCCTCCACCTCCTCCTCCTCCTCCACCTCCTCCTCCTCCTCCTCTTATACAACTGTCCCTGGGCATCACACTTGTGTGTCTGCCCACAGTTCGTACACGAACAGATCCTCCAAAACATTGTGGACACCTGGCCTGATAATGGTGTGAATAGTCCCTGGTCCTCCTCCTCTTCTTCCTCTTGTGCCATCATAACCTGAAGCTCTATTTTTCTAGGAGGCATAGAAGTGGGATAGTAACATGGAGTACACTCCATGGGGCACACATGTCCCACATGGTGGCCCTCTTGTTTGTCGTGAAGTGTTGTTCCGCAGAGTGACTCACCCGTGCATGCTGCAGCTCTTACTCCAATATCGTTTGCTGTTGCTTACACAGTCTCTCCATCATGTGCGAGGTGGAGTTCCCTCTTTTGGGTACATTGCATATGAAGCATTAAGTGGGAAGGTAGAAGTAAAGCTGCAGTGCAGACAAAAGAGAAACATCAAAGTGAGAACACCAAAAGTGTGCACCAAGGGCCTGCACTTTCAGCAGCAGCTCTGACATATCTGTGCAGTTTTTAAAGAAGCTCCACACCACCAAATTCACATGCACCAGACAAGGGATGTGCATCAAACTAGCTAGGCCCAGAGCTGCTACGAGATTTCACCCCTTATCGCGCATCACTATGTGGGGCTTGAGGCGACACCAACCACACATCTGTCTATTCTTTGATCCCCATCCGCAACTCCTTCGAGGTGTGGGATTTTTACCACAAACAGATGGGTTTCAGAACAGGCTGCTGTGGTTTACCCCTAGTTGTGCTGAAGTTGTTGGTGCAGGTGTTATGCTAACTGGATGAGGAGGCATTGGAGTAAGTGGAATAGGAGGAGGAGTAAACATGAACAGAGAAATAAAAAAAATCCAGCAATCCTCTGTGGTGGTAAGACATGCACCAAAAAGCTTTCTATCTCATGCCCAGCTACTACAAAATTTACCCAGTGAGCAGTTAGAGAGATCTATCGTCCCTGCCCATGCTTACTATGTCCATGTATCCATGGTTATATTCATCTTTACATTGATGGGATTGCATAGCTCACACCTGATTTTGTCCACAACATGTTCGTGCAGGGCAGGGATGGCCCACCTGGAAAAGTAGCAGCGGCTAGGAACCACATACTGTAGTTCCCATGATTCCAATATATTGTTAGCCCTTTAGAAATCACTTGCGAGTTCATATTTATAATATGGGATCAGTGTTTGGGGATTGTACATCTGAACACTTCAATGAGATGGTGTGGAGAAACTTGGTAACACTGCTGGTGGTGATGCTGTCCCATCTTCTCTTTGCGGGAAGCCAGGTGGCCCTGTTGCTTGGGAGGGGGAGAAAGAGGCTGAGATCGCAGCAGAAGAGGAAGCAGGAGAAGACTCATTTATTTATTGTTTTTTCAGGTGTTTTCTTCACTGCAGTCCGTGCTTTGCATTCAGATGCCTCATTATGCAGGTAGTGGTCAGGTTTAGAACATTTATGCCTCTCTTTAGTCTCTGATGGCACAGGAGCTTTCAAGCAGAACTTGAAAACCTGTGTCTTTAGAACAGCTTACAGCCTGTAATGACCCCGCTGCCACCTCACTAACACCAGAACTGCTGCAACCCCTGAACCTACTGTCTCCTTCCCCATTATCCTGTAGAATGTAAAGCAACAAGGGTAGGGTCCTCTCCCCTCTGTATCGTATCTGTCTGTCACTATTAGAAAAGAAAAGAAAAAAAGAGTCATATCACCCACATTGAAGTCTGAGGCTCAGAATCAACAGTGCCGCAGGATTATAAATCAAGAAAAGAAAGAGATATTTCGGTGTCAGGATCTTCTTAAAAGCATTATATGAATTAGACAAGTATAAAAATATATGACAAGCATGTCAAAACCCTGTTGGGAATTTTAACATAGCAAACGTGTTTCAGACTGTGTGTCTTTAATCATTGCATGTTTTAAAAGACAAGTTGATCAGCGTTTTAAGTCAAACCCTGTTTGGACCACATGGTCTAACCAATCCAATCATAAAAAGCCATATAAGCGTATATAAATAATAAAGACTTTTAAAAACAAATTCAATTGGAAATTTTTGAGACACACAAGATGAAAAAGCAAAAATCATTCATAATGATAAATGAGATCTTGTGTAATGTTCATCCCATATGACATTCTTTATGTTTAATATGTAGATCCACCATGATTTCCTGTTAAGTAATTTCCTATTGTGATCACCTCCTCTATGTGGTCTGTTAACTCGTTCAATAACTGTCAATGACCAGGACTTTGTATCACCTCCATGTTCTGTGGTGAAATGTTTCATAGCTGCTGAGTAGTGATGAGAGGGTATACTCGTTGCTCATGTTTTCCCGAGCACGCTTGGGTGGTCTCCGAGTATTTGTTAGTGCTCAGAGATTTAGTTTTCATCTCCCAGCTGCATGACTTACAGCTGCCTCACACTTTGTTTACATATGTTTATATATGTTTATATACGTTTGTTTGGTTACTGTATAAGTAGTTTCTTTTAGTTTTCCTTCTTTATGTGATATGTACATACTACACTTCTATATTTAAGCCCGACATGTCTGATATGACACCTGCAGTGTTTAGAATGGTGTAGTCCCCTCTGCAAATGCTGAGCCGGTGTAAGGTGCCGCCAGATGCGCATGTGCTGTGGTGTCCTGGGCCTGCCTGCATCTCAGAAGTCACCCTTTCGGCTTCTGTGTGGGTCAGTGACATCACAGGAAGTTTTTCCTTGACCCGCACCGGAAGCTGGATGTACGGACGCGTCGCATGGCGGCCTCGGTTACCCATACAGCCCCCCGAAGAAGCCCGCAACGTGAAACACGTGTCGGGGCAGCGGCTCATGCACGGTTTGGTTACACCACCCTCCCAACTATGGGTAAGAATTAATGTAACCTATTATTGCTGCTCTTGCACTATTGCACTTTCGCACTTGCACTTTTTTGGCTATTGAAGTGATTTTATATAGACAAGAGTGGGCAGATGTCTACAGATATCCGGGATGCATACCCGGTCTGTGACTTTTTGACATCTGTAAGTTTGGTTTATTGGCAGGATTAGGTTCAACTTACAATCAATATAACGACTTTCCATACCTGTCCAATAGGGTGGTGTATGCGTATTTTCTATGCATTTTGCCTCCTTGTTCTCTTTTCCCAAAATGTACATTTGTCCAATATGTCTATTATATACTGGGTCTTTTTGAGCCCAATTTATGTACTTTATATATGTGTGAGCTTAATAAAGTTTGTATTTGTTAAAATCTAAAAGGGTTGTCACGCTAGAATTATGTTTCGAGTATGGTGCTCCTTTCTTCATGTAGGTTATATACGTATCTAGGGAGCCACTCATCTTGCTTAATGCAAATCTGAATTTTCTAGGTATATCCGCTATGTCAGGTTTTGTTAACTATCCAGGTAGATAGGTAGCAGGGACTTGAATGCTGCTGTCTTAATATATTCACCAGCCGGACGCTTGGAAACTGGAAACTCTATCACAGGGTTCAACTTTTGCGCGACAGGTAGCAGAGATGTTCTTGGATACTCAACACAGGAAAAGCCATTGGATATGAGTGTGGAGAACAACACCTCCACCAGGTTAGGGAAAAATTGATTGTTTTGAAATCTTCACCAGCCGACCACACGGAAGCTGAGGAAACACTCACAGGATATTCTCTGCCTGATATCCAGAGAAAAATTTCCAAGTGACAAAGATGTTCCCGAGTACTGGTCACAGGTAAAGTCATTAGAGATGAGTGAAGAAAACGCCACCTCCACCGGGTCAGAGGGAAGCTGAAATGAGTAAATCTCTGTTTCACCAACTGGCCACAAGGACGCGAAGGTACCTACATAGGAACCATGTTCTGCCCATTATCCAGAAGAAATCATCCAAGCGGCAGTGATGTTCATGGAAACAGATTGCTGGTATAGTTGCTGGAGATGTGTGGAGAGATTGTCACTGCTTCCCCATCTTTGGTGACGTCACTACATTTTGACTTGACGACTAGCAGACCACCTGATGAAGATGATACTGCTGACTGTCTTTGACGCACGGGAACCAGACACTTCTCAAGACTGGGTAGATTCAAACGAAGCACTTTACTGGAACTCCTGACCAGAGCAGGTGGTAGAGTCCTTGGCTCAGAATCACCCATGGTAATAACAGACAGTATACGGAAAACAAACTTCTCCACATATAAGGCTCCAAATTGGAGCTGTAGTTGTCCTTGCAGGACTAGACTGCTCTTTAGCAGGGCTCGGCCATTACTAGGCAACGCCCACACCGGGTTCTGGAGCTGTAGAACGGAGATCATACACCAACTCTGTATGACAGGCGGCTTAAACACCCCAAAGCTCCCAGAAGGCAGAGAAACAGTCATTAACTTTGATATAGAGGAAGTACTCTCGCCAGCGGCAGCCTCTCCCACTGGCCCAGGGTTTTGGAGTACAGGCATCACAGGACAGAGAACATCTGAATGTTCTTTACAAACACAGGGATACCGAATTTCAATATGAGCACCAGATTCAGGCTGCAGATTTGCCAGCCCCCTCTTATTAGACCTCTTGGATCTTGCTCGGGTGGCTGCTTCGGCAGGTTGTGGAACAGGTGAGTCTTGGACAGTCATGGACAGAAGTCAAGGTTTACCCACAGGTTTCTTTCATCTGGACCGTCTCTGTGAGCTTGGAGGGGAAGACTTTTCAGGAGATGCTGTACTAGGCTTATCAAAGGCCTTAAAGAAGGCCACCAGGAAGGCTGACAGATTCAAGGTGATGGAGTCACCTGCTTCCCAGAGGGGCTTGAGCCACATCAAAGCATCTCCTGTTAGGTAGGTCATTAAGAAACCTACTTTAACCAGGTCTGTGGTGAAATACGGAGCATGCCACTTGAAATAAAGCAAGCACCGCTCCAAGAACAAACAACATTGCTGTGGATTCCCATCACAGTATGGAGGATCTGCTGGGACAGGTTCATCATTAGGAGCGCAGCCTTGAAGTTGATCAAACAGCTCATTAGAGATGACAATTGTGGGTGGAGCAGTGAAGGACAGGACTTCGGACCGGCTAAACATTTCCTTCGGAGGCCAAAAAACTGGCAAGAAGAAAGTTAATTTTGCTCTGAGAGCGAAGGCACATGGGACTCAGCGGGGATCATGGCAATGTGCAAACTGTCACGCTCGCGCCCAGACTAGTTGGTGTGGGCGTGCGGGGTTGTGGCGTCACTGTGCCACAAACCTCATTACCCTGAAAGGGGCATAACTAAGTAGCTTCCTTGGTGTTTGCTGGAGCCTCTGATGGTAAGGTCAGTTTTGTGCGGCAGGAAGCTACTAGGTGCCACACCAGGGTGGTGTCTGGCTGTGGCTGCTGATCCCACCGGGGGATGGAACACGGCAGAGACACTGGCAGGCAGGTGGGCACGGCTGGCACTCTGGCAGACAGACGGGCCTGACTGGGACACTGGCTGGCGGGCACAGCTCAGACACAGGGCAGGCAGGTACTCAGGCAGAACAGGAGGACTCAACTGGTACACTGGCAGGACCGGTAAGGACCGGTATACAGGCAGAAACAGCTGGAATATGGGAACAGGTAGGAACCTGTTCTGACTGGAGGAATGGAGGTAGGGAAAGTTTGCAAGAGTGGATGCTAAGCAGAAGCACAAGAGGATAAGAACGCTAATGCTGATGCGCTGTCCAGGATGCCCAATTTACCAGACAGGGGAGAAGACCTGGAAATCGAGTTACCAGCTTTCCACTTGAGGAACAAGCACTATGTCATGCAAGAGGCCACGTTTAACCTGTTGTCCCACCATGGGCAAAGACGCAGGATAGTGACCCGGTAGTCCACCTAGTAAAAGATCTGCTGACACAAGCTGACTCACACCCTGGCCCAGATGCTCCACAGGAAACGCAACAGTTGTGGAAGGAGAAGGGCAAGCAGTGCATCTATGAGGGTAAGCTGTGTAGGAGGAACATCAACTGGCGCACACACAAACTTGTCTGGCAAGTAATAGTCCCGAAGTGGGATGTGCCAATAGTCTTAGAGCTAAACCACTAAAGAAATTAGTGCCATAGTCCAATAGATAATGCGTACATAGAAAAAGTTTATTAGATAAATATATAACAAAAAACATGATCAGCAGGATAAGGGATGTGTGACAACAAACCATATGGAAACTAGGAGGGAGGTAATGATCCCCAAGTAGAGATCAATAAAAAGTGCCGTATAAGGCACATCATATAAAGTGCATAGTGAGTTCACATAGATGATCGTATGGCAATGTCTTGTAATAGTATTAAAAACATACTGTATCAAACCAGAAATATATTTAAGATAACAGTATTATACAAAGGTTCACATGATACACCGATGTCATACAAAGAATTAAAGACATGCATATATGCAAAGCATAGATATTATGAACATACCACTAATGCATAGGGGATCAAACCAGCTCCAGCCATGTCATGCCTGGAAGCAAGGAGGGGTCCACTTACCAGGTAATACCAGCATCCAACACTTTCCTACTGCAGACCAGAAGGGGAGCTCTAACACCTGGTTTCAGTTCTGGCCTGGAGGTGGAGTTAGTCAGTCAGTAGTCTGAGTCTGAGAGGAGAGGAGGGAAGTCGAGGAGAACCTGGTGAGTGGAGCTGTAACCAAGCTCACCCCAGAATGGAGCACTGATAAAATAGGACACCAGAGTCCTTGGCTGTGTGGGTGCTGTACAACACCGTACCACTGCACTAATAAAAAAATGTTAACGAATAACTTTTACTGTGATATTAAAAACATAGTGAGAAAAAAACAATCATAGAAAAAAATTAGCTTATAAGTAATGTTGAGCATTCCGATACTGCAAATATCGGGTATCGGCCGATATTCGCTGTATCAGAATTCCGATACCGAGTTCCGATATTTTTGCGATATCGGCAATCGGAATCGGAAGTTCCTATAGTGAAATTATGCAGCATAATGAAGTGTGGGTGGTGTGTGGGCGGTGCGTGGGCGAACACTGTGAGTGTCTGTATGTGCGGGCGGTCTGTGTGGGCCTACCAGGGCTCTCTGGGGTCTGTGCAGTGTGCTGGGGCTCTATGCGGCGTGTGGGGTGTCTCTGTGTGGCGTTCGGGGTGTCTCTATGCAGCGTTCGGGGTCTCTGTGCGGCGTGCCGGGTGTCTCTATGCGGCATGCAGGGCCTCTGTGTGGCACGCATGGTGTCTCTGTGCGGCATGCGGGGTGTCTCTGTGCGGCGTGCAGGGTCTCTATGGTGTGCGTGGTGTCTCTGTGCGGCATGCGGGGTGTCTCTGTGTGGCATGCAGGGTGTCTCTGTGCGGCGTGCGGGGTCTCTGCGGCGTGTGGGGTGTCTCTGTGCGGCGTGCGGGGTGTCTCTGTGCAGTGTGTGGGGTGTCTCTGTGCGGCGTGCGGGGTGTCTCTCTGCGGGGTCTCTGTGGGGCATGCTGGGGCTCTGTGCGGACATCGTCCGATGGGACTACAAGTCCCGTTGGACAATGCCTGCTACACTGACAGTGATTGACACATTAGCCAACGATGGGACAGTAGTAGTCCCATCATCCGGCTAATGTGTTAAATGAAAAAGAAAAAAAAAATACTCCATACATACTCCATACAGTACATACATATAAAATGACGTGGGGTCCCCCTATATTTTATAGCCAGAAAGGCTACGCAGACAGCTGCGGGCTAATATTCATAGCCTAGAGAGGGGCCAATATTGGCCCCCCGGCTACAAATACCAGCCCGCAGCGCCCCAGAAATGGCGCATCTGTAAGCCCCTCTCTTCCCACTCCTGCGTAGCAGTGGGATATGGTGTAATAAGGGGTTAATGTCACCTTGCTATTGTTAGGTAACATTAAGCCGGGTTAATAACGGAGAGGCGTCAATAAGACGCCTATCCATTATTAATCCAATAGTAATAAAGGTTTAATAAAACAAACACACATTAGGAAAAAAGTATTTTAATATTCTTCATTTAACCATACTTACCATACTTCTGCGCCTGCAAAAAACGTAAAATAATAAACCGTATACTACCTGTCCGCCGTAGTCCAATTAATATCGAGTGTCCCACGACGATCTCCCTATTAGAACAGTGACATCGGGTGATGTCACAGCTCTATAGGACCCTCAGTGACACACTGACAGGAGACAATGGCTCCTACAGTGCATTGCTGAGAGGTTACCTTAGGACATAGGCTCACTTTATGGCAATTGCTGTGTTGGAAAATATCTCACCCAGCAATGCCATAAGTGAGGCTAGGGACTATTTTTTTACAGCGGCGAAGGAATCTCTTCCTCCCGTCATTGTGTTTCTGGGGCCCCTGGAGAGCGGTTGCATCTTCTGATGCTGCTGCTCTCCAGGGGAGATCGTCGTGGGACACTCGTGGATTTCTGCGGACAGGGAGTATATTGGTTGTTTGTTTTTTTCATCTTTTTTACAGGTTGACACTGGCTTCGGGGATAAAAATGACAAGTAATGGTGAGCATGAACTCTATGTTTAATGTACTGTATGTCTATATGTATGTACTGTATGGAGTATGTATGTAGTATGTATGGAGTATGTATGGAGTATGTATGGAGTATTTTTTTTTTCATTCAACACATTAGCCGGATGTTGGGACTACTACTGTCCCATCATTGGCTAATGTGTCAATCACTGTCAGTGTAGTAGGCATCATCCAATAGGACTTGTAGTCCAATCGGACGATGCCCGCACAGAGCCCCAGCACGCCCTACAGAGATCACCGTACAGAGACACCCCGCACGCCACACAGAGACACCCCGCACGCTGCACAGAGACACCCCGCACGCCGCAGAGACCCCGCACGCTGCACAGAGACACCCCGCACGCTGCACAGAGACACCCCGCACGCCACACAGAGACACCCCGCACGCCGGACAGAGACACCCCACATGCCACACAGAGACTCCGCATGCCACACAGACCCCTGAAAGCCCCGGTAGGCCCGCACAGAGCCCCAGAAGGCAGGTACACATCCCTGGCAGGCCCACATAGACCCCGCCCGCACATACAGACACTCAGTGTCCGCCCACGCACCACCCACGCACCGCCCACACTCTTCCCCCCTCCGGAAGAGGATATAGAAGGACAGAAAGGGCTTATTTACATTCTGATATTTGTGTCCCATTGACTTGCATTGGTATCGGGTATCAGTATCGGCGATATCCGATATTTTTTGGATATCGGCCGATCCAATCCGATACTGATACTTCTGGATATCGGAAAGTATCGCTCAACACTACTTATGAGCTTTCACATTTCGGGTTAGCAACCCTTATTCATAACTGTGTTGCTAACATGGAATGCATAATCTTATGGATCCTCAATGTTGTGTTTCTATTTTTCTTTTCTCATCATGATTTTAGTCCTCATGGACCCTTTTTCCACATTTGTGACCTGGATACCAGCCTGGTGTGTTCACACACTCTTTGCACAACACTATGTCCAAACAAAGTCTACCAGGACTCCCATGTGAATTCAAGTGGTTTTCACACTGAATTGTTCTCACTGGAAGGTGAGCTGATTACCATTTTTCTCCTTCCCAATGCTACATGCCGCCAGTGGAGAGCCAGTTGAAGCATGTAATATTTGATGCAGTATGCAATTTGAATTTTCCTCATAAAAGTCAATGGAGAAATGAAAAATGCAGATACAATTTTTCTCATTAAAAATGTGTAAAATAATTATAACGCAGGTCTATTCCCATATCTTCTGTCAAACCATAAGTTGCCACAGTATATACAGTATTTGGTATCACTTATCACAATTGTGGCATATTTTTTCATACACATAGGGTTTGTTCATTACACCCATGGTCAAAACAATGTTTACAAGTATTCAAAATTCTGATTTTGATTTACCGTAATTACATGTCCCAGACAAGGCTGAATTGCCCATCTGTCAATTATGGAAAATGCCATATGGTAAAGGAGCACCATCAATTTTCACAGTATCAGCAATCTCAGGATATGGATGCTATTAAGAAACTATGATAAAGCAGAGAACTAGAGATCATCAAATCAATCAGCTGCAAATCAACTTTGATTCGAAGTTCATGAAATTTGCTGTCCCTGTAAATTTGAACAAGTTGTGATTTGATTTGTCAGAATAGATTAAAAGAAAAATCTCCATTCTATTTCAAACATTCTTGATGCACCAAAAAGGACAGTTTAAGTCCCCTCAGTCCTAATTTTCGTAATGAAGAAAAACAAAGAAAACAATGCATTCTTGACTGAAATAGTGTACTTCCTGGTTTGTGAGACGGACGAGACATAAGCGTCAATATCTTTTTGCTTTTCATTTGCATTTTTGCAGGGCTTTTTTAAAGACAAATGTCAAAATTTCAGAAATTTAAATATAACGGTCTAACTCACAAAGCGTGTGAGTTTTAAAGTTATACATTTTTTGGAACACTTGTTTTTATAATGCAATATTACACCCTATAGAAGTCATATGAATACATTGGCCTGTTGCAGATGCATGCTTTCTTTCACATGTTTTTTGGTAAAGACCGGGGAATGTTATCTTTATATATTTTTTAATCTTTAGTTTTACTTTTCATATACTTGTTCACTGGTTCAACTTAGCAACAGTTATCAACATGACAATAATGTTGTCGCATGTTCCATTTCAGGAGTGAATCTATGTGCAACTGTCTAGCAACATAGTGTTAGGAGTTGCGTTTCTGCCACTGCACAGGGGGAATCCCAAACCATGTCTGCTGCGGTCTCTCATTCTGCATCAGCCGCAGTGGAGCCTGCTCAGTGGAGACGTCGGTCTCAGCGTCTTGCTCAGTCTCACTCTGTGCAAAGGGTTACTGCTGCTTTTCCTGCTTCTGCCATTGAGGCCAGTGCTGGGCAGCTGCGAGCAGACGCTTTTGGGACTAAGTCCTGCTTTTCCCCTTCTGAGCATGCCCTGGGCAAGATCTCTCGTTGGAGATCAAGGGTCACATGCTCAGATACTGAAGCAGATCCCATTGGTCCTCCAGGAAGGTCCTGAAGGTGCTCAACTTCTGTGGCAGCCTCCCATTGGTCTTTCTGGGAAGGTCCTGTACATGCTGCAGCTATAAAAGGTTTGCATGGCCGCACGGCCATGCGCTAGTATACAATTGTAACTGTGTGTGTTGATGAGTGCAAGTTGTTCCTTAAAAACCCATCCCTTGTGTATGACTGTTTGCGTAAGGTGTATGGCTGCTATCTAGTGCCCGGCTGAACTCTCAGCGTTAACACACGAAACAGCGTCTACTGCTGTGACCGCCAGTATGGTGCCATTAGAGCTCTTCTTTAGCCCAAGACTGGGTGGTTTGTGGCATCTGCCAGTACGGCACAGGTCGCACTCTCGTGCTATTTAATTATTAGTTTTGTTACGTGCGGTACAGCGGCTCTGTGATGCAACAGGGTTCGCTTCTTTCACACAGGGTAAAGCTAACCTGTGTGTATCCTCATTGTACCACCATATAGTCCGTCATTGCTTAGCAGCACGTACCATCTCTGCACGGTGGACCCCGGGCTGCGAACGTATCTTATTCCTTTTCTCTAATTATTTGGTGCGTTCCGCTAGCCCTAACATTATACTAGCGCCAGGGTCTGGCTAAGTAATGACGGATGAACAGCGATTGCAGGGGTACATCCAGCTGCTGGAGGGCAGGTTGGTCGGCTCTAGAGCATGCAACCTCAGTGGTGGGTGTTACCGCAATAGCTGTTCAGGCTGCTATGGTGGCTGAGGCAGCTTTACCCACTGCCATCTCTGTTCCGACCTTATCTCACCTCCCGCTGCCAGAGAAATACTCTGGTGACAGTAAATCCTGTAGGGGTTTCGTGAGCCAGTGCGGTATACACCTCGAGCTCCTGGCTGCACATTTTCCCACAGAGTGGGCAAAGGTGGGATTCATAATTTCTTTGCTGTTGGACAGGGCATTGGAGTGGGCTACGCCGCTGTGGAAGCGCGACGATCATGTGGTGCAGAGTGCTCCTCGGTTTTTGAGCACTCTGAAACAGGCCTTTTTAGGACCCAAGTCACCCAAGATACGGCGCTCCAACTGCTGGCATTAACTCAGGGTTCGTTCATGGTCAGCCATTTTGCCGTCCACTTCCGGACATTAGCGTCTGAGCTGGAATGGTCGGATAAGGCCCTTATCCTGGTATTATGGAGAGGGCTGGCTGACCATGTGAAGGACGCTTTGGCCACTAGGGAGATTCCTGCCACAATGGAGGAGCTCATAGCTATATCAACCCGCATCGACCTTCATTTTCATGAGCAGAGGTTGGAGCGAGCCCAGTGTAGGCAGAGGTTTCGGCAGCCTCCCACCTTCGTCAAACCTCAGGAATCTCCGGTCCAGGCATCCAAGTCACATGAGGCCATAGAGGCGTTGCACCTATGGTCTGTCATGTTTGCCGGCAGTCAGGACTAGAGTTGAGCGACTTTTACTTTTTTAGGATCGAGTCGGGTTTCGCGAAACCCGACTTTCTCAAAAGTCGGGTCGGGTGAAATCGGCCGATTATTGCAAAAAGTCGGGGACCGACCGAAACACGAAACCCAATGCAAGTCAATGGGGAATCAAAGTCGGCAGTGAGTGGAGGACAGGAAAACACCTACAGTGCCCATTTTAATGCCAAAAACATCAGTTTGTATTACTGAAGCTTGTCAATCTTAATTTACTTTAAAATAATAGTTAGGCATTGAAAACAGAGGCTCATTTGGCTACAGTTGTAGGGGGGTAGGGCTGGCTCAAGATTTTCATGGGCCCAGGAAATGCGGAATACGTCATGGCGGTGGAGCAGGGAGAAGTAAGTATTTCAACTTTGCAAGTGCTGTGATCCTGAGCAAGCAGGGAGGGGCACCAGTTGTCACTGGCACATGGCCCCTCATAGTACGGTGGCGTGTTTGACGGCGGGCGGCGCCTCCCACTGCCAGAGACACTTTTGCGTACTATGAGGGGCCCTGTGCCAGTGCCAATGAGTATGCTCCCCCACCTGATGAAGGAACCTGCACTTTCATCTGCACCTTCCTCTTTGTCCCCGTGTAAGGTGGTATAGTATGCGGGAATGGGAACCTGACTTTCAGTAGGGTCTGATTCTGGCTGTGTAGAGTGCAAGGGGAATGTAGTGGTCTGGGTCAATGTACCAGCAGACTCATATAGCAGTGGCTGGGCAATGGGCAGGATTAGGAGGAAACACAGATATAGGCCCAAAATGAAAAAGTAGGCTAAAGGCAGTTAAAAAAATTGGTAACAGGACTAAACAGGCGGCATTGCTTTGTTCAGTGGAGGACAATTGTAATGAGTGGTGCAGACACAGTTAGTAGGCCCAAAATAAAAAAGTAGGCTAAATGCAGTTCAAAATTGGTAACAGGACTAAACAGGCGGCATTGCTTTGTTCAGTGGAGGACAATTGTAACGAATGGCTCAGACAGACTTAGTAGGCCTAAAATAAAAAAGTAGGCTAAATGCAGTTCAAAATTGGTAAGAGGAGTACACAGGCGGCATAGCATTGTTCAGCAGAGGAGGACAACTGTAATGAGAGGCTCACACAGACTTAGTAGGCCTAAAATAAAAAAGTAGGCTAAATGCAGTTCTAAATTGGTAAGAGGAGTACACAGGCGGCATAGCTTTGTTCAGCGGATGAGGACAACTGTAATGAGAGGCTGACACAGACTTAGTAGGCCTAAAATATAAAAAGTAGGCTAAATGCAGTTCAAAATTGGTAAGAGGAGTACACAGGCAGCATAGCTTTGTTCTGCGGAGGAGGACAACTGTAATGAGAGGCTCACACAGTTACTAGGCCCAAGTAAGTAAGTAGGCTAAATGCAGTTCAAAATTGGTAAGAGGAGTACACAGGCGGCATAGCTTTGTTCAGCAGAGGAGAACAACTGTAATGAGAAGCTAACACAGACTTAGTAGGCCTAAAATAAAAAAGTAGGCTAAATGCAGTTCAAAATTGGTAAGAGGAGTACACAGGTGGCATTGCTGCCAATGTTCCAGGTGTCAATTCATTGCTTGTGCTGGGTTGAGGAGCACTTTCTTTCAAATCAACATCACTTGTGGCCCGCAAAAACCCTGTACCTGACCTTGCAACGCCACCAGTTTCTATTGCCCCCTGAGAAGCATCCTCCTCCCATAAATATTCATCCCCATCATCCTCCTCCTCCTCCTCTTCATCCGCCACCTCGTCCATGAGAGTTCCCTGAGAAGACAATGGCTGACTGTCATCAAGGATTCCCTCCTCCTCCGCGGCAGACGCCTGCTCCTTGATGTGCGTCAAACTTTGCATCAGCAGATGCATTAGTGGGATGCTCATGCTTATGATGGCATCATCTGCACTTACCAGCCGTGTGCATTCCTCAAAACACTGAAGGACTTGATGGAGGTCTTGGAGCTTTGACCACTGCACACCAGACAACTCCATGTCTGCCATCCAACTGCCTGCCCGTGTATGTGTATCCTCCCATAAATAAATGACAGCACGCCTCTGTTCGCACAGCCTCTAAAGCATGTGCAGTGTGGATTTCCACCTTGTTGCAACGTCGATTATTGGGCGGTGCTGGGGAAGATTCAGCGATCGCTGATGGTTCTGCATACGGCTGCAGAGTACGGGCGACCAGCGGATGTGCGAGCAAAGTCTTCGCACCTTCAGGAGCAGGGCTGGTAACTCCGGATAATTTTTCAGGAAGCACTGCACCACCAGGTTCAAGGTGTGAGCCAGGCAAGGTATGTGTTTCAGTTCTGAAAGGGCTATGGCAGCCATAAAATTCCTTCCGTTATCACTGACTACCTTGCCTGCCTCAAGATGTACACTGCCCAGCCATGACTGAGTTTCTTGCTGCAAGTACTCAGCCAGTACTTCTGTGGTGTGTCTGTTGTCACCCAAACACTTAATTTGTCGCACAGCCTGCTGATGCTTACCACTAGCTGTTCCATAATGGGACATCTCGTGTGCAACACTGGCAGCTGCGGATGGAGTGATCGTGCGAATGCGCTCTGTGGACGAGATTTCACTTCTGGAGGAGGAGGAGGAGGGGTGGCGAATGCCTACAGCAAACTGTCCCACTATGGCTGTCCCCTGTGGACCCTGCATCCACCACATTAACCCAGTGCGCCGTGATGGACACGTAACATCCCTGGCCATGCCTACTGGTCCATGTATCTGTTGTGAGGTGCACCTTTCTACTGACTGATTGCCTCAGTGCATGGACAATGCGGTCTTTGACATGCTGGTGGAGGGCTGGAATGTCTTTTCTCGCAAAGAAATGTCGACTGGGTAGGTCATAGCGTGGTACTGCATAGGCCATCAGGGCTTTGAAAGCTTCGCTTTCAACCAACCGGTAGGGCATCATCTCTAACGAGATTAGTCTAGCAATGCGGGCGTTCAAAGCCTGTGTACGCGGATGACAGGATGAGTACTTTCTTTTCCTAACGAGAGTCTCTTGTAGGGTGAGCTGGACTCGAGAGCTGCATATGGTGGAACTAGTGGGGGTGGTGGTGGACATGGCAGATTGAGAGAGGGTTGGTGATGGTATTCTTGATGTTGGCCTATCTACAGTGTTTCCTACCAAGAACCTTGTGATTCCCTGACTGCTTTGGCCTTGCGACGATACCTCCACATTTGCTGCTGGTGGTGTAATAGCTGGTGGGCTTACTGTGAGGGAAGCAATGTAGCGTTGCTGACTACCTTCATTCTGAGCAGGTGCACCAATGGTACTGGACGTTTGGTAGTTAGTCCAGGCTTGCAAGTGCATCCTGGTTAAATGTCTACGCATGCACATTGTATTTAAATTTAGGAGATTCTTCCCTCTGCTAAAGGTCTTTGAGCACTTCTTACAGACAACTTTGCACTGATCATTCGGATCTTGGTTAAAAAATTCCCACACTGCACTCTTCCTACTATGGATTACCTTTTCAGGTATTGCACGCTGTGCTACTTTCACCGGATGGCCACGCTGTCTTAAAACTGTTTTTGGTTTTGACAAACATTTTTGGCCAGATATGGGCCTGCCAGATGAAAGCTGTTGCGATATAGATGGCTGCTGCAGATCATCCTCCTCCGCTTCCAAGCTACTGGCAGCGGCACCCTGTTCCCCCAATGGCTGCCAATCTGGGTCAACAACTGGGTCATCTATCACTCCTCTTCAATGTCATGTGCACCTTCCTCTGTGTCACCGTGTAAGGTGCTATAGCATTCGTGACGGGGCACCATAGTCTCATCAGGGTCAGATTCTGGCTCAGTACACTGCGAGGGCAATGTAGTGATCTGAGTCAATGGAACAGCATAATAATCTAGCTGTGGCTGTGCATCTGTGCACTCCATGTCCGATTAATCTTGTAATGGGCTTTTAACAATTTCCCTCTCTAACCCAGGCACGGTATGTGTAAAGAGCTCCATGAAGTAAACTGTAGTGTCGCCTGCTTCATCCTTCACTTTTGGTTTGGGTGAAGGACACAAGGAAGCGACTTCTTCCTGACTGGGAGCATCCACTGACGACTCGCTGCTTTTAGATTTCGAACCTTCTGAAGAGGAGGCGAAAGAGCTAGAGGCTGTGTCAGCAAGGAAAGCCAAAACTTTTTCCTGCTGCTCCGGCTTTAAAAGCGGTTTTCCTACTCCCAGATAAGGGAGCCTTCGAGGCCTTGTGTAGCCAGACAATGACGCTGGCTCAACACCTCAAACCTTTGGTGCTATTTTGCTTTTCCCACTACCACCAGATGCTCCACCACCATCACCACCATCAGTACCAGCTGGCAACGACCACCCATGGCCTCTTCCACCAGACTTCCTCATTTTTGGAAAAATCTAACCAAAATAACAACCGTTATATGGTACTGTGAAACAAGGTAGAAGGTGTATATAAACTTTTGGAGAATTTAAATCTCCCTTTTTTGGTGGGGAGACTGCAACAAAACTCAGGCGTAGTGTATTACACTACACAATGTAAGTGGCAGAACGTGGCTGGCTGATATACCACAAACTAACAGAACTGACGTAGATCCACTTAGTGCCAATTTAAATCTCCCTTTTTTGGGGGGTGAGACTGCAACAAAACTCAGGCCCAGTGTATTACACTACACAATGTAAGTGGCATAACGTGGCTGGAAGATGTACGACAAACTAACAGAACTGTGACGTAGATCCACTTAGTGCCAATTTAGATCTCCTTTTTTGGGGGGAGATTGCAACAAAACTCAGGCCCAGTGTATTACACTACACAATGTAAGTGGCAGAACGTGGCTGGAAGATGTACGACAAACTAACAGAACTGTGACGTAGATCCACTTAGTGCCAATTTAAATCTCCCTTTTTTTGGGGGGAGACTGCAACAAAACTCAGGCCCAGTATATTACACTACACAATGTAAGTGGCAGAATGTGGCTGGAAGATATACGACAAACAAACAGAACTGACGTAGATCCACTTAGTGTCAATTTCAATCTCCTTTTTTTGGGGGGAGACTGCAACAAAACTCAGGCCAGTGTATTACACTACACAGTGTAAGTGGCAAAACATGGCTGGAAGATATATAAAAAAAATACAAGGGCTGTAGTACAATTTCAATCTCCCTACAATGATCTCAGGACAAGTATGACAGCAATAAAAAGGACTGCTGCACACAAAAGTGTGGACAAATAAATAAGAGAACTGTGCAGAAAGGAGCAACAGGATTTTTGCTTTTAAAAAAGCAGTTGGTTTGCACAGCGGCGTACAAATAGCAATACAGCTATCAGGGAGCCGTATAAGGCAGCCTAATAAGCTACAGCGCTGATGCACAAAAATATAAACTCCACTGTCCCTGCAAAGAAAAGGTGGTGTTGGACAGTGGAAATTGCTACAGCACAAGCAGTTTTGGGCTTAATCTTCCCTCCCTAACTATATCCCTTCTTCTGATGCAGCTGCAGCAACCTCTCCCTATGCTAAGATCGGCAGAAGTAAGATGGCGGTCGGAGTGCATGCCCCTTTATAGCCCCTGTGACGCCGCAGAAAGCAAGCCAATCACTGTCATGCCCTTCTCTAAGATGGTGGGGACCGAGACCTATGTTATCACACTGCCCACACTCTGCGTCCTCCTTCATTGGATGAGAAATGGCGCTGAAAACATCATACGAAATGCGACTTTGGCGCGCTGATCAACGACCTCATGGCCGATCCCACACTAGGATCGGGTTGGGTTTCACGAAACCCGACTTTGCCGAAAGTCGGCGATTTTTCAATTTGTTCGATCTGTTTGCTCAACCCTAGTCAGGACATCTTGCCTCCAAGTGTTCTCAGCGGTCGGGGGAACATCGGCGTCAAGTGGTAGTTGGAGGAGGTACACTAGACACGGAGACGTTTTCCTCTAAATTGTCCTTCAAGCGGACAATAACCATAGGCTCTTCAACTTTTATGGTAGAGATTTGCCTGGACTCCACGGCAGAAGGCAATTTCATGTCATCTACTTTCGCCCAGCATCACGCAATACCCCTGGTGATGCTCGCCAAACCTGTGACCGTACGAGTGGTAAATGGGTCGACACTACCCTTACAGATTACACATCAGACCATTCTATTCACTCTATCTATGTCTCCATCACATCAGGAGATTATCTCCCTATTAGTCATTCCAGAGAAAATTGATGAGGTCCTGTTGGGGATACCATGGCTTCGCTGTCATTCATCTCATATAGAGTGGTCCTCAGGGAAACTTTTGGAATGGAGTAAATCATGTGAGGGTAGATGTCAGAGGGAGTGCGTTCAGGTTACTTCTACAGAGGTACCCGCAGATCTTTCCTCTCTCCCTAAGCACTATTGGTCCTATGTGGACGTGTTCTCCAAAAGGGCTGCAGAGACCCTTCCTCCTCACCGCCCCTATGACTGTCCTATTGACCTCTTGCCTGGTGCAGAGCCTCCCCGGGGTCGAATCTATCCGTTATCTCTCCCGGAGACGGAGGCAATGTCCCAGTACATTCAAGAGAATCTGGCAAGAGGATTCATTAGGAAGCCAGTGTCACCTGCAGGGGCTGGCTTCTTCTTCGTGCAGAAGAAGAATGGAGAACTACGTCCATGCATAGACTACAGGGTTCTTAACGCAATCACTATTAAGAATAAATACCCACTACCCCTGAAATCTGAGCTTTTTGATAGGCTACGGGGAGCAAGGGTATTTACTAAGTTAGATCTGCGGGGTGCTTACAACCTGATTCGCATCCGTGAGGGGGACGAATGGAAGATGGCTTTTAACAGCAGGGATGGGCACTATGAATATCTGGTGATGCCCTTTGGGCTCTGTAATGCCCCAGCCATTTTCCAAGACTTTGTGAAAGACATTTTCCGGGAGATGCTCACCACCTCGGTTGTAGTCTATCTGGATGATATTCTCATCTACTCTCCAGATGACTCCCATTGGAGAGATGTTCACAACGTTTTTGACCTCTTGCGGGCAAACTCCCTCTACACCAAGTTGGAGAAGTGTGTGTTTGAGCAGGAGTCCTTGCCCTTCCTTGGCTATATCATCTCTGCCCAGGGATTGGCTATGGACCCTGCCAAGCTATAGGCTGTGATGGACTGGCAAGAACCCCATTTTCTTAAAGCGGTGAAGCGCTTTATGGGGTTCATTAATTACTATCGCCAGTTCATTCCACACTTCTCAACTTTGGTAGCTCCCTTGGTTGCCCTCACCAAGAAGGGAGCAAATCCCAAGTTGTGGTCGGAGGACGTCTCCAAGGCCTTTCTCTTGATTAAGTCACACTTTGCTAGCGCTCCCATCCTACATCGCCCCAATGTAGATAAGCCTTTTATTATGGAGGTGGATGCCTCATCCATTGGTGCTGAAGCAGTCCTCTTCCAAAAGGATGGTCAAGGTCGGAAGTATCCTTGCTTCTTCTTCTCCAAGACCTTTTCACCAGCAGAGAGGAATGATTCCATCGGGGACAGGGAGTTGCTAGCCATTAAGTTGGCTTTCTCAGAGTGGAGACACCTCTTGGAGGGAGCTCGCTTCCCCTTCCAAGTGTTCACAGACCACAAGAACTTGGTGTACTTACAGACGGCCCAGCGGCAGAATTCTCGCCAGGCTAGATGGTCCCTGTTCTTCTCCCGGTTCCATTTTACTCTCCATTTTATCTCTGGGGAGAAGAACAATCTTGCAGAAGCTCTCTCTCGCTCTGTAATGTCTTCTGAGGAGGAGGAGCCTCGCCTTTTTGTCCCTTCTGATAGCCTGAAAACTGTAGCTCCAGTTTCGCTAGAGTCTCTGCCCCCAGGCAAGACTTTCATTCCATCTAATTTGCGACCGGAGGTTCTCTCTTGGGCTTACTCGTCCAGGGTGGGTGAACATTTTTGGACCAAGAGGACATCTGAGCTTTTGGCGAGGACGTACTGGTGGCCGCATATGGCCGGTGACGTTGGGGACTATATTCGGGCGTGTGTCTCCTGCACCAAGAATTGGTCTCCTTGGCATTGGCCTGCTGGGCAACTTTATCCCCTGCCGGTGGCAGACAGGCCCTGGGAGATGGTCGGGATGAACTTTGTGGTGGGCTTTCCCAAGTCTCGTAACTGCACCGTTATCTGGGTTGTCACCGATGATTTCTCTAAGATGGTGCACTTGGTGCCGCTTCCACGGTTACCTTCTGCACGGGCCTTGGTGGCATTGTTCATTAAACATATTTTTCGTTTACATGGCATGCCTGATAAAATTGTCAGTGACCGGGGTCCCCAGTTCGTGTCCCAATTTTGGAGAGAGCTCTGTAGTTTACTTAGCATAGAACTAAATCTTTCCTCTGCATATCACCCCAAGATGAATGGGTTTATTGAGAGGGCCAACCAGACTCTGGTGACATATTTGCGACATTTTGTCTCTGCTAGGCAGGATGACTGGGCATCTTTGCTACCTTGGGCAGAATTTGCTCAGAACAACACCGTAGCCGATTCCACTGGGCAGACTCCTTTTCTCCTTAATTACGGCCGGCATCCGCATGTCCCTGTGCCCATGCCTATGTCATCCACTGATTCCAGGGTGGCAGACTGGGCAGTGGAGGCACGTGACATTTGGGACCGCACACAGGATGCCATTCGGGCTTCCAACGAGAGATTGAGGGTTTCTGCTGATGCTCACTGGCGCCCCGCTCCAACCTTCACTCCTGGCGACATAGTGTGGCTCTCCGCCCGTAACATCAGGCTGCGAGTTGAGTCCACTAAGTTTGCGCCTCGCTACATTGGTCCTTTCAAGGTTCTGGAACAGGTTAACCCTGTGGTCTACCATTTGGCTATTCCTCCGCGCCTTGGTAGCACCGACACCTTCCACGTTTCCCTCTTAAAGCCCGTCTATATGTCCCGGTTTTCTGAGTCATCTGCCAGGACATCAGGTTCATCCATGGATGAGTACAAAGTGAATGCTATCGTAGGGTGCAAGGTAGTACATGGCAAAAAATACTATCTGGTGGACTGGAAGGGTCACGGCCCTGAAGACAGAACCTGGGAACCTGTAGAGCACATTTTGGCTCCGCTGCTCATTGCAGCCTTTGAGCGTAGCGAGGCCCGGGGGGGGGGGACCCTGGGGGGTAATGTTAGGAGTTGAGTTCCCACCGCTGCACAGGGGGAATCTCGAACCATGTCTGCTGCGGTCTCTCATTCTGCATCAGCCGCAGTGGAGCCTGCTCGGCGGAGACGTCGGTCCCAGCGTCTTGCTCAGTCTCACTCTGTGCAAAGGGTTACTGCTGCTTTTCCTGCTTCTGCCATTGAGGCCAGTGCTGGGCAGCTGCGAGCAGATGCTTTTGGGACTAAGTCCTGATTTTCCCCTTCTGAGCATGCCCAGGGCAAGATCTCCCATTGGAGATCGAGGGTCACATGCTCAGATACTGCAGCAGATCCCATTGGTCCTCCAGGAAGGTCCTGAAGGTGCTCAACTTCTGTGGCAGCCTCCCATTGGTCCTTCTGGGAAGGTCCTGTACATGCTGCAGCTATGAAAAGTTTGCATGGCCGCACGGCCATGCACTAGTATACATTTGTAATTGTGTGTGTGTTGATGTATGCAAGTCGTTCCTTAAAAAACCCATCCCTTGTGTATGACTGTTCGCATAAGGTGTATGGCTGCTATCTAGTGCCCGGCTGAACTCACAGCGTTAACACACGAAACAGCGTCTACTGCTGTGACCGCCAGTATGGCGCCACGCACCATTAGAGCGATTATTTAACCCAAGTCTGGGTGGTTAGTGGCATCCGCCATTATGGCACAGCTCGCACTCTCATGCTATTTAATTATTAGTTTTGTTACGTGCGGTACTGCGGCCCTGTGACGCAACAGGGTTCGCTTCTTTCACACAGGGTGAAGCCAACCCATGTGTATCCTCATTGTACCACCATATAGTCCGTCATTGCTTAGCAGCAGGTACCATCTCTGCACGGTGGATCCCAGGCTGCGAACGCACCTTATTCCTTTTCTCTAATTATTTGGTGCGTTCCGCTAGCCCTAACACAAAGCCCTTTTGATTACAGCAATATTTTTTGTCTAGAAAGGGAAGAGTTAAAATAAAAAAAAGTTAAAATAAAATTAAAATAAAAAAAAGTTTAACTTTTTTGCAAAAATTCAAAAATGTGTAACCACAACACCAGCCCCCTTAGTGACAGAGGCAGCCTGGAAATAATTTTATATAGGATGTAGAAAAAGCTCAAGTTCCTGTGTGTTATATCCCTTACATAAAAAAACTGAATAAATACAAATGGTTTGCTGCGCTAATCCTTACAATGGTCACGTAATCCCCCCAAAAAGGTACCCCAATTTTGTCTGTAAACAATAGGCAGTATATTCCAAATCTCAAAACAAAAAGTCCACATAAACAGTGCAAGCAAATAAAATACAATATAATTAGTCCTCTGCTGCAATAGCAGTATATATAACTCCAGAAACTGATGGCAGTGCGATACACCGCAAGTTGTTTACAGTGACACTAGGCAATAGGTGATACACATACTACATGTTGCAACAAATAAGCTCGAAGAAAGACCACAAGGCTTCAAGGGATCAGGAAAAACCACGCAGGAAAAAATTCGTGAATGGTCAAAAGAGTTACTGACACGTTTCGGCAATTGCACCCTTCATCAGGGTGTCTGATGAAGGGGAACCGTGTATTCCCCGAAATGCATCGCCAACTCTTTTGGCCATTCGCGCATTCCGTACGGCTGTGACATCACACACCATCCAGCCTGTGTCGGCCATTTTTCCATTGCCGCACAACCAGGGATGCTACCGGCCAGGGCTCCCCTGGCTCTGCGTGGTTTTTCCTGATCCTTTGGAGCCTCATGGTCTTTCTTTGAGCCTAAGGCCGGTGTCACACTCAGTGTATAAAAATACGGTCTGTAATTTACGGCCATAATACGCAGAAAAGTCCCCAAAATAGTGGTCCGTATCTCCTCCATAGGCAGGGTGTGTCAGCGTATTTTGCGCATGGCATCCTCCGTATGTAATCCGTATGGCATCCGTACTACGAGATTTTCTCGCAGGCTTGCAAAACCGACATACGGACATACAATGGATCCATGTTCTCAAAAAATCATAAAAACATATATAATGTCTATATATATATATATATATATGTATATATATGTGTCATTGAGACACATATATGTATATATATATATTAATATTTCATACAGCGCTAGATAGCCTTAATGCCGGTAATTCAATTGCCGGCTTTTGCTATCTCCTTCCTAAACCCAACATGATATGAGACATGGTTTACATACAGTAAACCATCTCTGTCATGATCCCAATGGCAGGGGATCACTAAAGGACAAGCACAGATACAAACAAGCTCTAGGGCGATGAAACCTGAGCTGACCGCGACCCTGAACCTAACACACAAATAAAAGTAGCCGGGGAACGTGCCTACGATGATCCTAGACGTCTCGCTCCAGCCGAAGATCTAACTTCCCCTATTAGAAGAAACACAGACCTCTCTTGCCTCCAGAGAAATCCCCCACAGAAATAGCAGCCCCCCACATATAATGACGGTGAAATGAGAGGAAAGCACATACGCAGTATGAAAACAGTTTCAGCAAAATGAGGCCCGCTAAAGCTAGATAGCAGAGGATACAAAAGTGAACTGCGCGGTCAGCGAAAAACCCTTCAAAAAACCATCCTGAAATTACTTGAACTCATGTGCCAACTCATGGTACATGAGGAGCAATTTCAGCCCACTAGAGCAACCAGCAGCAAGAATCACATATCTGCAGGCTGGACTAAAAACCAAATAAAGCAAAACACCAAAACAGGAAAATCCAAACTTAGCTTGTCCAGAAGGTTCTAGGAGCAGGGAGCAGAGGTAACAAGATACACTGGATACATTGATAACCGGCGAGGAAATGCCAGCAAAGCCAGGTCAAATAGGAAACTCCCATATCCTGATGGAACAGGTGGAACCCAGAGACCCACGAAAGACAAGTCACCCAGTACCATCAGTAACCACCAGAGGGAGCCCAAAAACAGAACTCACAACAGTACCCCCCCCTTGAGGAGGGGTCACCGAACCCTCACGAGAACCACCAGGGCGACCAGGATGAGCCCTATGAAAAGCGCGAACCAAATCATCAGCATGAACATCCGAGGCAACCACCCAAGAATTATCCTCCTGACCATAACCCTTCCACTTGACCAAATACTGGAGTTTCCGTCTGGAAACACGAGAATCCAAGATCTTCTCCACAACATACTCCAATTCTCCCTCCACCAGCACTGGAGCAGGAGGCTCAAGCGAAGGAACAACAGGTACCTCATACTTCCGCAACAACGACCGATGGAACACATTATGAATAGCAAACGATGCCGGGAGATCCAAACGAAACGACACAGGGTTAAGAATTTCCAAGATCCTATAGGGACCGATGAACCGAGGCTTGAACTTAGGAGAAGAGACCTTCATAGGAACAAAACGAGAAGACAACCACACCAAGTCACCAACAAGAAGTCGAGGACCCACGCGGCGACGGCGATTAGCAAACTGCTGAGCCTTCTCCTGGGACAACTTCAAATTGTCCACCACATGACTCCAAATCCGATGCAACCTATCCACCACCATGTCCACTCCAGGACAATCAGAAGGTTCCACCTGACCAGAGGAAAAACGAGGATGAAACCCCGAATTACAAAAGAAAGGAGAAACCAAGGTAGCAGAACTAGCCCGATTATTAAGGGCAAACTCGGCCAGCGGCAAAAAGGTAACCCAGTCATCCTGATCAGCAGAAACAAAACACCTTAAATAAGTTTCCAAGGTCTGATTAGTTCGTTCAGTCTGGCCATTCGTCTGAGGATGGAATGCAGACGAAAAGGACAAATCAATGCCCATCTTAGCACAGAACGTCCGCCAAAATCTAGACACAAACTGGGATCCCCTGTCAGAAACGATGTTCTCAGGAATCCCATGCAAACGAACCACATTCTGAAAAAACAGAGGGACCAACTCAGAGGAGGAAGGCAACTTAGGCAAGGGTACCAGATGAACCATTTTAGAAAAGCGATCACACACAACCCAGATGACGGACATTTTTTGAGAGACAGGGAGATCCGAAATAAAGTCCATGGAAATGTGCGTCCAAGGCCTCTTCGGGATAGGCAAAGGTGACAACAATCCACTGGCCCGAGAACAGCAAGGCTTAGCCCGAGCACAAACCTCACAAGACTGCACAAAAGAACGCACATCCCTCGACAAGGAAGGCCACCAAAAAGACCTGGCCACCAAGTCTCTAGTACCAAATATTCCAGGATGACCTGCCAACGCAGAAGAATGGACCTCGGAGATGACTCTACTGGTCCAAATATCCGGAACAAACAGTCTCTCAGGCGGACAACGATCAGGTTTACCCGCCTGAAACTCCTGCAAAGCACGTCGCAAGTCTGGGGAGACAGCAGACAAAATCACCCCATCCCTAAGGATACCAGAGGGCTCAGAATTTCCAAGGGAGTCAGGCACAAAACTCCTAGAAAGAGCATCCGCCTTCACATTCTTTGAACCTGGCAGGTATGAAACCACAAAATTGAAACGAGAGAAAAACAGTGACCAACGAGCCTGTCTAGGATTCAGACGCCTGGCAGACTCAAGGTAAATCAAATTTTTGTGATCAGTCAAGACCACCACACGATGTCTAGCACCCTCTAGCCAATGACGCCACTCCTCAAATGCCCACTTCATGGCCAAAAGTTCCCGATTACCAACATCATAATTCCGCTCAGCCGGCGAAAACTTTCTAGAAAAAAACGCGCATGGCTTCATCACTGAACCATCGGAGCTTCTCTGTGACAAAACCGCCCCCGCTCCAATCTCGGAAGCATCAACCTCAACCTGAAAAGGGAGCGAAACATCTGGCTGACACAACACAGGAGCAGAAGAAAACCGGCGCTTAAGTTCCTGAAAGGCCTCCACAGCCGCAGGAGACCAATCAGCAACATCAGCACCCTTCTTAGTCAAATCCGTCAAAGGCTTAACAACACTAGAAAAATTAGTTATAAAACGACGATAGAAATTAGCAAAGCCCAAGAACTTCTGTAGACTCTTAAGAGATGTAGGCTGCGTCCAGTCACAAATAGCCTGAACCTTGACGGGATCCATCTCAATAGTAGAAGGGGAAAAAATATACCCCAAGAAAGAAATCTTCTGGACTCCAAAGAGACACTTTGAGCCTTTTACAAACAAGGAATTGGCCCGCAGAACCTGAAACACCTTCCTGACCTGCTGAACATGAGACTCCCAGTCATCAGAAAAAAACAAAATATCATCCAAATACACAATCATAAATTTATCCAGATATTCACGGAAAACATCGTGCATAAAGGACTGGAAGACTGAAGGAGCATTAGAAAGTCCAAAAGGCATTACCAAATACTCAAAATGGCCCTCAGGCGTATTAAATGCGGTTTTCCACTCATCACCTTGCTTTATTCGTATAAGATTATACGCACCCCGAAGATCAATCTTAGTGAACCATTTAGCCCCCTTAATGCGAGCAAACAAATCAGTCAACAATGGCAAAGGATACTGATATTTTACGGTAATCTTATTCAAAAGACGATAATCTATACAAGGCCTCAAGGAACCATCTTTTTTGGCCACGAAAAAAAAACCTGCTCCCAAAGGGGACAAAGATGGACGGATATGTCCCTTTTCCAAGGACTCCTTAACATAATCCCGCATAGCAGTATGCTCTGGCACTGACAGATTGAACAAACGACCTTTAGGAAATTTACTGCCTGGAATTAAATTTATAGCACAATCGCAATCCCTGTGAGGAGGAAGCGAACTGAGCTTAGGCTCCTCAAAAACATCCCGATAGTCAGACAAAAACACAGGAATCTCAGAAGGAGTAGATGAAGCGATAGAAATCGGAGGTGCATCATCATGAACCCCCTGACAACCCCAGCTTAACACAGACATTAATTTCCAGTCAAGGACTGGATTATGAGTTTGTAACCATGGCAGACCAAGTACTAGAACATCATGCAAATTATACAGTACCAGGAAGCGAATCACCTCCTGATGAACGGGAGTCATACGCATGGTCACTTGTGTCCAGTACTGAGGTTTATTCATAGCCAAAGGTGTAGAGTCAATTCCCTTCAAAGGAATAGGGACTTCCAGAGGCTCCAGACTAAACCCACAGCGATTGGCAAATGACCAATCCATAAGACTCAGGGCAGCGCCTGAATCCACATAGGCATCGACGGAAATGGATGATAATGAACAAATCAGAGTCACAGACAGAATGAACTTAGACTGTAAAGTACTAATGGCAACAGACTTATCAACCTTTTTTGTGCGTTTAGAGCATGCTGATATAACATGAGCTGAATCACCACAATAAAAGCACAACCCTTTTTTCCGCCTATACTTTTGCCGTTCACTTCTGGACTGAATTCTATCACATTGCATTATCTCAGGTGACGGTTCAGACGACACCGCCAAATGATGCACAGGTTTTCGCTCCCGTAAACGCCGATCAATCTGAACAGCCATAGTCATAGACTCATTCAGACCAGCAGGCGCAGGGAACCCCACCATAACATCTTTAATGGCCTCAGAAAGGCCATCTCTGAACTTTGCAGCCAGAGCGCACTCATTCCACTGAGTAAGTACCGACCACTTTCGAAATTTTTGACAATAAATTTCTGCTTCATCTTGCCCCTGAGAGAGAGCCAATAAAGCTTTTTCAGCCTGAATCTCTTGGTTAGGTTCCTCATAGAGCAAACCCAATGCCAGAAAAAACGCATCCGCATTAAGCAACGCAGGGTCCCCTGGTGCCAATGCAAATGCCCAATCCTGAGGGTCACCCCGCAGGAAAGATATAATTATCTTGACTTGCTGAGCAGGGTCTCCAGAGGAGCGAGATTTCAAAGAAAGAAACAACTTGCAATTGTTCCTAAAATTCAGAAAACGAGATCTATCTCCAGAAAAAAACTCTGGGACAGGAATTCTAGGTTCAGACATAGGAGCATGTACAACAAAATCCTGTATATTTTGAACCTTAGTGGCAAGATTATTCAGGCTGGAAGCCAAACTCTGGACGTCCATGATAAACAGCTGGGATCAGAGCCATTCAAAGATTAAGAGGAGGAGGAAGTAGCCAGGCTGCAATAAGGCTAGGCAGCAAACTCTGAGGGAAAGAGAAAGAAAAAAAAAAAAAACTTCCTCAGACTACTTATCCTCCTACTTCAGCCAATACAATTAACACTTTGTGGGCCGGTTATACTGTCATGATCCCAATGGCAGGGGATCACTAAAGGACAAGCACAGATACAAACAAGCTCTAGGGCGATGGAACCTGAGCTGACCGCGACCCTGAACCTAACACACAAATAAAAGTAGCCGGGGAACGTGCCTACGATGATCCTAGACGTCTCGCTCCAGCCGAAGATCTAACTTCCCCTATTAGAAGAAACACAGACCTCTCTTGCCTCCAGAGAAATCCCCCACAGAAATAGCAGCCCCCCACATATAATGACGGTGAAATGAGAGGAAAGCACATACGCAGTATGAAAACAGTTTCAGCAAAATGAGGCCCGCTAAAGCTAGATAGCAGAGGATACAAAAGTGAACTGCGCGGTCAGCGAAAAACCCTTCAAAAAACCATCCTGAAATTACTTGAACTCATGTGCCAACTCATGGTACATGAGGAGCAATTTCAGCCCACTAGAGCAACCAGCAGCAAGAATCACATATCTGCAGGCTGGACTAAAAACCAAATAAAGCAAAACACCAAAACAGGAAAATCCAAACTTAGCTTGACCAGAAGGTTCTAGGAGCAGGGAGCAGAGGTAACAAGATACACTGGATACATTGATAACCGGCGAGGAAATGCCAGCAAAGCCAGGTTAAATAGGAAACTCCCATATCCTGATGGAACAGGTGGAACCCAGAGACCCAGGAAAGACAAGTCACCCAGTACCATCAGTAACCACCAGAGGGAGCCCAAAAACAGAACTCACAACACATCTCATATCCCCATTTTTTTCCATATTCCACACTACTAATGTTAGTAGTGTGTATGTGCAAAATTTGGGTGCTCTAGCTATTAAATTTAAGGGTTAAATGGCGGAAAAAATTGGCGTGAGCTCCCACGCAATTTTCTCCGCCAGAGTAGTAAAGCCAGTGACTGAGGGCAGATATTAATAGCCTGGAGAGGGTCCATGGTTATTGGCCCCCCCTGGCTAAAAACATCTGCCCCCAGCCACCCCAGAATAGGCACATCTGGAAGATGCGCCTATTCTGGAACTTGGCCACTCTCTTCCTATTCCCGTGTAGCGGTGGGACATGGGGTAATGAAGGGTTAATGTCACCTTGCTATTGTAAGGTGACATTAAGCCAGATTAACAATGGAGAAGCGTCAATTCTGACACCTATTCATTATTAATCCAATAGCATGAAATGGCTAATAAAAACACACACACACATTATTAAAAATTATTTTAATGAAATGAACACACAGTTTGTTTGAATATTTTATTGTTCTCTCAATCCACCTGAAGACCCTCGCTCTGTAACAAAGGAAACATAATAAACCAACAATATACATACCTTCCGATGATCTGTAACGTCCCACGATGTAAATCCATATGAAGGGGTTAAAATATTTTACAGCCAGGAGCTCTGCTAATGCAGCTGTGCTCGTGGCTGTAAACCTCAGCGAATGAAGGTAATGTAGGTCAATGACCTGTAGTTACCTTCATTCGCGGTGATGCGCCCTCTGCTGGTTGTCCTTCGAGCGTGGGTAAAAAATCAGACAAGTTCCCAGGCTCGAGTTCATATGAGGACAACCAGCAGAGGGCGCATCACCACGAATGAAGGTAACTACAGGTCATTGACCTACATTACCTTCATTCGCTGGAGTTTACAGCCACGAGCACAGCTGCATTAGCAGAGCTCCTGGCTGTAAAATATTTTAACCCCTTCAGATGGATTTACATCGTGGGACGTTACAGATCATCGGAAGGTATGTATATTGTTGGTTTATTATGTTTCCTTTGTTACAGAGCGAGGGTCTTCAGGTGGATTGAGAGAACAATAAAATATTCAAACAAACTGTGTGTTCATTTCATTAAAATAATTTTTAATAATATGTGTGTGTTTTTATTAACCATTTCATGCTATTGGATTAATAATGGATAGGTGTCAGAATTGACGCTTTTCCATTATTAATCTGGCTTAATGTCACCTTACAATAGCAAGGTGACATTAACCCTTCATTACCCCATATCCCACCACTACACGGGAATGGGAAGAGAGTGGCCAAGTGCCAGAATAGGCGTATCTTCCAGATGTGCCTTTTCTGGGGTGGCTGGGGGCAGATGCTTTTAGCCAGGGGGGGGGCAATAACCGTGGACCCTCTCCAGGCTATTAATATCTGCCCTCAGTCACTGGCTTTACTACTCTGGCGGAGAAAATTGCGCGGGAGCCCACGCCAATTTTTTCCGACATTTAACCCTTAAATTTAATAGCTAGAGCGCCCAAATTTTGCACATACACACTACTAACATTAGTAGTGTGGAATATGCAAAAAAAATGGGGATATGAGATGGTTTACTGTATGTAAACCATGTCTCATATCATATCATGTCGGGTTTAGGAAGGAGATAGCAAAAGCCGGCAATTGAATTACCGGCTTTAAAGCTATCTAGCGCTGTATGAAATATTAATATATATACATATATGTGTCTCAATGACATATATATATATATATATATACCTATTCTATGTGTACACATTTATTCTACCTATTCTATTGTAAGCTGTCAGTGTGATTTTACTGTACACCGCGCTGAATTGCCAGCTTTTCTCTCTAACACCGCTGCGTATTTCTCGCAAGTCACACTGCTGGTCCGTGTGTAATCCGTATTTTTCTGGCCCCCTTAGACTTTCATTGTCGGATTTTTTGCGCAATACGGTGACAAACGCAGCATGCTGCGATTTTCTACGGCCGTAGAAGACCGTATAATACGGATCAGTAAAATACGGCTGATAGGAGCAGGGCATTGCTACCCTGGAGAAGCATTGTACCGTATGCAATCCGTATTTTCTGCACCCCTCTTACGTCCGTAAAACACGGTAGTGTGACGCCGGCCTAACTGTTGAAGCCTGTAGCTCCAGTGAGGGAACGGGGATTAGTCATTCAGCAGGTCAGTTGGCGTTAAAGCTGCACACTTTATTATTTCAGCAGCAGGCCATTTGTTTGAACTGCGTATATTGTTTGTACTACGTATATTGATTTTGCCACTGTAAACAACTTGCGGCATATCACACTGCTATCAGGTGATTCTAATTAAAGGAAAACTACTTAAAAATGATGTTCCACATTATTAGGGTATGTGCACACGCTGTGGATTACCTGCGGATCCGCAGCGTTTTTTACCATGCAGAAACGCTGCAGATCCCCAAGTGATTTATAGTACAATGTAAATCAATGAGAAAAAAAAGCTGTGCTAATGGTGCAGAAAATTCCGTGCGGAAACGCTGCGGATTAACCCCTTCATGACCCAGCCTATTTTGACCTTAAAGATCGCAATTTTCACATTTTGAATTTTTATTCTGCTAAACCAGAGAGTTATGTGACACAAAATAGTTAATAAATAACATTTCCACACGTCTACTTTACATCAGCACAATTTTGGAAACAAAATTTTTTTTTCTAGGAAGTTATAAGGGTTAAAATTTGACCAGCGATTTCTCATTTTTACAACGAAATTTACAAAACCATTTTTTTTAGGGACCACCTCACATTTGAAGTCAGTTTGAGGGGTCTATATGGCTGAAGATACCCAAAAGTGACACCATTCCAAAAACTGCACCCCTCAAGGTGCACAAAACCACATTCAAGAAGTTTATTAACCTTTCAGGTGCTTCACAGCAGCAGAAGCAACATGGAAGGAAAAAATGAACATTTAACTTTTTAGTCACAAAAATGATTTTTAGCAACAATTTTTTTATTTTCCCAATAGTAAAAGGAGAAACTGAACCACGAAAGTTGTTATCCAATTTGTCCTGAGTACGCTGATACCTCATATGTGGGGGTAAACCACTGTTTGGGCACACGGCAGGGCTTGGAAGGGAAGGAGCGCCATTTGACTTTTTGAATGAAAAATTGGTTCCACTCTTTAGCGGACACTATGTCACGTTTGGAGAGCCCCCGTGTGCCTAAAAATTGGAGCTCCCCCACAAGTGACCCCATTTTGGAAACTAGATGCCCCAAGGAACTTATCTAGATGCATAGTAAGCACTTTGAACCCCCAGGTGCTTCACAAATTGATCCGTAACAATGAAAAAGTACTTTTTTTTCACAAAAAAATTCTTTAGCCTCAATTTTTTCATTTTCACATGAGCAACAGGATAAAATGGATCCTAAATTTGTTGGCCAATTTCTCCTTAGTACACCGATACCTCACATGTGGGGGTAAACCACTGTTTGGGCACATGGTAAGGCTCAGAAGGGAAGGAGCGCCATTTGATTTTTTGAATGAAAAATTATCTCCATCGTTAGGGGACACCATGTCGCGTTGGGAGAGACCCTGTGTGCCTAAACATTAGAGCTCCCCCACAAGTGACCCCATTTTGGAAACTGGACCCCCCAAGGAACTTATCTAGTTGCCTAGTGAGCACTTTAAACCCTCAGGTGCTTCACAAATTGATCTGTAAAAATGAAAAAGTACTTTTTTTCACAAAAAAATTCTTTTCGCCTCAATTTTTTCATTTTTACATGGGCAATAGGATAAAATGGATCCTAAAATTTGTTGGGCAATTTCTCCTGAGTACACCGATACCTCATATGTGGGGGTAAACCACTGTTTGGGCACACGGCAGGGCTCGGAAAGGAAGGTGCGCGATTTGACATTTTGAATGGAAAATTAGCTCCAATTGTTAGCGGACACCATGTCGCATTTGGAGAGCCCCTGTGTGCCTAAACATTAGAGCTCCCCCACAAGTGACCCCATTTTGGAAAATAGACCCCCCAAGGAACTTATCTAAATGCATATCTAGAGCACTTTAAACCCCCAGGTGCTTCACAGACGTTTATAACGCAGAGCCATGAAAATAAAAAATAATTTTTCTTTCCTCAAAAATGATTTTTTAGCCTGGAATTTCCTATTTTGCCAAGGGTAATAAGAGAAATTGGACCAAAATGTTGTTGTCCAGTTTGTCCTGAGTATGTGGATACCCCATATGTGGGGGTAAACCACTGTTTGGGTGCACGGCAGGGCTCGGAAGGGAAGGCACGCCATTTGGCTTTTTAAATGGAAAATTAGCTCCAATCATTAGCGGACACCATGTCGCGTTTGGAGAGCCCCTGTGTGCCTAAACATTGGAGATCCCCCACAAATGACCCCATTTTGGAAACTAGACCCCCAAAGGAACTAATCTAGATGTGTGGTGAGCACTTTGAACCCCCAAGTGCTTCACAGAAGTTTATAACGCAGAGCCATGAAAATAGAAAAAAACATTTTCTTTTCTCAAAAATGATTTTTAGCCCACAATTTTTTATTTTCCCAAGGGTAACAGGAAAAATTTGACCCCAAAAGTTGTTGTCCAGTTTCTCCTGAGTACACTGATACCCCATATGTGGGGGTAAACCACTGTTTGGGCACATGCCGGGGCTCGGAAGTGAAGTAGTGATGATTTGAAATGCAGACTTTGATGGAATGCTCTGCCGGCATCCCGTTGCGTTTGCAGAGCCTCTGATGTGGCTAAACAGTAGAAACCCCCCACAAGTGAACCCATTTTGGAAACTAGACCCCAAAAGGAACTTATCTAGATGTGTGCTGAGCACTTTGAACCCCCAAGTGCTTCACAGAAGTTTATAACGCAAGCCGTGAAAATAATAAATACGTTTTCTTTCCTCAAAAATATTTTTTTAGCCCAGAATTTTTTAATTTTCCCAAGGGTAACAGGAGAAATTTGACCCCAATATTTGTTGTCCTGTTTCTCCTGAGTACGGTGATACCCCATATGTGGGGGTAAACTACTGTTTGGGCACATGTCGGGGCTCGGAAGTGAAGTAGTGATGTTTTGAAATGCAGACTTTGATGGAATGCTCTGCGGGCGTCACGTTGCATTTGCAGAGACCCTGATGTGGCTAAACAGTAGAAACCCCCCACAAGTGACCCCAGTTTGGAAACTAGACCCTCCAAGGAGCTTATCTAGATATGTGGTGAGCACTTTGAACCCCCAAGTGCTTCACAGACATTTACAACGCAGAGCCGTGAAAATAAAAAATAATTTTTCCTCAAAAATGATGTTTTAGCAAGCAATTTTTTATTTTCAAAAGGGTAACAGGAGAAAATGGACCCCAGTAATTGTTGTGCAGTTTGTCCTGAGTATGCTGGTACCCCATATGTGGGGGTAAACCACTGTTTGGGCACACGTCGGGGCTCGGAAGTGAGGGAGCACCATTTGACTTATTGAATACAAGATTGGCTGGAATCAATGGTGGCGCCATGCTGCGTTTGGAGACCCCTGATGTGCCTAAACAGTGGAAACCCCTCAATTCTACCTCCAACACTAACCCCAACACACCCCTAACCTTAATCCCAACTGTAGCCATAACCCTAATCACAACCCTAACCCCAACACACCCATAACCACAACCCTAACGCCAACACAACCCTAACCCTAACCACAACCCTAATTCCAACCCTAATCCTAAGGGTATGTGCCCACGTTGCGGATTCGTGTGAGATTTTTCAGCACCATTTTTGAAAAATCCGCGGGTAAAAGGCACTGCATTTTACTTGCGGATTTACCGCGGATTTCCAGTGTTTTTTTTGCGGATTTCACCTGTGGATTCCTATTGAGGAACAGGTGTAAAACGCTGCGGAATCCGCACAAAGAATTGACATGCTGCGGAAAACACAACGCAGCGTTTCCACGCGGTATTTTCCGCACCATGGGCACAGCGGATTTGGTTTTCCATATGTTTACATGGTACTGTAAACCCAATGGAACACTGCTGCGAATCCGCAGCGGCCAATCCGCAGCAGTTTCCCATGAGTTTACATTTCAATGTAAACCTATGGGAAACAAAAATCGCTGTACACATGCTGCAGAAAAACTGCACGGAAACGCAGCAGTTTACATTCCGCAGCATGTCACTTCTTTCTGCGGATTCCGTAGCGGTTTTACAACTGCTCCAATAGAAAATCGCAGTTGTAAAACCGCAGTGAAATGCGCAGAAAAACCACGGTAAATCCGTAATAAATCCGCAGCGGTTTAGCACTGCGGATTTATCAAATCCGCAGAGGACCAGAATACGTGTGCACATACCGAAACCCTAACCCTAACCCTAGTTCTAACACCAACCTTAGTGGAAAAAAAAAGTTCTTCATTTTATTATTGTCCCTACCTATGGGGGTGACAATGAGGGGGGTCATTTACTATTTTTTTTATTTTGATCACTGTGATAGGTTTTATCACAGTGATCAAAATGCACATTGGAATGAATCTGCCTACCGGCAGATTCGGCGGGCACACTGCGCATGCGCCCGCCATTTTGGAAGATGGCGGCGCACATGGACAAGACAGACGGACCCCAGGAGGACTGAGGGGAGCGGAGCAGTGTACAGGACTGATCGGAGGACTGGGGGGGGATCGGTGGTGGGGGGGAGCAGACCAGTGTTTCCAGCCATGGCCGATGATATTGCAGCATTGGCCATGGCTGGATTGTAATATTTCACCAGTTTTAATAGGTGAAATATTACAAATCACTTTGATTGGCAGTTTCACTTTCAACAGCCAATCAGAGCGATCGTAGCCACGGGGGGGTGAAGCCACCCCCCCTGGGCTGTACTACCACTCCCCCGATCCCTGCAGATCGGGTGAAATTGGAGTTAACCCTTTCACCCGATCTGCAGGGACACGATCATTCTGTGACACAGCATATGCGTCACAGTTCGGATTGGCACCGACTTTCATGACGCATACGCTGCGTCACATGTCGGGAAGAGGTTAAAACAAGTAGCATCTCACTTCTTTTTTGCTGATCTGCAGCGTTTTTGTACCCATTCCATTATACAAATCCACAGGAGTAAAAAAATGCAAGAAATCCGCAAAAAATCTGCAGCAAATCCGCACAAAATCCGGCCAAAAAAATGCGTCAAATCCGCACCTGCATTTTCTGCCAAGAGATGCAGAATCCGCACTAAAAATTCCTAAGGCTAATCCACAACGTGTGCACATAGCCTTAAGCAGGCCACAGGTTTCAAGCAATATAGGAAATAAAAAGGATCTCTCTGCTGCTGAAAAGTGTTAAATAGTGCAATGCCTTGGACAAGGTATGAAAACATTAGATATTTCATGAAAACTTAAGAGTGATCATCATACTGTGAAGAGATTTGTGACTGAATCAGAGCACAGACAGAGTTCATGCAGATAAAGGCTTAATGAGGAAGGTTTCTGCCAGACAAATTCATTGGATTAAGAGAGCCGTTGCCAAAATACCATTACAAAGCAGCTAACAGTTATTTGAAGCTGCTGGTGCCTCTGGAGCCCCTTGAACCTCAAGGTGTAGGATCCTTCAAAGTCTTGCTGTGGTGCATAAACCTAATATTCGGCCACTCCTAAACAGTGTTGACAAGCAGAATCGGGGTTGCAGTCCCAGACATACTTGAAGTCTAATTTTCAAACAGTCTTGCTTACTGATGAGTGTCGAGCAACACTGGATGGTCCAGATGGATGGAATAGTGGATTGTTGGTGGATGGCCACCATCTCCCATCAAAGCTGCAACAAAGAGGAGGAGGAGTCATGTTTTGGGCTGGAATCATGTGGAAGCAGCTGGTAGGGCCCTTTAAGGTTCCTGAAGGTGTAAAAATTACCTCTGCAAAGTATACAGAGTATCTGACTGACAACTTTCTTCCATGGTATAAAAAGCAGAACCGTGCCTTCAGGAGCAAATCATCTTCATGCATGACAATGCACCATCTCATGCTGCAAAGAATACCTCCAAGTCATTAGCTGCTATGGGCATAAAAGGAAATAAACTCATGGTGTGGCCACCATCTCCCCTGACCTCAACCCAATAGAGAAACTTTGGAGTATCATCAAGCAAAAGATCTATGAGGGTGGGAGGCAGTTAACATCAAAACAGCAGCTCTGGGAGGCTATTCTGACTTCATGCAAAGAAATACAAGCAGAAACTCTTCAAAAACTCACAAGTTCAATGGATGCAAGAATTGTGAAGATGATATCAAAGAATGGTTAACATGTAATTTGGCCTGTTAGGATGTTTTGGAGTTAAATAGCTTTTTTTATACACAGAATATATCAAATATTTAGAAATTCTACTGTGCCTAATAATTTGGAGCAGTACATTTTGAGTTTTTATTCATATTGGAGATTATACTGTTATCATTGGGAGGTTTCTTCAATAAAATTCGATGTATACTCTAACGGGTGATGACTTTTATTAGACTGACTGTCATTTGCAACGAGCATTTAGGAAAATCCGAGAAAAATGTTATTTGCATAATAATTTGTAACATGGTGTAATTATATTGTATTTATTTGCTTGCACTGTTTATGTGGACCTCTTGTTGTGAGATTTGGAATATACTGCCTATTTTTTGCAAAATTGTTTTAGTAGTCTGATTTAACAAACCTAAGTGCCACAAAAATACTGCATATTGTTGCCGCATGCTTTTTCTTGGCTTGTATGTAACGGCTCACAAAAAAGGACAAAAATTCAAAAAACATCACAGAAAAAGAAGAAACGGCCTCACCAACACCAAGTCAGATTACAAATGCACTAGCAGGATGAAACAGATCCACGATAAAGGCAGGGTTTGTGATTTTAATAACAGTGTGTGGATCGGAGCCCCATCCACGGCTGTTATCCAGTTGAATTCCGCTGCCAAAAGCGTGCCATAGGAGATAATTTTTTCTGCTATACATAGCAGTGATTGGACAGTTGCATAAGCAGAACAAGACTTCTCTCTTCTGCACAGACTACCAGGTTGACTGTATAATGTCAGCTGTCATCAAGCCCAGGGGTTAGTAATGGAGAGACGGCTATTAGACACCCCCACTAATAAGCCTGTATTTGAAAATAAAAAGATACACACAGGAAAAAGACTCCTTGACACATTCCCTGGTTCACCCATTTATTACTAAAAAATAATCTCTGCAGCTCTGACATAATATATTGTGGTACACAAGTTCACGACGACCAGCGATGGTGTGTCATTCTGAGAACAATGATCCATAGGTCACTCCCACTCATGTCTTACAAGCAATGATGTCAGTAACGTAATCACCAATGAAACGTGAGCGGAAGGGATCAATGAAGCCTTGCTCACGTCATGTCTCAAGAGCATTGAAGTCAGTAATGTTATTGCCCATGAGACATGACCAGGAGTGAAGTGCCATGACCTTGGAAATGCCATATCTGGGGCAGCTGAAGGCTGGTCTTATTAGGCTGGGAAGGGGACAACATCCATGGACCTTCCAAGCCTGTTAATATCAGTTCCCAGCTGTCTGCTTTGCATCAGCTGATTATTAAAAATAGGGGGGACCCCGCCTCATTTTTTCAGGATCCCCCATTTTTAATAACCAGCAATGGCAAAGCAGACAGCTGTTGGCTGATATTAACCCCTTTCTGCCATTGGACGTAATATTCCGTCCATGTGGGGTGGGCCTTAATTCCCAAGGACGGAATATTACGTCCAGCGCGATCGGCCGCGACACGGGGGGAGCGCGGTCGATCGCGGCCGGGTGTCAGCTGCTTAACCGCCCCCGACACATTAACCCCCGGCACACCGCGATCAAAGATGATCGCGATGTGCCGGCGGTGCAGGGAAGCATCGCGCAGGGAGGGGGCTCCCTGTGGGCTTCCCTGAGACCCCCGCAGCAACGCGATGTGATCGCGTTGCTGCGAGGGTCTCCTCACCTCCCTCCCTGCTCGAGCCCCGGATCCAAGATGGCCGCGGATCCGGGTCCTACAGAAGGGAGGTGGCCTACCAAGTGCCTGCTCAGAGCAGGCACTTGGTAACGCTGCAGCACTCTGAGACAGATCGGTGATCTGTCAGAGTGCTGTGCAAACTGGCAGATCACCGATCTGTATTGTCCCCCCCTGGGACAAAGTAAAAAAGTTTAAAAAAAGTTTTTCAAAGTGTGCAAAAAAAAAAAAAAAAAAAAAACCTAAATAATGAAAAAATATATATATATTATTCCCATAAATGCATTTCTTTATCTAAATAAAATAAAAAAAAACAATAAAAGTACAAATATTTAGTATCGATGCGTCCGTAACAACTCGACCTATAAAGCTGTCCCACTAGTTAACCCCTTCAGTAAACACCGTAAGAAAAAAAAAAAAAACGAGGCAAAAAACAACGCTTTATTATCATACCACCGAACAAAAAGTGGAATAACACACGATCAAAAAGACAGATATAAATAACCATGGTACCGCTGAAAGCGTCATCTTGTCCCGCAAAAAACGAGCCGCAATACAGCAACATCAGCAAAAAAATAAAAAAGTTATAGTCCTCAGAATAAAGCGATGCAAAAATAATTATTTTTTCTATAAAATAGTTTTTATCGTATAAAAGCGCCAAAACATAAAAAAATGATACAAATGAGGTGTCGCTGTAATCGTACTGACCCGAAGAATAAAACTGATTTATCAATTTTACCAAACGCGGAACGGTATAAACGCCTCCCCCAAAAGAAATTCATGAATAGCTGGTTTTTAGTCATTCTGCCTCACAAAAATCGGAATAAAAAGCGATCAAAAAATATCACGTGCCCGAAAATGTTACCAATAAAAACGTCAACTCGTCCTGCAAAAAACAAGACCTCATATGACTCTGTGGACTCAAATATGGAAAAATTATAGCTCTCAAAATGTGGTAACGCAAAAAATATTTTTTGCAATAAAAAGCGTCTTACAGTGTGTGACGGCTGCCAATCATAAAAATCCGCTAAAAAACCCGCTATAAAAGTAAATCAAACCCCCCTTCATCACCCCCTTAGTTAGGGAAAAATTAAAAAAATGTATTTATTTCCATTTTCCCATTAGGGTTAGGGCTAGGGTTAGGGCTAGGGTTAGGGTTAGGGCTAGGGTTAGGGTTAGGGTTAGGGCTAGGGTTAGGGCTAGGGTTAGGGCTAGGGTTAGGGCTAGGGTTAGGGTTAGGGCTAGGGTTAGGGCTAGGGTTAGGGTTGGGGCTAGGGTTGGGGCTAGGGCTAGGGTTAGGGCTAGGGTTGGGGCTAGGGTTAGGGTTAAGGCTACAGTTAGGGTTGGGGCTAAAGTTAGGGTTAGGGTTTGGATTACATTTGCGGTTGGGATTAGGATTAGGGGTGTGTCTGGGTTAGAGGTGTGGTTAGGGTTACCATTGGGATTAGGGTTAGGGGTGTGTTTGGATTAGGGTTTCAGTTATAATTGGGGGGTTTCCACTGTTTAGACACATCAGGGGCTCTCCAAACGCGACATGGCGACCGATCTCAATTCCATCCAATTCTGCATTGAAAAAGTAAAACAGTGCTCCTTCCCTTCCGAGCTCTCCCGTGTGCCCAAACAGGAGTTTACCCCAACATATGGGGTATCAGCGTACTCAGGACAAATTGGACAACAACTTTTGGGGTCCAATTTCTCCTGTTACCCTTGGGAAAATACAAAACTGGGGGCTAAAAAATTTTTGTGGGAAAAAAAGAGATTTTTTATTTTCACGGCTCTGCGTTATAAACGGTAGTGAAACACTTGGGAGCTCAAAGTTCTCACAACACATCTAGATAAGTTCGTGGGGGGTCTAGTTTCCAATATGGGGTCACTTGTGGGGGGTTTCTACTGTTTAGGTATATTAGGGGCTCTGCAAACGCAATGTGACGCCTGCAGACCATTCCATCTAAGTCTGCATTCCAAATGGCGCTCCTTCCCTTCCGAGCCCTCCCATGCGCCCAAACGCTGGTTCCCCCCCACATATGGGGTATCAACGCACTCAGGACAAATTGGACAACAACTTTTGGGGTCCAATTTCTCCTTTTACCCTCGAGAAAATACAAAACTGGGGGCTAAAAAATAATTTTGAGGGGAAATTTTTTTTTTATTTTCACGGCTCTGCGTTATAAACTGTAGTGAAATACTTGGGGGCTTAAAGTTCTCACAACACATCTAGATAAGTTCCTTGGGGGTCTAGTTTCCAATATGGGGTCACTTGTGGGGGGTTTCTACTGTTTAGGTACATTAGGGGCTCTGCAAACACAATGTGACGCCTGCAGACCATTCCATCTAAGTCTGTATTCCAAATGGCGCTCCTTCCCTTCCGAGCCCTCCCATGCGCCCAAACGCTGGTTCTCCCCCACATATGGGGTATCAGCGCACTCAGGACAAATTTCACAACAACTTTTGGGGTCCAATTTCTCCTGTTACCCTCGGGAAAATACAAAACTGGGGGCTAAAAAATTATTTTTGTGGGAAAAATTTTTTGTTTTATTTTTACGGCTCTGCATTATAAACTTCTGTGAAGCTCTTATTGGGTCAAAGTGCTTACCACACATCTAGATAAGTTCCTTAGGGGGTCTGCTTTTCAAAATGGTGTCACTTGTGGGGGGTTTCAATGTTTAGGCACATCAGTGGCTCTCCAAACGCAACATGGCGTCCCATCTCAATTCCTGTCAATTTTGTATTGAAAGGTCAAACGGCGCTCCTTCCCTTCCGAGCTCTGCCATGCGCCCAAACAATGGTTTACCCCCAGATATGGGGTATCAGCGTACTCAGGACAAATTGTGCCACAACTTTTGTGGTCCAATTTCTTCTCTTACCATTGGGAAAATAAAAAATTGGGGGCGAAAAGATAATTTTTGTGAAAAAAATGATTTTTTATTTTTACGGTTCTGCATTATAAACTTCTGTGAAGCACTTGGTGGGTCAAAGTGCTCACCACACCTCTAGATAAGTTCCTTAGGGGGTCTACTTTCCAAAATGGTGTCACTTGTGGGGGGTTTCAATGTTTAGGCACATCAGTGGCTCTCCAAACGCAACATGGCGTCCCATCTCAATTCCAGTCAATTTTGCATTGAAAAGTCAAATGGCGCTCCTTCCCTTCCAAGCTCTGCCATGCACCCAAACTGTGGGTAACCCCCACATATGGAGTATCAGCGTACTCAGGACAAATTGTACAACAACGTTTGGGGTCCATTTTCTCCTGTAACCCTTGGTAAAATAAAACAAATTGGAGCTGAATTAAATTTTTTGTGAAAAAAAGTTAAATGTTAATTTTTATTTAAACATTCCAAAAATTCCTGTGAAGCACCTGAAGGGTTAATAAACTTCTTGAATTTGGTTTTGAGAACCTTGAGGGGTGCAGTTTTTAGAATGGGGTCACACTTGGGTATTTTCTATCAAATAGACCCCTCAAAATGACTTCAAATGAAATGTGGTCCCTAAAATAAAATGGTGTTGTAAAAATGAGAAATTGCTGGTCAACTTTTAACCCTTATAACTCCCTAACAAAAAAAATTTTGGTTCCAAAATTGTGCTGATGTAAAGTAGACATGTGGGAAATGTTACTTATTAAGTATTTTGTGTGACATATCTCTGTGATTTAATGGCATAAAAATTCAAAGTTGGAAAATTGCGAAATTTTGAAAATTTTCACCAAATTTTCGTTTTTTTCACAAATAAACGCAGGTAATATCAAAGAAATGTTACCACTATCATGAAGTACAATATGTCACGAGAAAACAATGTCAGAATCACCGGCATCCATTGAAGCATTCCAGAGTTATAACCTTATAAAGGGACAGTGGTCAGAATTGTAAAAATTGGCCCGGTCCATAACGTGCAAACCACCCTTGGGGGTAAAGGGGTTAATAGACCTTGGAAAGTCCATGGATATTGTTCCATTTCCAGCACAATAAGACCAACTCACAGTTGTCTGCTTTTCCTTGACGGGTTATTAAAAATAGGGGAGACCCCATATCATTTTTTTTCATTCATTCATTTAACAAATACAGTAAACTACACATGCAAGGCACTGCTCCACTTCTTCACTTGGACCTCCGCATCCAGGTTTAAGATTTTTTTTGTCTTATGTTATTTTAAGCAATTTCCCTATCCCCATTTATTTTCAGGACAATTGTCCTGCTCTTACCCCCATTTTGCAACCCCCTAAACTTACTACGACCATTGAACATGCATTTTACAGCACCAAAGTTCGGTCACCATTGGCTTCTATGGGGTTCGGGGTTAAATTCAGGTCAAGCTCTGGTATCAGAACTAGTTTTTGCACTAAAGTTTGGCCGAACTCGAACATCCACATGGGTCTGCTCATCCCTAGTTAAGGTTCTAAGGTAACACCTGTGTAAAATAGGTATCTGGTCTAAGGCGTGTAGTAGGATAGAGAATGGTCTGCAGTTTGTTAAGGAGGAGTCAAGGAACTTTAATTCAGGATTCTGGTCTGTGGTCTTTATTAAGGGACATTCTTGTTTGGGGGTATCTAACTTATGGTGGTTCTTTTCCTAAGTTTTTCCTTAGAGAGAGATTGGTCTACGGTCTTTTTTCATTAAGGAGCTTAGGAGGGTATCTGTTATGACCTGGTGGTCAGGACAATAATGGACCTGGTGGTCAAGAGCACACGGAATGCCCTGATAGTTACTGATAATAAAGGACGAGCTCTGGGACGTGGGAACTCTGCTGACTGCAATCCCTAATCCTATCAAAACACACTAGAAATAGCCGTGGATTGCTCCTAACGCTCCCTATGCAACTCGGCACAGCCTAAGGAACTAGCTAGCCCTGAAGATAGAAAAATAAAGCCTACCTTGCCTCAGAGAAATTCCCCAAAGGAAAAGGCAGCCCCCCACATATAATGACTGTGAGTAAAGATGAAAATACAAACACAGAGATGAAATAGATTTAGCAAAGTGAGGCCCGACTTACTGAACAGACCGAGGATAGGAAAGGTTGCTTTGCGGTCAGCACAAAAACCTACAAAAAGACCACGCAGAGGGCGCAAAAAGACCCTCCGCACCGACTCACGGTGCGGAGGCGCTCCCTCTGCGTCCCAGAGCTTCCAGCAAGCAAGACAACAATAAAAATAGCAAGCTGGACAGAAAAATAGCAAACCAAAGAAATACAAGCAGGAACTTAGCTTCTGCTGGGAAGACAGGTCACAAGAACGATCCAGGAGTGAACTAGACCAATACTGGGACATTGACAGGTGGCATGGAGCAAAGATCTAAATGGAGTTAAATAGAGCAGCCAGCTAACGAATTAACCTCGTCACCTGTGGAAGGAAACTCAGAAACACCCACCAGAGGAAGTCCATGGACAGAACCAGCCGAAGTACCATTCATGACCACAGGAGGGAGCCCGACAACAGAATTCACAACAGGTATCATTTTGTAATGTGTATATATAAATAGGTGGGGCATGAGATCTGAAATGTGTAAATATAGTAAAAAGTTTTTAAACAATAATTTTACTCTTAAAAAAGTTACACTTTAAGAAAATGGAGCCAATGAGCCATAGAGTATACAGTCACATTGTTACTTATGAAAAATTATTACAAATTACCTATATGGTTGCATACTTAGTCAAACCAGATGAGCATATTAAACATTTTTGAAGGCTTACATTATCACATCTACACAGCAGTGATACAGTATTTATCACTTACATAAAATCATTTCCAGCTCTAGGATGTGCAACAAAGAGGTTAAAATGAACGTGTACATGCACACAGTCTAATCATATAAAGATTAGCTAATATGTTCCATGAATCACACAGTGCAATCTAATTACTATACCGTTCACTTTACAGTGTTTAAATAACCATTTTATTATATTTTCTTGTACTGATTAAATCTTCCTCAGCATTTAGAATGCATCATTACATCAATTTTGCACACAGATAATATTCACTACTGGAACTCATTAAAAATATTTTCTTTTATTATTCTTATTAAATATAATTTGATGGTATTTCAATTTGAAATCATAAATAGTAATTAGTATCCTCATTAAGTTTCAATCTTTAGTTTCATACTGACCGGTAACTTATCACATTAACAGCGTTTTATAATAAAGAGTGTATGCTTATTTGAGATGAGCAGATCTATTGGATTTTTGGATTCGACAGGTTTGCAGAATTTTCCCCAGAAATTTGATGTGTGGCTAATAAAGTTCAGACTTTTTATGCTTCGTAAATTATATAAATGGTCTAAAACCTATTACTTATTGGTGGGCAGATGCACTCATTGCTGTTAGAAGACAAGCGGTACAGACAGAAGAAGTCGCATTTTTGTGTGACTAAGTGCAACATTTATCCACTTGAGCTTTGCACTTCGTTAAAGGAAGACGCTACAGCTTTTTCATAAATTATCCCAAAATTATCCCTATAACTAGGAAGACAAAACAGGTGTACTGTTTTGAACATGAAAAGTTTATGTTTTTTTAATCAGGTGTGAGAATTTTCCCCTTTTGGAGGTCGGCAACTGGTTTTCTAATTACAAAATGATGAGGCAATTTATTTTTTTCAGTTCTTCCCAAAATAATCCCGTTTTGTCTGGAGACAAGCTAGTTCCCTTTGTTGTCACCAAGCTTTTAAAAAATGTGCCCAATTTTGATAGCTGTTTCTTGAGTGTACAATAATCTGAGAGTTCATTTCCCAGCATCAGTAGTACTGTCTAGCACTATGAAACACAGTAACCTCAGCTGATGGTGTCGCTGTCAGAGGCATTGTCATCCTGCAGTGATTGAGATGAGTGATGGGACATATACTCAATTACATCCTTCAAATCCTCCTTGCTAACGTGCTTGCCAAAGGAAAATTAAGCTTCTGGTAGTACTACTGCAGGAACAGTTGCTGAAAGCTGTAAAAGTGGTCTTAGAGCTGCTAATAGCGGCAACCACATTCTTATCGGTTATATTACTTTTTTCATTTCCCTGCCATATCCATTGACTCTGACATGGTTGGGTTTAGAATATATTTTGGGCAAAAGTCTAATGTATAATTTGCATATAAACTTTGTGAACGAATATAACCAATTTTTGTTTTAAAATTCTACAAGTTAATAATGGTCTAAAGCTGCCAGTTGCCACACTGAAAGCATGGTTGCCGAGAGGAATAATGTTTCTTTCCTCCCAATAGCCATAATTTCAGTGTGCTGACTGTCCAATGTATATGAGCAAAAGAGAAATCAAAATCAATTCAATATTTTTTTGTGAACCACCCTTGAATTCAAAAAGCATCAATTCCTCTATGTGCACTTGCACACAACTTGGCAGGTAAATGATTCCACACATCTTGGAAAACTAACTATGGACAGACTCAAAGATGTTGAGATCAGTACATTTTGATTTTCTTTCCACTGAGTATAGTTGCACTGAATATATATCCAGAAATTGAGTACTGCAGATGTACTGTAGTTGATGGGTAAGGAAACTTGGTGCTGCAGATGAAAGACAATTCAAACTTGTGTCCTTTACAAACTGAAAGAAGTCCAGCAGTACCATCAGCTCACAACTGGCAGCAACCAGTAGGACCCAGGTTTTAATGCAATATTTCTAGCCAAAATCCAAGGTCACATGACTTAACTATACATGAAAACATAGGACGCCGTCTATGTGCTTCTCCACACTATGGCATGATCCTGCTCTATGTTTGGAATTCATTAATCAGTGCACGCTACACTTTGAACTCTTGGCTCATCAGTTCATCTCAGATTGGGCCATGGTTGCCTTCACTTTGTCCAACTTCATTGGTGAGGCTTTAACGTGGCTTATAGGAGAGAAGGGATCCTCTAGTGTCAAACCTTCAGTCCTTTCTAGAGGGATTTCGCAAGGTTTTCGATGAACCCGGCTGAGCGCCCTCAGCAGCATCTTCTCTCCTCCGACTGGGCCAGGGAAACCTCACAGTGGGACAGTATACTATACATTTCTGAACTCTAATATCAGAACTCACTTTTAATAATGAGGCTCTGATAGTCACCTTCTGGGAAGACTTGTCTGGGCGAATTAAGGATGACCTAGCCACCTCACTGGATGACTTGGCATCTCTAGCAACATGGATAGATATGTGAGCATTCCAAGGAGGTAAACCATGAGAGAAGACCTGTATGCCTAGCTCCTACCTTTCAAAGACCGGTCATACAGCAAACCTCAGCTCTGTCACCCTCTCCTGAGTCCTTGCAGGTGGACTGGGTGAAGCTGACCAAGCATCGCCAGGAGGTCCACTGGTCTGAGGGAAGGTGCTTCTATTGTGGCAGTCATAAGCATATAATCCGCTACTGCCCAGAGAGACCAGGAAATGCCTGAGCCTAGGGTTTGTTGGAGAGTTCACCTTGGGTGAAAATCACTCCTCTCCATCGCTGATTCTGTCTGTGTCTTGTGGCAGCATTCATTTTGTTGAGTCAGCCTACCTCGACTCCAGTTCAACTGGTAGCCTCATTCAACAGGCTGTAGAGGAATGATATCAGATTCTGATCCAACATCTTCCGAACCTATTGGTGGTTTCTTCATTGGATGGAAAACCATTTCTGAAATCATCCTATTCATTACCAATCCAGTTGAACTCTGAGTAGGAATGCAACATTTGGAGAAGGTTAATTTCTATGTGCTGTCTGGCCTGTCTCACCATTTGCTTCTAGGTCTCTCATGGCTGCAGAAACATGAACCTGTCTTGGATTGGCGATCCGGGGAAGTACTTCATTCAGGTCAGGAATGCCATGAAAGATGTTTAATTCCCATTCGTCCTGCTCAACCTTTGGCTTCTCCATCTAATTTACCTGGCTTACCTGTGATAAAAAGGAGGCTGAGACTCTACCATCTCATAGGCTGTATAACTGTCCTATCGATCTTCTATCAGGCGCTTCCCCTCCACAAGGCTGAATCCATCCCCTTTTGCAGTCTGAGACCTGTGCCATGTCCAAGTATATTGAAGAGAATCTCGCCAGGGGATTTATCTGGAAATCTTCCTCTCCAGCTGGAGCAGGTTTCTTTTTTTCGTGAAGAAAAATAATGATTCTTTGTGATCCTGTATCAATTACAGGTGTCTCAACTAAATGTGTGGTAGTATTTCTAGATGACATCTTGGCTTTCTCTCCCAATCTGCCTTCACACAGAAGGGTTGTTCGCGAGGTCCTGCAGAGAATAAGGAAGAACCATCTGTATGACACATATGAAAAGTGCATCTTTGAGCAGACCTCTCTTCCGTTTCTTGGGTACATTATCTCCAAGACTGGCTTGAAAATGGATCCCAAGAAGGTATCCACCATCTTAAAGTAGACCAGTACAGAAGGTCTGAAAGCCATTCAGCGGTTTCTTGGATTCACAAACTATTACCGCCAGTTTATTTCACATTTCTCCTCTCAGACTGCTCTTATTTCTGCCCTGACCTGCAAGGGGGCCAATCCTAAGATATAGACTCCAGAGGAAGAGAATGCCTTTGTGTCTTTAACCCCTTAATGACCACCAATACGTCTTTTTACTTGCTTGAGATATAAGAGAATAGCATCCACATACAGGTGACAATTCATGCATCTGTCAGCTGTACACTACAGCTGACAACTTGCTGTGCCACCCACGATCAGTGTTGGCACCGTCCATATCTTTTTAGCCCCTTAGTTGCTGCTGTCAATTGTGACTACATCATACAAATGGTCAACAGATATTGATGCTTCCACTTTAATCTCATTGACACCCTGAGATCATGATTGTGTTGTCCTGGTGTTTGCCATGGCAATTCATGGCCAAATAGCTCCTATATAGCGTCTATAGCGGCCTGTTCAGAAGTTAGTGACATTTAGGTGGTAAAAACACACTTTTTCATTCCTATCATGCCACTTTGCATTAATTCCTGAAAATCACCTGAAGGGTTAATAAACTACCTGTCAAACCTTTTCAATATGTCGAGGGGTGCTGTTTTTAAAAAGGTATCATTTTGGGGGGGTTCCAATACATAGGACCCCCTAAGTCTCTTTACACCTGGATAGATCCCTCAAAAAAATAAATGTTGTAAATTTCCTTGATACAAATGAAAAATTACTGCTATATTTTTAAACCTCCTAAAAGGCTATCAAAATAAAATTACATTTTTAAAATGGAGCTGATGTAAAGCAGACATGTGGGAAGTTATTTATTAATGTTTTTCTGTGGTATGACTATCGGGATTAAAGAGAGAATCATTCAACATTTGAAAGTAGCATATTTCTTTGCATTATTGTCAAATTTCTGATATTTTTTATAAACACAAAACATATCAACCTAAATTTATCATCATCATAAATCATAATGTCCAACATAGAGAGATGAAAGAACCAAGGTCATATGCGCTATTTATATGGTGGATCCGTAAGTTAGACCAGCGTGCAGATTTGCAAAATAACGGGTAGTAGGTAATCAGCATAAAACAATGAATGAATTAAATGGAAGTTGAAGAAGTAATGCGGAACTCACCCTTTTGCATAGATATCGTAGTCTTTATTGCACCATAAAAGGTTAAATGAATTCAGTCCATGGGAACGGCAGGTTTTCCGAGGGGTGCGGGGAGAAGAAAGTGGATGACGGCCGTTTCGCGCACTAAGCGCTTCAATGGGTCCAGGTGCTTCATTAACACATGTCATTTCCTTTTAAAGGTTTTGGACGTGCATACACAATCATATATTAGCGGTGAACAAAACATTCAATTAGTGTGCAAATTTAAATGGCTTCAATACCCTTGTTTTGAGGAATTCGAGTGTATTAGAAATTAATCCTACTCAAAAATATAAGGACAAATTAAGATCTCTATTGAGAAAATAAATATGTTGAAAAAGGTGATTTATCAAAGAAGAGAGCAGAAAATCTACTCCGAGTTCCCACAATTTCCATATTGGTACAGTATACCAAATATTTATAAATGCATTGATAAACCACCGGGACGGCCAATAATATCGGGCATTAACTCAATAACAGAACCACTATCTCAATACATTGACTGGTTGTTAAAACCTTTTTTAAAGATCTATCCCCTCTTTCATTAGGGACTCTGGGGATTTTGTCCTTGCATTAAAAGAAATTGACTGGCAGACCAGTTTTTCATTAACATGTATTGACGTGGCAAATCTATACACCCGCATTCCTCAAAACAAGGGTATTGAAGCCATCCATAAAATATTGAGAAGTACTGACAGATCCAGATTTGATTGCTTTCATAGTGGAGGGTCTGAATTTCGTTTTATCACATAATGCCTTCAGATTTTTGGATAAATGGTACGCACAAAAAGTTGGGACCGCTAAGGGCACACCCACTCCATGCGTGCTCGCAAATTTATTTTTAGCAGTCTTTGAAGAGACTTACCGTATATACTCGAGTATAAGCCGAGATTTTCAGCCCAAATTTTTGGGCTGAAAGTGCCCCTCTCGGCTTATACTCGAGTCACAGTCGACGGTGGGGTCGGCGGGTGAGGGGGAGAGAGTGTGTCGCATACTCACCTAGTCCCGGCGCTCCTGGCGCTCCCCCTGCCCGTCCCATAGTCTTCAGTCCCGCAGCTCTTTCCCTGCTCAGCGGTCACATGGTACCACTCATTAAAGTTATGAATATGGACTCCACTCCCATAGGGGTGGAGCCGCATATTCATTTCTCTAATGAGCGGTAACAGTGACCGCTGACAGAGGAAGAGGCTGCGGCACCCGGAGACCTGCTGTCCAGGATAAGGAGCCAGGGACGCCGGGAACAGGTAAGTATCTCATAGTTACCTGTCCGCGTTCCACCCGCCGGGCGCCGCTCCGTCTTCGCGTCCTCTTGCTCTGACTGTTCAGGTCAGAGGGCTCGATGACGTACTAGTGTGCGCCGCCCTCTGCCTGAACAGTCAGTGCGGAGAGACGCTGAGACGGGATGCTGAGGAGCTGCAAGCAAGAGAGGTGAGTATGTCATTTTTCTTTATTGCAGCATTATATATGGCACAACTTTCTATGGAGCATCTATGGGGCCATAATGAACGGTGCAGAGCATTCTATATTGCATAGCTTTATGGGGCAGCTTTATGTGGAGCGTCCAAGGGGCCATACTGAACGGTGCAGAGCGTTATATATGGGGCAGCTTTATGTGGAGCGTCTATGGGGCCATACTGAACGGTGCAGAGCATATATGGCACAGCTTTATGTGGAGCATCTATGGGGCCACAATGAATGGTGCAGAGCATTATATATGGGGCACAGCTTTATGTGGAGCATCTATGGGGCCATACTGAACGATGCAGAGCATTATATGTGGCACAGCTTTATGCGGAGCATCTATGGGGCCAAAATGAACGGTGCAGAGCATTATATATGGGGCAGCTTTATGTGGAGTGTCTATGGGGCCATACTGAACGGTGCAGAGCATTATATATGGCACAGCTTTATGTGGAGCATCTATGGGGCCATACTGAATGGTGCAGAGCATTCTATATGGGGCACAGCATTATGTGGAGCATCTATGGGGCCAAAATGAACGGTGCAGAGCATTCTATATGGCACAGCTTTATGTGGAGCATCTATGGGGCCATAATGAACGGTGCAGAGCATTCTATATGGGGCACAGCATTATGTGGAGCATCTATGGGGCCATAATGAACGGTGCAGAGCATTCTATATGGCACAGCTTTATGTGGAGCATCTATGGGGCCATACTGAACGGTACAGAGCATTCTATATGGGGCACAGCTTTATGTGGAGCATCTATGGGGCCATACTGAACGGTGCAGAGCATTATATATGACACAGCTTTATGTGGAGCATCTATGGGGCCTTAATGAATGGTGCAGAGCATTATATGTGGCACAGCTTTATATGGAGCATCTATGGGGCCATAATGAACGGTATGGAGCATATTTTTATTTTTGAAATTCACCGGTAGCTGCTGCATTTTCCACCCTAGGCTTATACTCGAGTCAATAAGTTTTCCCAGTTTTTTGTGGCAAAATTAGGGGGGTCGGCTTATACTCGGGTCGGCTTATACTCGAGTATATACGGTATATAAATAATATATCTAACCCATTTTTGAGACATATACGATTATACCTGAGATTTGTGGACGATATTTTCATCATATGGGATGGTACAAAGGATGAATTTGAAAATTTTGTCAGTTATTTAAATCTAATTAATGTGGAAAACATGTTGTTTACTGCTAGTTATGGGTCTCAGAGCCTTGAATTTTTAGATGTAAAAATCAACATCATCGACGGTAATATTAGTACACAAATATATAGAAAATCTACAGCCCGTATAGCCAGATGGTGAGACTACAAAAAATCAATAATAATCAAGAGATTTTTAAAAAACAGATTGATGACTTGAAAATACGGTTTTTGAAAAGAGGATATCCAGCAATTTTATTAGACGAAGCTGAAAGTCGTATTAGTAACATGACACAAATGGATATAATAAAAAGGAAAAAGTAAAGGACATAGAAATAACGGAATTACTAAAACAAGAGAGAGATTCACCTTTTGCTTTAAACACAGTAACCTGGACAGTGGAATACATTCAGCAATTCGCAATTCGCATGTATTGCAATCAGATAGAGATCTGACCGAGATTTATTCTAATGCTCCACAGTTTGCATATAAACGTTCTCAAAATTTGTCAGATGTACTGGTTCATAATCGCATACAACCAGAAAACAAAAACTGGCTATGAAAAAAACACACCACAAGGGAACTATAAATGTGGTAACTAGTGTTGAGCGATACCTTCCGATATCCAGAAGTATCGGTATCGGATTGGATCGGCCGATGTCCAAAAAATATCGGATATTGCCGATACCGATACCCGATCCAAATACAAGTCAATGGGACACATATATCGGAACGTAAATAAGCCCTTTCTATCCTTCTACATCCTGTTCCGGAGGGGGGAAGAGTGTGGGCGGTGCGTGGGCGGACACTGTGCGTATCTGTGTGTGCGGGCAGGGTCTGTGCGGGCCTGCCGGGGATCTGTACGTGCCTGCCGGGTCTCTATGCGGGCCTGCCGGGGCTGTATGCGGGCCTGCTGGGGCTGTATGCAGGCTGCCGGGGCTGTATGCGGGCTGCCGGGGCTCTATGCAGGCCTGCCGGGGCTGTGTGCAGGCCTGCCGGGGCTGTATGCAGCGTGTCGGGTCTCTGTGTGGCGTGCCAGGGCTCTGTGCGTGTGTGCAGTCATCATCCGATGGGACTTGTAGTCTGTAGTATGCCTGCTACACTGACAGTGATTGACACATTAGCCAATGATGGGACACTAGTAGTCCCATCATCCGGCTAATGTGTTGAATGAAAAAAAAACAAAAACACTTACATACTCCATACATACTACATACAATACATTCATACATACTCCATACAGTATATACATATAGACATACAGTACATTAAACATAGAGTTCATACTCACCATTACTTGTCACTTTATTCCCCGAAGCCAGTGTCAACCTGTAAAAAATATGAAAATAACAATCAACCAATATACTCCCTGTCTGCAGAAATCCACAAGTGTCCCACAACGATCTCCCGTGGAGAACGGCAGCAACAGCTGTTGCGACCGCTCTCTAGGGGCTCCAGAAACACAATGACGGGAGGAAGGTATCCTTCTGCACTGTATTCCTCCGCCACTGTAAAAAAAATAGTCCCTAGTCTCACTTATTGCATTGCTGGGTGAGAAATTTTCACAGGCAGCAATTGCCATAAAGTGACACTTTGAACTTTAGTAACCTCAGTGATGCACTGCAGGAGCCATTGTCTCCTGTCAGTGTATTATTGAGGGTCCTATAGAGCAGTGACATCATCCGATGTCCCTGTTCTATAGGGGAGATCGTCGTGGGACCCTCATTATTAATTGGACTACGGCGGACAGGTAGTATACGGTTTATTATTTTACGTTTTTTGCAGGCGCTGAAGTATGGTAAGTATGGTTAAATGAAGAATATTAAAATACTTTTTTCCTAATGTGTGCCTGTTTTATTAACCCTTTCTTACTATTGGATTAATAATGGATAGGCGTCTTATTGACGCCTCTCCGTTATTAACCCGGCTTAATGTCACCTTACAATAGCAAGGTGACATTAACCCCTTATTACCCCATATCCCACCCCTACACGGGAGTGGGAAGAGAGGGGCTAAATGCCGGAATTGGCGCATCTCACAGATGTGCCATTTCTGGGTTGGCTGCAGACTGATATTTGTAGCCGCTGGGGGGCCAATATCCATGGCCCCTCTCTATGCTATGAATATCAGCCTGCAGCTGTCTGCACAGCCTTTCTGGCTATAAAATATAGGGGGACCCCACGTCATTTTTTTTGGGGGGTCATAGCAGGCTACAAATATTGGCCCCCGGCCGTCGGCTTTCCCCCTCTGGCGCAGAAAATTGCGCGGGAGCCTGTTATGAACTGGTGATTCAGAAACACAATGGACCTGGTGGTTAAGAGCACACAAAGTGACCTGATAGTTACTAATAACATAGGACGAGCTCTGAGACGTGGGAACTCTCTGCTGACCGCAATCCCTAATCCTATCACACCACACTAGAGGTAGCCGTGGAGCGCTCCTGACCAGACCTAGGCGCCTCGGGCACAGCCTGAGAATCTAGCTAGCCCTGAAGATAGAAAAATAAGCCTACCTTGCCTCAGAGAAATTCCCCAAAGGAAAAGGCAGCCCCCCACATATAATGACTGTGAGTAAAGATGAAAATACAGACACAGAGATGAAATAGATTTTAGCAAAGTGAGGCCCGACTTACTGAATAGACCGAGGATAGGAAAGATAGCTTTGCGGTCAGCACAAAAACCTACAAACAACCACGCAGAGGGCGCAAAAAGACCCTCCGCACCGACTAACGGTACGGAGGTGCTCCCTCTGCGTCCCAGAGCTTCCAGCAAGCAAGAAAAACCAATATAGCAAGCTGGACAGAAAAAATAGCAAACAAAAGTAACACAAGCAGAACTTAGCTTATGCAGGGCAGACAGGCCACAAGAACGATCCAGGAGAGAGCAAGACCAATACTGGAACATTGACTGGAGGCTAGGAACAAAGAACTAGGTGGAGTTAAATAGAGCAGCACCTAACGACTTAACCTCGTCACCTGAGGAAGGAAACTCAGAAGCCACAGCCCCCCTCACATCCACCAGAGGAAGCTCATGGACAGAACCAGCCGAAGTACCACTCATGACCACAAGAGGGAGCTTGACCACAGAATTCACAACAGGAGCCCATGCCGTTTTTTTCCGATTTTTTTTAAATTAACCGCTCTTTAAGGCCTCTTTCATACTTGCGTCAGTACGGGTCCGTCGCTATGCGTCGGGCCGACGTACCGACGCACGTTGTGAAATTTGTGCACGACGTGGGCAGCGGATGCAGTTTTTCAACGCATCCGCTGCCCATTCTGAAGTCCGGGGAGGAGGGGGCGGAGTTTTGGCCGCGCATGCGCGGTAGAAAATGGCGGACACGACGACCAAAGAAAGGTTCACTTGAACGTTTTTTCGTGCCGACGGTCCGCCAAAACACGACGGATCCGTTGCACGACGGTCTCGACGTGTGGCCATCCGGGCCGATCCGTCGCTAATACAAGTCTATGGGTAAAAAGCACACCCTCCGAGCACATTTGCAGGATCCGTTTTTATCTGCCGGATCTGTTTTTCTCATAGAGTTGTATTAGCGCCGGATTGCGCCTGATGGCCACACGTGTCTTCCGTTTTTTGCATGATTTGTCAAAAAAGCTGTTTCCAGTGGATGGAAAACACATACAGAGGAACGGTGTTTCTGTCCTGCAAAAAAACGCACAGTGAGGGATCCAGCAAAAAGCGGATGAAACTGAGATGTGAAATGATGAATCCGGCCTCCGAATCCGTTTTTTCATGCATGTTTCCATTCAAATCATGCACATTTTCCATTTATTTATTTATTAATTTCCAAAAACTGCATCAAACCTGCACCAAAAAAATCAGTTTTTTAAGCAGGTTTTGATGCGGTTTTTAATGGAGTTTTAGGCCATGTTCACACAGTGCGTTTTTTACTGCAGAACCGCCGCGGCTCCGCAGCTGTTTTCCATGCAGGGTACAGTACACTGTACCCTATGGAAAACAGGAACCACTGTGTTAGGGGTCGAGTTCCCGCTTCTGCTCAGGGGGAATCTCGAGCCACCTCCGCTGCGGTCTCCCATTCTTATCCAGCCGCAGTGGAGTTTGCTCAGCAAAAACGTCGGTCCCAGCGTCTTGCTCATTCTCACTCTGTTCTGAGAGTTACTGCTGCTTCTCCAGTCTCTGCCATTGAAGTCAGTGCTGGACAGCGGCGAGCGGACTTCTCTGGGACTAAGTCCTTGTCTGCACGTACTGAGCATGCCCAGGGTAAGATCTCCCGTTGGAGATCGAGGGTCATGTGCTCAGGCTCTGCAGCACATTCCATTGGTCCTCTTGGCAGGTCTTGGAAGGGCAAAAGTGCTGTAGCCACTTCCTGTGCTGCAACTATATAAACTGCGCATGACCGCACGGCCATGCGCTAGTATTGTCTTACAATTGTTAATGTGTGTATGTTGTGAGTGCAAGTCGTCCTTGGATACCCCTACCCTATTGAATGACTGTTCGCAGAAGGTGTATGGTTGCTATCTAGCGCCCGACTTATCCTACAGCACGAATCACACATTACAGCGTCCGGTTGCTGTGACCGCCAGTACGGCGCCGTGCACTTCCTCTGTGTTTTCCTTACCCAAGCCTGGGTGGTTAGTGGCGTTTGTCAGTGCGGCACCGCATGCACTCTTGTGCCTTAATATTGTTATTCTGTTTCCTTATACACCCAGTTGCGGTGTTGTGCCAGCAAGGGTCTAATCGGACTTCAATCCTAGTTGGGGTTGAGTTCGCTGACTACTTGCTCGCGCTTTAGGTGCGGTACCGCGGTCCTGTGACTTAACAGGATTGCTTCTTTCACGCTGGGTGAGGTTTAACCCACGCGTGTATACTTTAGTGTACCGCCATATAGTCTGCAAATTGCTAGCAGCAGGTTTTCACCTGCACGGTGGACCCCGGACTGCGAACGCATCTATATCATCTGTCTTGGTGCGTTCCGCCAATCCTAACAGAATACTAGCGCCAGGGTCTGGCTAGTAAAATGGCGGACGACCAGCGTTTACAGAGGTACATCCAGCAGCTGGAGGGAAGGTTGGCGGCTCTTGAGCGTACAACCTCAGCTGTGGATGTCACTGCTGTAGCTGTTCAGGCTGCAAGTGTAGCCGCAGCCAGTTTGTCCGCTGCCACCCCTGCTCCGACTTTGTCCCGTCTCCCGCTTCCTGACAAGTTTGCTGGCGACAGTAAACATTGTCGCGGATTCGTGAGCCAGTGCTCTATACATCTTGAGCTCCTGGCATCACGTTTTCCTACGGAGCGGGCGAGAGTGGGATTTATCCTATCTCTCTTGTCGAGCAGGGCGTTGGAGTGGGCAACGCCACTCTGGGAGGGAGATGATCGTGCTCCTCTCTTCTTGGACACTCTGAAGCAGGTCTTTTTAGGGCCTCGGGTTACCCACGATACCGCACTCCAATTGTTGTCAATTACACAGGGTACGTCCGTGGTCAGCCAGTTTGCCATCCAGTTCCGGACTCTAGCTTCTGAGTTAGAGTGGCCAGACAAAGTTCTTATTCCGGTGTTCTGGAGGAGACTGGCAGACCATGTGAAGGACGCCTTGGCCACTAGGGAGATACCGCCCACACTGGAGGAACTTATTTCTGTGTCTACCCGCATCGACCTCCGTTTTCACGAGCGGAGGTTGGAGCGGACCCAGTGTAGGCAGAGGTTTCGGCTGGCTCCAACTTTCGCCAGACCTCTGGAATCCCCTGTCTTGGCGTCAGATTCCCATGAGGCCATGGAGGTTTCTCGAGCGGGACCTAAATCTCTAGCCGCTCGAGTACCCGTGGTTTGTAATAACTGTCAACAACATGGACATTACGCCAATAAATGTCCGCGGCGGTCGGGAAACGATCGCGTCTAGTAACCATTGGGGGAGGTTCACTAGACACAGCAGCATTCTCCTCCAAACTGTCCTTTAAAGGGACAATCCTGTTAGGCTCCTCCACTCTAACAGTCGAGCTTTGTGTGGATTCAGGAGCAGAGGGAAACTTCATGTCCTCTGCTTTTGCTACACGTCATGCTATACCACTAGTCATGCTTGCCAAACCAATAATGGTTAGAGTTGTGAATGGGGCGACACTCCCACTGCAAATCACACACCAGACAGTTCCGTTCTCGCTGTCCATATCTCCTTCCCACCAGGAGATTATTTCCCTTCTTGTCCTTCCTGAGGGAATGGATGAGATTTTGCTGGGAATACCCTGGCTCCGTTTCCACTCCCCACATATTGAGTGGTCCTCAGGGAGAATATTGGGTTGGAGTAAGTCTTGTTTGGGCAGGTGTGTGAGTGAGTGTGTACATGTCTCTACTACCCAGGTACCCGCAGATCTTTCATCACTTCCCAGGTATTATTTGTGTTATGCAGACGTGTTCTCTAAAAAGGCTGCTGAGACTCTACCGCCCCATCGCCCTTACGACTGTCCTATCGACATCTTGCCTGGAGCCGAACCTCCTCGGGGAAGGATATATCCCCTCTCTCTCCCTGAGACGGAGGCTATGTCTCAATACATTCAGGAGAATTTGGCAAGAGGGTTTATATGGAAGTCAGTGTCTCCGGCAGGGGCGGGATTCTTCTTCGTGCAAAAGAAGAACGGGGAGTTACGTCCTTGCATCGATTACAGGGGTCTCAATGCTATCACTATTAAGAACAAATACCCGTTGCCCCTGATATCGGAGCTCTTTGACAGATTAAGGGGAGCTAAAATATTCACCAAATTAGATCTGCGGGGTGCCTACAATCTGATTCGCATCCGTGAGGGGGACGAGTGGAAAACGGCTTTCAATACCAGGGATGGGCACTATGAGTACCTGGTGATGCCTTTCGGGCTCTGTAATGCCCCAGCCGTTTTTCAGGACTTTGTCAACGATATCTTCCAGGATATGCTTTCTACCTCGGTCGTAGTCTATCTGGATGATATTCTCATCTTCTCTCCAGATATTGACTCCCACCGGAGAGATGTTGGCAGAGTCTTCGAACTCTTACGGGCGAATTCCTTATATGCAAAGTTGGAGAAGTGTGTGTTTGAGCAGGAGTACTTGCCTTTCCTGTGCTATATCATCTCGGCCCAGGGATTGGCTATGGATCCTGCCAAACTACAAGCAGTGATGGACTGGCAGGAACCCCATTCTCTTAAAGCGGTGCAGCGCTTTATGGGGTTCATAAATTACTATCGCCAGTTCATTCCCCACTTCTCAACTTTGGTAGCTCCCTTGGTATCCCTCACCAAGAAGGGAGCGAATCCCAAATCGTGGTCCGAAGGGGTCTCCAAGGCCTTTACTTCTATAAAGTCCCATTTTGCTAGCGCTCCCATCTTACATCGTCCCGATGTGGGTAAGCCATTCCTTTTGGAAGTGGATGCCTCATCCGTTGGTGCTGGAGCAGTCCTCTATCAAAAGGATGCTCAGGGTCGGAAGCACCCATGCTTCTTTTTCTCAAAGACCTTCACACCAGCGGAGAGAAATTACTCCATCGGGGATAGGGAGTTGCTGGCAATGAAGTTGGCCTTTTCAGAGTGGAGACATCTCTTGGAGGGTGCTCGGTTCCCATTCCAAGTTTTCACGGATCACAAGAATTTGGTCTATTTACAAACAGCCCAGCGGCTGAATTCTCGTCAGGCCAGATGGTCCTTGTTTTTCTCCCGGTTCCACTTTACCCTGCATTATCTCGCCGGGGAGAAAAACATTCGTGCTGACGCTCTCTCTCGCTCCTTCGTGTCAGCGGAGGAGGAGGACTGTTGTGAATTCTGTGGCAGAGCTCCCTCCTGTGGTCACAAGTGGTACTTTGGCTGATTCTCTCTGGGAGCTTCCGTTTGTGGAGGAAACTGGTACTGCTGCTTCTGAGTTTCCTCCCTCAGGTGATCTGGTGAGGTCGGTAGGTGCTTCTCTACTTAACCCCACCTAATGCTTTGATTCATGCTTCCTGTCAATGTTCCAGTGTTGGACTTGTGTTTCTCTGGATCATTCCTGTGGCCTGCTGCTCTGCATAGCTAAGTGCTTCTTTGCTATTTGTTGCTATTTTTTCTGTCCAGCTTGTCTATTTGTTTTGCTGGAAGCTCTGGGACGCAAAGGGTGTACCTCCGTGCCGTTAGTTCGGTACGGAGGGTCTTTTTGCCCCTTTGCGTGGTTTTCTTTAGGGTTTTGTGTAGACCGCAAAGTTATCTTTCCTATCCTCGTTCTGTCTAGAATAACGGGCCTCACTTTGCTGAATCTATTTCATCCCTACGTTTGTCTTTTCATCTTACTCACAGTCATTATATGTGGGGGGCTGCCTTTTCCTTTGGGGTATTTCTCTGAGGCAAGGTAGGCTTATTTTTTCTATCTTCAGGCTAGTTAGTTTCTCAGGCTGTGCCGAGTTGCATAGGTAGCGTTAGGCGCAATCCACGGCTGCCTCTAGTTGTGTTTGGAGAGGATCAGGGATTGCGGTCTGCAGAGTTCCCACGTCTCAGAGCTCGTTCTATTATTTTGGGTTATTGTCAGATCACTGTATGTGCTCTGACCTCCATGTCCATTGTGATACTGAATTGCCTTTCATAACAGTACAGGAAGCCAAAAGTACTAATGATTCTCAATAGAGGGAAAAAAGAAGTTCTGAGACCATTTTTTTTTCTTGGCTTTGTGTTTTGTCTTTTTTTTCCCCCTAGACATTTGGGTGGTTCAGTACACAGGTGTAGCGATGGACATTAGAAGTCTGTCTTCATTTGTGGATCAGCTCTCGGCAAGAGTACAAAAGATTCAAGACACTATTGATCAGAAATCTATGTTAGAACCAAGAATTCCTATTCCTGATTTGTTTTTTGGAGATAGAACTAAGTTTCTGAGTTTCAAAAATAATTGTAAGTTATTTCTGGCCTTGAAACCTCGTTCCTCTGGTGATCCAGTTCAACAGGTTTTGATTATTATTTCTTTTTTGCGCGGCGACCCTCAGGACTGGGCATTTTCTCTTGCGCCAGGAGATCCTGCATTGAGTAATATCAATGCGTTTTTCCTGGCGCTCGGATTGCTGTACGATGAGCCTAATTCAGTGGATCAGGCAGAAAAGAATTTGCTGGCTCTTTGTCAGGGTCAGGATGAGATAGAGGTATATTGCCAGAAATTTTAGAAAATGGTCAGTGCTCACTCAATGGAATGAATCTGCGCTGGCAGCTATGTTCAGAAAGGGTCTCTCTGAAGCCCTTAAGGATGTCATGGTGGGATTTCCTATGCCTGCTGGTTTGAATGAGTCTATGTCTTTGGCTATTCAGATCGGTCGACGCTTGCGTCAGCGTAAATCTGTGCACCATTTGGCGGTATTACCTGAGCTTAAACCTGAGCCTATGCAGTGCGATAGGACTTTGACCAGAGTTGAACGGCAAGAACACAGACGTCTGAATGGGCTGTGTTTCTACTGTGGTGATTCCACTCATGCTATCTCTGATTGTCCTAAGCGCACTAAGCGGTTCGCTAGGTCTGCCACCATTGGTACGGTACAGTCAAAATTTCTTCTGTCCGTTACCTTGATCTGCTCTTTGTCATCATATTCTGTCATGGCGTTTGTGGATTCAGGCGCTGCTCTGAATTTGATGGACTTGGAATATGCTAAGCGTTGTGGGTTTTTCTTGGAGCCCTTGCAGTGTCCTATTCCATTGAGAGGTATTGATGCTACGACTTTGGCCAAGAATAAGCCTCAATACTGGACCCAGCTGACCATGTGCATGGCTCCTGCACATCAGGAGGATATTCGCTTTCTGGTGTTGCATAATCTGCATGATGTGGTCGTGTTGGGGTTGCCATGGCTACAAGCCCATAATCCAGTATTGGATTGGAAATCCATGTCGGTGTCCAGCTGGGGTTGTCAGGGGGTACATGGTGATGTTCCATTTTTGTCAATTTCGTCATCCACCCCTTCTGAGGTTCCAGAGTTCTTATCTGATTACCGGGATGTATTTGATGAGCCCAAGTCCGATGCCCTACCTCCGCATAGGGATTGTGATTGTGCTATCAATTTGATTCCTGGTGGTAAATTCCCAAAAGGTCGACTGTTTAATTTATCCGTGCCTGAGCACACCGCTATGCGCAGTTATGTGAAGGAATCCCTGGAGAAGGGGCATATTCGCCCTTCATCGTCGCCATTAGGAGCAGGGTTCTTTTTTGTAGCCAAAAAGGATGGTTCGCTGAGACCTTGTATAGATTATCGCCTTCTTAATAAGATCACTGTTAAATTTCAGTACCCCTTGCCTTTGTTATCTGATTTGTTTGCTCGGATTAAGGGGGCTAGTTGGTTCACCAAGATTGATCTTCGTGGTGCATATAATCTGGTGCGAATCAGGCGAGGCGATGAATGGAAAACTGCATTTAATACGCCCGAGGGTCATTTTGAGTATCTAGTGATGCCATTCGGACTTGCCAATGCTCCATCAGTGTTTCAGTCCTTTATGCATGACATCTTCCGAGAGTACCTGGATAAATTCCTGATTGTGTACTTGGATGACATTTTGATCTTCTCGGATGATTGGGAGTCTCATGTGAAACAGGTCAGAACGGTTTTTCAGGTCCTGCGTTCTAACTCTTTGTTTGTGAAGGGATAAAAGTGTCTCTTTGGTGTGCAGAAGGTTTCATTTTTGGGGTTCATCTTTTTCCCTTCTACTATCGAGATGGATCCTGTTAAGGTCCAAGCCATCCATGATTGGACTCAGCCGACATCTCTGAAAAGTCTGCAAAAGTTCCTGGGCTTTGCTAATTTTTATCGTCGCTTCATCTGCAATTTTTCTAGTATTGCCAAACCATTGACCGATTTGACCAAGAAGGGTGCTGATTTGGTCAATTGGTCTTCTGCTGCTGTGGAAGCTTTTCAAGAGTTGAAGCGTCGTTTTTCTTCTGCCCCTGTGTTGTGTCAACCTGATGTTTCTCTTCCGTTCCAGGTCGAGGTTGATGCTTCTGAGATTGGAGCAGGGGCTGTTTTGTCGCAGAGAGGTTCTGATTGTTCAGTGATGAAACCATGCGCTTTTTTTTCCAGGAAGTTTTCGCCTGCTGAGCGGAATTATGATGTGGGCAACCGAGAGTTGCTGGCCATGAAGTGGGCATTCGAGGAGTGGCGTCATTGGCTTGAGGGAGCTAAGCATCGAGTGGTGGTATTGACTGATCATAAGAACCTGACTTATCTCGAGTCTGCTAAGCGTTTGAATCCTAGACAGGCTCGTTGGTCGCTGTTTTTCGCCCATTTTGACTTTGTGATTTCGTACCTTCCGGGCTCTAAAAATGTGAAGGCGGATGCTCTGTCTAGGAGTTTTGTGCCCGACTCTCCGGGTTTATCTGAGCCGGCGGGTATCCTCAAGGAAGGAGTAATTGTGTCTGCCATTTCCCCTGATTTGCGGCGGGTGCTGCAAAAATTTCAGGCTAATAAACCTGATCGTTGTCCAGCGGAGAAACTATTTGTCCCGGATAGGTGGACAAATAAAGTGATCTCTGAGGTTCATTGTTCGGTGTTGGCTGGTCATCCTGGAATCTTTGGTACCAGAGAGTTAGTGGCTAGATCCTTTTGGTGGCCGTCTCTGTCGCGGGATGTGCGTTCTTTTGTGCAGTCCTGTGGGATTTGTGCTCGGGCTAAGCCCTGCTGTTCTCATGCCAGTGGGTTGCTTTTTCCCTTGCCGGTCCCGAAGAGACCTTGGACACATATCTCTATGGATTTTATTTCAGATCTTCCCGTCTCTCAAAAGATGTCAGTCATTTGGGTGGTCTGTGATCGCTTTTCTAAGATGGTCCATCTGGTACCCTTGTCCAAGTTGCCTTCCTCCTCTGATTTGGTGCCATTGTTCTTCCAGCATGTGGTTCGTTTGCATGGCATTCCAGAGAATATCGTTTCTGACAGAGGTTCCCAGTTTGTTTCGAGGTTTTGGCGAGCCTTTTGTGGTAGGATGGGCATTGACTTGTCTTTTTCCTCGGCTTTTCATCCTCAGACTAATGGCCAGACCGAACGAACCAATCAGACCTTGGAAACCTATCTGAGATGCTTTGTTTCTGCCGATCAGGATGACTGGGTGTCCTTTTTGCCTTTGGCTGAGTTCGCCCTTAATAATAGGGCCAGCTCGGCTACCTTGGTTTCGCCATTTTTCTGCAATTCTGGGTTCCATCCTCGTTTCTCTTCAGGACAGGTTGAGTCTTCGGACTGTCCTGGTGTGGATACTGTGGTGGACAGGTTGCAGCAGATTTGGACTCATGTAGTGGACAATTTGACCTTGTCCCAGGAGAAGGCTCAACGTTTCGCTAATCGCAGACGCCGTGTGGGTCCCCGACTTCGTGTTGGGGATCTGGTTTGGTTATCTTCTCGTCATATTCCTATGAAGGTTTCCTCTCCGAAGTTTAAACCTTGTTTCATTGGTCCTTATAGGATATTTGAGGTTATTAATCCTGTGTCTTTTCGTCTGACCCTCCCAGATTCTTTTTTCATACATAACGTCTTCCATAGGTCATTGTTGCGGAGATACGTGGCACCTATGGTTCCATCTGTTGACCCTCCTGCCCCGGTTTTGGTGGAGGGGGAATTGGAGTATATTGTGGAGAAGATTTTGGATTCTCGTGTTTCAAGACGGAAACTCCAGTATCTGGTTAAATGGAAGGGTTATGCTCAGGAGGATAATTCCTGGGTTTTTGCCTCTGATGTCCATGCTCCCGATCTTGTTCGTGCCTTTCATGTGGCTCATCCTGGTCGGCCTGGGGGCTCTGGTGAGGGTTCGGTGACCCCTCCTCAAGGGGGGGGTACTGTTGTGAATTCTGTGGCAGAGCTCCCTCCTGTGGTCACAAGTGGTACTTCGGCTGATTCTCTCTGGGAGCTTCCGTTTGTGGAGGAAACTGGTACTGCTGCTTCTGAGTTTCCTCCCTCAGGTGATCTGGTGAGGTCGTTAGGTGCTTCTCTACTTAACCCCACCTAATGCTTTGATTCATGCTTCCTGTCAATGTTCCAGTGTTGGACTTGTGTTTCTCTGGATCATTCCTGTGGCCTGCTGCTCTGCATAGCTAAGTGCTTCTTTGCTATTTGTTGCTATTTTTTCTGTCCAGCTTGTCTATTTGTTTTGCTGGAAGCTCTGGGACGCAAATGGTGTACCTCCGTGCCGTTAGTTCGGTACGGAGGGTCTTTTTGCCCCTTTGCATGGTTTTCTTTAGGGTTTTGTGTAGACCGCAAAGTTATCTTTCCTATCCTCGTTCTGTCTAGAATATCGTGCCTCACTTTGCTGAATCTATTTCATCCCTACGTTTGTCTTTTCATCTTACTCACAGTCATTATATGTGGGGGGCTGCCTTTTCCTTTGGGGTATTTCTCTGAGGCAAGGTAGGCTTATTTTTTCTATCTTCAGGCTAGTTAGTTTCTCAGGCTGTGCCGAGTTGCATAGGTAGCGTTAGGCGCAATCCACGGCTGCCTCTAGTTGTGTTTGGAGAGGATCAGGGATTGCGGTCTGCAGAGTTCCCACGTCTCAGAGCTCGTTCTATTATTTTGGGTTATTGTCAGATCACTGTATGTGCTCTGACCTCCATGTCCATTGTGATACTGAATTGCCTTTCATAACAGAGGACGAGCCTCGGCTCATTGTCCCTTCGGAGAGTCTGAGAACTGTAGCTCCGGTTTCGCTAGAGTCTGTGCCCCCGGGCAAGACTTTTGTTCCCATCAATTTGCGTCCGGAGGTTCTCTCTTGGGCTCATTCGTCCAGAGTGGGTGGACACTTCGGGGCAAAAAGGATATCTGAGTTACTGGCGAGAATGTACTGGTGGCCACATATGGTTCGTGACGTCGGAGACTACGTTCAGGCATGTGTCTCTTGTGCCAAAAATAAGTCTTCCCGACAACGGCCAGCTGGTTTGTTATACCCTCTGCCGGTGGCAGACAGGCCCTGGGAGATGGTCGGGATGGATTTTGTTGTGGGTCTGCCCAAGTCTCGTGGCTGTACCATTATTTGGGTAATCACCGACCATTTTTCTAAAATGGTGCATTTGGTGCCGCTTCCCCGGTTACCTTCTGCACGGGCCTTGGCAGCGTTGTTTGTCAAACACATCTTTCGTCTTCACGGTATGCCAGACAAAATTGTCAGTGACCGAGGTCCCCAGTTTGTGTCTCGGTTCTGGAGAGAGCTTTGTCGTCTTCTCAGTATCGAGTTGAATCTCTCTTCGGCTTATCATCCCGAGACGAATGGGTTGGTAGAGAGAGCCAACCAGACCTTGGTCACATATCTGCGACATTTTGTTTCTGCTAAGCAGGATGACAGGGCATCTTTGCTACCGTGGGCGGAGTTTGCTCTTAACAAAGCTGTCGCTGATTCCACTGGACAGACTCCATTTCTCCTTAACTATGGTCAGCATCCGCGAGTACCTGTGCCCATGCCCGTGTCTTCCGCCGATTCCAGGGTGGCAGACTGGGCTGTGGAGGCACGGGACATTTGGGATCGCACTCAGGATGCCATTCAGGCTTCCAAGGAGAGAATGAGGTCCTCCGCCGACGCACATCGGCGCCCCGCTCCAACCTTTGCTCCTGGCGACTTAGTGTGGCTCTCCGCCCGTAACATCAGGCTGCGAGTTGAGTCTACCAAGTTTGCACCTCGCTACTTAGGTCCTTTTAAGGTCCTCGAACAGGTTAATCCTGTGGTTTACCGTCTGGCCCTTCCTCCACGTCTAGGTATCACCGACACCTTTCATGTGTCCTTCCTTAAGCCCGTCTACATGTCCCGGTTTTCTGAGTCATCTACTGGGACGTCGGGTTCGTCTACGGACGATTACGAGGTGAACGCTATCTTGGGGTACAAGGTGGTTCGTGGCAAAAAAATTTATTTGGTGGACTGGACGGGTTACGGCCCTGAGGATAGATCCTGGGAGCCTGCTGAGCACATTCGGGCTCCGCAGCTCATTGCTGCCTTCGAACGTAGCGAGGCCCAAGGAGGGGGGGCCCTAGGAGGGGGGGGTAATGTTAGGGGTCGAGTTCCCGCTTCTGCTCAGGGGGAATCTCGAACCACCTCCGCTGCGTTCTCCCATTCTTATCCAGCCGCAGTGGAGTCTGCTCAGCAAAGACGTCGGTCCCAGCGTCTTGCTCATTCTCACTCTGTTCTGAGAGTTACTGCTGCTTCTCCAGTCTCTGCCATTGAAGCCAGTGCTGGTCAGCGGCGAGCGGACTTCTCTGGGACTAAGTCCTTGTCTGCACGTACTGAGCATGCCCAGGGTAAGATCTCCCGTTGGAGATCGAGGGTCATGTGCTCAGGCTCTGCAGCACATTCCATTGGTCCTCTTGGCAGGTCTTGGAAGGGCAAAAGTGCTGTAGCCACTTCCTGTGCTGCAACTATATAAACTGCGCATGACCGCACGGCCATGCGCTAGTATTGTCTTACAATTGTTAATGTGTGTATGTTGTGAGTGCAAGTCGTCCTTGGATACCCCTACCCTATTGAATGACTGTTCGCGGAAGGTGTATGGTTGCTATCTAGCGCCCGACTTATCCTACAGCACTAATCACACGTTACAGCGTCCAGTTGCTGTGACCGCCAGTACGGCGCCGTGCACTTCCTCTGTGCTTTCCTTACCCAAGCCTGGGTGGTTAGTGGCATTCGTCAGTGCGGCACCGCATGCACTCTTGTGCCCTAATACTGTTATTCTGCTTCCTTACACACCCAGTTGCGGTGTTGTGCCAGCAAGGGTCTAATCGGACTTCAATCCTAGTTGGGGTTGAGTTCGCTGACTACTTGCTCGCGCTTTAGGTGCGGTACCGCGGTCCTGTGACTTAACAGGATTGCTTCTTTCACGCTGGGTGAGGTTTAATGTACCGCCATATAGTCTGCAAATTGCTAGCAGCAGGTTTTCACCTGCACGGTGGAACCCGGACTGCGAACGCATCTATATCATCTGTCTTGGTGCGTTCCGCCAGTCCTAACACACTGTGCACATGATGTGGGAATCGGGAAAAAAAGCCGCGCTGAATAGCTGCGGTAAAAAAGAAGTACCATGTCACTTCTTTTTGCAAAACTGCAGCGGTTCTGCACCCATTGACCTCCATTGTGAGGTCAAACCCGCAGTAAAACCCGCAGATGAAAAATATATCCGCGGGTTTTACTGCGGTTTGTGGTGCAGAACCGCTGCAGTGTGGCTGCCCCCCGTGCCCCAATCCCACCCCCCCATGCTCCGATGCCACCCCCCCGTGCTCCGACGCCCCCCCCCCGTGCCGTCATCTCCCCCCTTATACTTACCCGGCCTCCCGGTGTCCGTCCGTCTTCTCCCTGGGCGCCGCCATCTTCCAAAATGGCGGGCGCATGCGCAGTGCTCCCGCCGAAGCTGCCGGCCGGCAGATTCGTTCCAAAGTGTATTTTGATCACTGAGATATAACCTCTGATCTCAGTGATCAAAATAAAAAAAATAGTAAATGACCCCCATCCCCTTTGTCACCCCCATAGGTAGGGACAATAAAAAAATAAAGAATTTTTTTTTCCACTAAGGTTAGAATAGGGTTAGGGGTAGGGTTAGGGGTAGGGTTAGGGTTAGGGGTAGGGTTAGGGGTAGGGTTAGGGTATTTTCAGCCATTTTAACCCTAAAAAACTCACTAGAAAACACACAGACTCTGCATAGAAAACTGCATAAAAAACGCACTAAAAAATGCATCAAAAACGCACCAAAAACGTACCAAAAAAAGGACCTGCGTTTTCTGCCAAGAGCTGCGGTTTTTAGTGCAGAAAAAAAAGGATGGAAATCAGGAACGTGTGAACATGGCCTTATGCAGGTTTTTGGTGCTGTTTTTGATGCAGTTTTTGATGCTGTTTTTGATGCAGTTTTTGGTGCAGATTTTGATGCAGGTTTTTGGTGCTGTTTTTGATGCAGGTTTTTGGTGCTGTTTTTTATGCGGTTTTTGATGCAGTTTTTGATGCAGGTTTTTGGTGCTGTTTATGATGCAGTTTTTGATGCGGTTTTTGATGCGGTTTTTGATGCTGTTTTTGATGCAGTTTTTAATGCTGTATCTGATGCAGTTTTTGGTGCAGTTTTTAATGCAGGTTTTTGGTGCTGTTTGTGATGCAGTTTTTGATTTGGTTTTTGATGCTGTTTTTGATGCAGTTTTTGGTGCTGTTTTTGATGCAGTTTTTGATGCTGTTTTTGATGCAGTTTTTTGGGTGGTCTGTGATTGCTTTTCTAAGATGGTCCATCTGGTACCCTTGTCCAAGTTGCCTTCCTCCTCTGATTTGGTGCCATTGTTCTTCCAGCATGTGGTTCGTTTGCATGGCATTCCAGAGAATATCGTTTCTGACAGAGGTTCCCAGTTTGTTTCGAGGTTTTGGCGAGCCTTTTGTGGTAGGATGGGCATTGACTTGTCTTTTTCCTCGGCTTTTCATCCTCAGACTAATGGCCAGACCGAACGAACCAATCAGACCTTGGAAATCTATCTGAGATGCTTTGTTTCTGCCGATCAGGATGACTGGGTGTCCTTTTTGCCTTTGGCTGAGTTCGCCCTTAATAATCGGGCCAGCTCGGCTACCTTGGTTTCGCCATTTTTCTGCAATTCTGGGTTCCATCCTCGTTTCTCTTCAGGACAGGTTGAGTCTTCGGACTGTCCTGGTGTGGATACTGTGGTGGACAGGTTGCAGCAGATTTGGACTCATGTAGTGGACAATTTGACCTTGTCCCAGGAGAAGGCTCAACGTTTCGCTAATCGCAGACGCCGTGTGGGTCCCCGACTTCGTGTTGGGGATCTGGTTTGGTTATCTTCTCGTCATATTCCTATGAAGGTTTCCTCTCCGAAGTTTAAACCTCGTTTCATTGGTCCTTATAGGATATTTGAGGTTATTAATCCTGTGTCTTTTCGTCTGACCCTCCCAGATTCTTTTTTCATACATAACGTCTTCCATAGGTCATTGTTGCGGAGATACGTGGCACCTATGGTTCCATCTGTTGACCCTCCTGCCCCGGTTTTGGTGGAGGGGGAATTGGAGTATATTGTGGAGAAGATTTTGGATTCTCGTGTTTCAAGACGGAAACTCCAGTATCTGGTTAAATGGAAGGGTTATGCTCAGGAGGATAATTCCTGGGTTTTTGCCTCTGATGTCCATGCTCCCGATCTTGTTCGTGCCTTTCATGTGGCTCATCCTGGTCGGCCTGGGGGCTCTGGTGAGGGTTCGGTGACCCCTCCTCAAGGGGGGGGTACTGTTGTGAATTCTGTGGCAGAGCTCCCTCCTGTGGTCACAAGTGGTACTTCGGCTGATTCTCTCTGGGAGCTTCCGTTTGTGGAGGAAACTGGTACTGCTGCTTCTGAGTTTCCTCCCTCAGGTGATCTGGTGAGGTCGTTAGGTGCTTCTCTACTTAACCCCACCTAATGCTTTGATTCATGCTTCCTGTCAATGTTCCAGTGTTGGACTTGTGTTTCTCTGGATCATTCCTGTGGCCTGCTGCTCTGCATAGCTAAGTGCTTCTTTGCTATTTGTTGCTATTTTTTCTGTCCAGCTTGTCTATTTGTTTTGCTGGAAGCTCTGGGACGCAAAGGGTGTACCTCCGTGCCGTTAGTTCGGTACGGAGGGTCTTTTTGCCCCTTTGCGTGGTTTTCTTTAGGGTTTTGTGTAGACCGCAAAGTTATCTTTCCTATCCTCGTTCTGTCTAGAATAACGGGCCTCACTTTGCTGAATCTATTTCATCCCTACGTTTGTCTTTTCATCTTACTCACAGTCATTATATGTGGGGGGCTGCCTTTTCCTTTGGGGTATTTCTCTGAGGCAAGGTAGGCTTATTTTTTCTATCTTCAGGCTAGTTAGTTTCTCAGGCTGTGCCGAGTTGCATAGGTAGCGTTAGGCGCAATCCACGGCTGCCTCTAGTTGTGTTTGGAGAGGATCAGGGATTGCGGTCTGCAGAGTTCCCACGTCTCAGAGCTCGTTCTATTATTTTGGGTTATTGTCAGATCACTGTATGTGCTCTGACCTCCATGTCCATTGTGATACTGCATTGCCTTTCATAACAGAGGACGAGCCTCGGCTCATTGTCCCTTCGGAGAGTCTGAGAACTGTAGCTCCGGTTTCGCTAGAGTCTGTGCCCCCGGGCAAGACTTTTGTTCCCATCAATTTGCGTCCGGAGGTTCTCTCTTGGGCTCATTCGGTTTTTGGTGCTGTTTATGATGCAGTTTTTGATGCGGTTTTTGATTTGGTTTTTGATGCTGCTTTTGATGCAGTTTTTGGTGCTGTTTTTGATGCAGTTTTTGATGCTGCTTTTGATGCAGTTTTTGGTGCAGTTTTTGATGCAGGTTTTGGGTGCTGTTTTTGATGCTGTTTTTGATGCTGTGATTGATGCTGTTTTGTTGCAGGTTTTGGTGCACTTTTTGATGCAGGTTTTTGGTGCTGTTTGTGATGCAGTTTTTGATGTGGTTTTTGATGCTGTTTTTCATGCAGTTTTTGGTGCATGCTTTTGGTGCCGGTTTTCGGTGCAGTATTGATAAACTGCATCTGCTGCCCACGTCGTGCACAAATTTCACAACGTGCGTCGGTACATCGGCCTGACACATAGCGACGGACCCGTACTGATGCAAGTATGAAAAAGGCCTTAAAAAGCAGTTAATTTTTTTTAAAAATCGGAAAAAAATGGAGTGGGCTCCCGCGCAATTTTCTGTGCCTGAGGGGGAAAGTCGATGGCCGGGGGGCCAATATTTGTAGCCTGCTATGAATATCAGCCCGCAGCTGTCTGCGTAGCCTTTACTGGCTATTAAAATAGGGGAACCCCCCTAAAAAAATGACATGGGGTCCCCCTATATTTTATAGCCAGAAAGGCTATGCAGACAGCTGCAGGCTGATATTCATAGCCTAAAGAGGGGCCATGGATATTATCCCCCCATCGGCTACAAATACCAGTCTGCAGCCACCCCAGAAATGGCGCATCTGTGAGATGCGCCAATTCCGGCACTTAGCCCCTCTCTTCCCACTCCCGTGTCCATATCATTTACCAACATTTCTGCAAATGTCCTACTTATCTGAGTAAGGTTTTTAGAAATCCCTGCACTTGCCACTGAACAATCTCTTCCAGATAATTGGACCAATTTTCAGTTGCAGAAATTTCTGCAACAAATGTGCTGCATGTGAATACGGCCCCGGATGAAAATCCAAAATATTGAGAATAAGATTCAACAATAAAAAAAAAGTCTCATTTACTGGATGTAGAAATAATTCTAGCTAGTAACAGCACTTTGATAACACATATTTTTTTTGCTTTAATATTCAGTTAGCATAGAGCATTGGTCTAAGTGAATAGAAAAGCCGATCAAACAATGTGTAGCACAAGCAACAGAAACCAAGCTTTTACTCATTTTCAGGGATAATATTAATCTATCCACATAGCAGATAGGCTTTGCGGATCACTGATTTCCAGGTGTTAAGATGGAAGGTAGCAGATGTTTCAAATTAATAGAGACTTGGCTTATGTATGTTCTATACCATAGCTGAGGGAATTAGGACTGAACTAGGAAACAGAAAGTTAGGAAACATAAAAGGCAGATATGTGTTAGATTTAAGAAATTCTTGTCTCAGTATCACAATCAACCTCAGCACTTTAAGATTCCAGCTTTTAATTGTATTTAGTATTGTATTTTATTTAGTATTTATTCTGCTGTCAGGAAAAGTAATCGGTATATATAGTTATTAAAGCAAAGCTATCATAGTGAGCATGCTACTGATTTGCTAGCTGCAGATTAAAGAGCAGGAGAAGGTGAGCACATTGATATTTAGGTTTATGGGAAAAGATTCAGCATAGCTTGTCTTTTATTCATTGAAATCTATAATCCGTGATTAACAACTATCTCAGTAGTCACATTTGAACAGTGGAAGGCTGGCAATCACAGATCAATGCCCTTTTGCCTTCAAAGACCACGGTGAGTAAAGAGTTCTAAAATTAAATAATCCAATATTTTTCTACAGAAAACCTAAAGTACTGTGAAAAAGTGTCAGACAGATGTGAAAAGAATGCTACAAAGGGAAAATACTTAAAAAAAAATAGAAGGGATAATAGTGTAATTTTATTAATTATCAAAATGTAAATGAACAAAGGAAAAATCTGAATCAAATCAATATTTGGGGTGACTTCCCTTTTCCTCTAAAGTAGCATGAAAGCATCAGTTCTTCTAGGTAACCTTGCGCATAATTTTTGAAGGAACTCGGCAGAGCGGTTGTTTCAGTCATCTTGGATAATTAGCCATAGATCTTCTGTGAATGTAGGCTTGCACAAAACCTAGTGTGTATTCATGTAATTCCAAAAAGATTAGATGATGATGATATCACAACAGCTCTGTGGGAACCATATCATCACTACCATCACTTCTTTGTTCTACTTCACAATAAAGACAATTCCTAATGACATTCACTGTATGTTTAGGGCTTGATTATCCTGCTGTAGAATTAAGGCCCCATCACACATAGCGAGATCGCTAGCGAGATCGCTGCTGAGTCACAAGTTTTGTGACGCAACAGCGATCTCAGTAGCGATCTCGCTATGTGTGACACGTAGCAGCGATCAGGCCCCTGCTGTGAGATCGCTGGTCATGTCGGAATGGCCTGGGCCATTTTTTGATCGTTGAGGTCCCGCTGACATCGCTGAATCGGCGTGTGTGACGCCGATTCAGCGATGTCTTCGCTGGTAACCAGGGTAAACATCGGGTTACTAAGCGCAGGGCCGCGCTTAGTAACCCGATGTTTACCCTGGTTACCATCGTTAAAGTAAAAAACCCAAACACTACATACTTACCTACCGCTGTCTGTCCCCGGCGCTGTGCTTCTCTGCTCTGGCTGTGAGCGGCGGGCAGCCGGAAAGCAGAGCACAGCGGTGACGTCACCGCTCTGCTTTCCGGCCGCTGTGCTCACAGCTAGAGCAGAGAAGCACAGCGCCGGGGACAGACAGTGGTAGGTAAGTATGTAGCATTTGTTTTTTTTACTTTAACGATGGTAACCAGGGTAAACATCGGGTTACTAAGCGCGGCCCTGCACTTAGTAACCCGATGTTTACCCTGGTTACCCGGGGACTTCGGCATCGTTGAAGACAGTTTCAACGATGCCGAAGTCTTTCCCCTGATCGTTGGTCGCTGGAGAGCTGTCTGTGTGACAGCTCTCCAGCGACCAAACAGCGACGCTGCAGCGATCCGGATCGTTGTCGGTATCGCTGCAGCGTCGCTAAAGTGTGACGGTACCTTAAATGTGGAGCCAATCAGACACTTCCCTAATAATACTGAATGATTGATCAATCTGTTTAGCTTTTTTATCTATAACACTCATAGATTGCACAGACTTCCCAAGCTAACAAGCTAACTTTTTAAATTAAGTAATTACCTTTTCAAGAGTATTACAAACAAAATGCTGAAATGTTTCTTCTCTCACTCCCACCCTGGATCCCATCCCATCCCTTAATGAACATTTCCGCTTTATATATCATGAGTCTCTGATAAGTTGAACCTCCATCTATCTCATTGTATGTTTCTGAAGTCAAACTACCTGTAAAAGGGGTTTTTACAACAGGGACATGCATTATTATTAACTGGATTTGTTGGGGAATAGGGAGCCAGTAAAGGAATGTGTAGAGGGGGGGAAGTTGACAAGTAGCAAGGAGAGGGGTGGATTAGTTGGGTAGCAGAGTTAAGGACTGTAGAAGTGCAAAAGTGTTATCTGGGATGCCACAAATGATTGTATTGAAGTAGTCGAGGTGGGAAATGATGAGGGAATGCATTAACATTTTAGTAGATATAGGATTGAAATATTCTGGAAATATAATTGCGTTGAAGGCGACAGGAGGTGTTGAGAGCTTGGATGGGTGGTTTGAAGGGCAGGGCAGAGTGGAGAATTGCTTCAAGGCAGTGGACTTCTGGTACAGTCTTTTATTGTGATAGATTGAGTAGGGGAGGTGAGTGGGACTGAGCAAAGGTGATGAGTCTGATTTTGTCAACATTGAGCTTTATGAAGTGTGATGAGAAGCAGAAGGATATGGTGGATAGACACTATGGGATTCTGGACAGCAGAGAGGTTACATCTGGGCCAATGAGGTAGATCTGAGTGCAATCAGGTTATAGACGATACTGAAAACCTTGGGACTGCATGAGTTGTTGAAGGCCAAAGGTACAGATGGAGAAGAGTAGGGGTCCCAGGACAAAGCCTTGAGGGACACCGAGAGAGAGAGGGCAGAAAATGAGGTAGCATGGGAATGGGAGACACTAAACGTGAATATGTATCTTCTATACACAAGTTAGGTGATACATTTCTGATTGCTGGTACCTCTTTACTGCAAAGAAACAGTTAATATAAGTTTGATTGAAGAACTAAACAGTCCTACATGGAGTTGTTTTGCAGCGCAGGAGTCCTGGAATCAAATCCCACCAAGGACATCATCTACAAGGAGTTTTTATGTTCTTTTCGCATTTGCATGAGTTTCCTCCAGGTACTTCGGTTTCCTTTCATGCTACAAATACATTCATATAGGAAATTTAGACTGTGAACTATATAGAAGAATAAAATAAATATTAAAAGTCTGTGAGACAGATCTAGACTGCTGAGTATTGTTGTTTCTAAGTCTTGTATTCAGGACATGAGTCAAACTTTGATCTGTTAAAAGACCTTTGCTGCAGCTTGTTATACAATATACATTGCATCTGCTTATTACACATGAAACCTTTATATACAGTACAGACAAAAAGTTTGGACACACCTTCTCATTTAAACCTAACAGGGCACACCTGTGAAGTGAAAACCATTCCCAGTGACTACCTCTTGAAGCTCATCAAGAGAATGCCAAGAGTATGCAAAGCAGTCATCAAAGCAAAAGGTGGCTATTTTGAAGAACCTAGAATATAAGACAAAATTTCAGTTGTTTCACACTTTATTGTTAAGTATATAATTCCACATATTAATTCATAGTTTTGATGCCTTCAGTGTGAATGTACAATTTTCATAGTCATGAAAATACAGAAAAATCTTTAAATGAGAAGGTGTATCCAAACTTTTGGTCTGTACTGTATACAAATTAGAATATCATCAAAAATGTATTTCAGTTCTTCAATACAAAAAGTGAAACTCATATTATATAGAGTCATTACAAACAGAGTGATCTATTTCAAGTGTTTATTTCTGTTAATGTTGATGATTATGGCTTATAGCCAATGAAAACCCAAAAGCCATTATCTCAGTAAATTCCTCCTGAGAAAACTGGTGTAACTGGTCCAGGTTTGTAGGTTGCCTTGCTCACACTGGCCTTTTCAGCTTTGCCCATAAATGGTTATCCTAACTGACATTAAGCGGGAAAGGTTTATTCTGATTTCATGTCAGATATTGAGAAAAACATGCATATGTCTCTTTTTATATAGTGTACGTAAACCTCTAGTTTCAACTGTATATGTATGTATATATAAAATCTCTATATATACATATATATACACTTAGTCAACTGCATCACTGAAGCACATCGCAATGCTTTTGAATTAAGATAATGACACTTCGACTGGGTTCAAGTCTTGAGTCGAAAGTGCAAGCACACTGCCACAGAAACTGCACCATCATGCAGTTTTACCATGAACTGTAATAGTTTTCAGATCAATTGGTAATGGACATGGTCTAAATACTGCAAAAAAAAATAAACCTGCAAACCTGCATGGTCATAATCTATCAACTTGAAAATAATATACTTTTTTTTATATAAAACTCAACCTTGGCATGACTGGGAACTCAGTCTGGAGGCTTTTTCTATTGCAATTTGTGAATATAATCATGTGAGCTGTATTAGTCCAGGTCAAATCATATGAGTTTCTTCCAATTTAATGGAATTTAGATGTACTAAAGGTGGGCCTTTTTATCCTAATATTGCACAACACATGATACTGTAGATAATTCTAAGTAAGAAGTCAAGCAATATATTAAACTAGCTGAAGAGCCCGGCGTTGCCTGGGCATAGTAAATATCTGTGGTTAGTTATAGCACGTCACTTCTCTTATTTTCCCATCACGCCTCTCATTTTCCCAATCACATCTTTAATTTTCCCCCTCACATCTCTCATTTTCTCCCTCACACCTCTCATTTTCTCCCTCACTCCTCTCATTCCCCCCTAACACTTGTCATTTCGACCTCACATCTGTCATTTTCCGATCACTACACTATTTTCCCTCACTCCTCTCATTTTGCACTCACACCTTTTCATTTTCACCTCACACCTCTCATTTTCACCTCAGTATATACAGTACATGTTTGTCATCTCCCTTATATATAGTATATACCTGTATGTCATCTCCTGTATTTAGTATATACCTGTATGTCATCTCCCCTGTATATAGTATATACCTGCTGTGTGTCATCTCCCCTGTATATAGTATATACCTGTATGTCATCTCCTCCTATATATAGTATATACCTGTAAGTCATCTCCTCCTATATATAGTATATACCTGTATGTCATCTCCTCCTATATATAGTATATACCTGTATGTCATCTCCTTCTATATATATAGTATATACGTGTGTCATCTCCCCTGTATATAGTATATATCTGTGTGTCATCTCCTCCTGTATATAGTATATACCTGTATGTCATCTCCTCCTGTATATAGTATATGCCTGAAGGTAATCTGCTCCTGTATATAGTATATACCTGTGTGTCTTCTCCTCCTGTATATATATATACCTGTATGTCATCTCCTCCTGTATATAGTATGTACCTGTATGTCATCTCCTCCTCTATATAGTATATACCTGTGTGTCATCTCTCCTGTATATAGTATATATCTGTGTGTCATCTCCCCTGTATATAGTATATACCTGTGTGTCATCTCCTCCTGTATATAGTATATACCTGTATGTCATCTCCTCCTGTATATAGTATATACCTGTGTGATCTCCTGTATTAGACCTCGTTAACACGTTATTTGCTCAGTATTTTTACCTCAGTATTTGTAAGATAAATTGGCAGCCTGATAAATCCCCAGCCAACAGGAAGCCCTCCCCCTGGCAGTATATATTAGCTCACACATACACATGATAGACAGGTCATGTGACTGACAGCTGCTGTATTTCCTATATGGCACATTTGTTGCTCTTGTAGTTTGTCTGCTTATTAATCAGATTTTTATTTTTGAAGGCTAATACCAGACTTGTGTGTGTTTTAGGGCGAGTTTCATTTGTCAAGTTGTGTGTGTTGAGTTGTGTGTGGCGACATGCATGTAGCGACTTTTGTGAGATGAGTTTTGTGTGGCAACATGCGTGTAGCAACTTTTTGTGTGTCGAGTTGCATGTGACAGGTTAGTGTAGCAAGTTGTGTGCAGCAAGTTTTGGGCATGGCGAGTTTTGCGCGTGGTGAGTTTTATGTCTGGTGCCTTTTGAGTATGTGCAAGTTTTGTGTGAGGCAACTTTTGCATGTGTTGCAAATTTTGTGCATGTGGCAATTTTTCCGCGTGTGCAAGTTTTGCGTGTGGCGAGTTTTCCATGAGGTGAGTTTTGCACTTGTGGCGAGTTTTGCGTGAGCCTAGTTTTTGCATGTGGTGAGTTTTGCGCGTGGCGAGTTTTGAGCGGCGACTTTTGTGGTTTGACTTTTATGTGGCGAGGTTGGTGTATGTGTGGTGAAATGTGTGCTGAGGGTAATATGTGTTCAAGCACGTGGTAGTGTGTGGCGCATTTTGTGTGTGTGTTCATATCCCCATGTGTGGTGAGTATCTCATGTCGGAGCCCCACCTTAGCAACTGTACGGTATATACTCTTTTGCGCCATCGCTCTCATTCTTTAAGTCCCCCTTGTTCACATCTGGCAGCTGTCAATTTGCCTCTTACACTTTTCCTTTCACTTTTCCCCATTATAAAAGAGCCTTACATATACCCCCAAATCAAACAGACGCTAAATATGTATTGTATTGCGTCCACATAATTAACATAGTTTGCACATGTTCTACGCTAGATATACAAAGAAAACCATATAGAGGAAGTGCGTATTAAGAACAAATTCTTTATTTGAAATAAATATAAACAGAATATATACTGAAGACCATAGAAAAGCATAAAAAATTAAAAAAGTCTGGTAGCCAACAAAGTGCTCAAAATATGAGCCAAGTAAATATATGCGGCACCCCTCCTGGACAAACAGCATTACTAGTACCTGATAATCCACATAACAATGTGTTCGTACCCCTGGCACATATCCATATAGTAATTTTAAAGAGCAATCCTTAGAGTAACCTATCGGCCAAAATGGCACATCTAAATGCTCCTACTCAATAATGTCCATAATTATAAGGGTAGTATATGCCAGTATACTCACACGGAGATGTTAGTTCTTGCTGATGTCCAGGAGATGGTGCCACAGCCCCTACGCGCGTTTCGGCGGCGTGCCTTCGTCAGGGGAAGTCATTATGTAGATAGGGGAAAAATAGTTTGGTGAATTGGAAAGCGTGGAGTTAAAATTTCACCTCACAACATAGCCTATGACGCTCTCGGGGTCCAGACGTGTGACTGTGCAAAATTTTGTGGCTGTATCTGCGACGCCTCCAACACTTTTCATTTCACTTTTTCCCCATTATGTAGATAGGGGCAAAATTGTTTGGTGAATTGGAAAGCGCGGGGTTAAAATTTCACCTCACAACGTAGCCTATGACGCTCTCAGGGTCCAGACGTGTGACTGTGCAAAATTTTGTTTCTGTAGCTGCGACGCCTCCAACACTTTTCCTTTTGCTTTTTTCCCCATTATGTAGATAGGGGCAAAATTGTTTGGTGAATTGGAACGCGCGGGGTTAAAATTTTGCCTCTCAACGTAGCCTATGACGCTCTCAGGGTCCAGATGTGTGACTGTGCAAAATTTTGTGGCTGTAGCTGCGACGCCTCCAACACTTTTCATTTCACTTTTTCCCCATTATGTAGATAGGGGCAAAATTGTTTGGTGAATTGGAACGCGCGGGGTTAAAATTTCGCCTCACAATATAGCCTATGATGCTCTCAGGGTCCAGACGTGTGACTGTGCAAAATTTTGTTTCTGTAGCTGCGACGCCTCCAACACTTTTCCTTTCACTTTTTTCCCCATTATGTAGATAGGGGCAAAATTGTTTGGTGAATTGGAAAGCGCGGGGTTAAAATTTCACCTCACAACGTAGCCTATGACGCTCTCAGGGTCCAGACGTGTGACTGTGCAAAATTTTGTTTCTGTAGCTGCGACGCTTCCAACACTTTTCTTTTCACTTTTTTCCCCATTATGTAGATAGGGGCAAAATTGTTTGGTGAATTGGAACGCGCGGGGCTAAAATTTCGCCTCACAATATAGCCTATGACGCTCTCGGGGTCCAGACGTGTGACTGTGCAAAATTTTGTGGCTGTAGCTGCGACGATGCAGATGCCAATCCCGGACATACACACACACACACATACACACACACATACACACATTCAGCTTTATATAGTAGATATGGTACATTGTCAATCATGGACCATGCACAGCAACTTTAATATGATCCTGAGCTGCGCTCCCAATTCTGTTTCTACAAAAAACAGTGGACAACCATCTGGACTGGTTCACCCAGAGTGGTGAAATATGTTTCATCTGCGACCTTCTTATACAGTGGGCACAGAAAGTATTCAAACCCCTTTAAATTTTTCACTCCTTGTTTCATTTCAGCCATTTGGTAAATTCAAAAAAGTTCGTTTTTTTTCTCATTAATGTACAATCTGCATCCCATCGTGACTGAAAAAAAGCAGAAATGTAGAAATTTTTGCATATTTATTAAAAAATAAAAACTGAAATATCACATGGCCATAAGTGTTCAGATCCTTTGCTCAGTATTGAGTAGAAGCACCCTTTTGAGCTAGTACAGTCATGAGTCTTCTTGGGAATGATGCAACAAGTTTTTCACACCTGGATTTGGGGATCCTCTGCCATTCTTCCTTGCAGATCCTCTCCAGTTCCATCAGGTTGGATGGAGAATGTTGGTGGACAGTCATTTTCAGGTCTCTTCAAAGATGCTCATTTGGGTTTAGGTCAGGGCTCTGGCTGGGCCAGTCTATAATGGTCACAGAGTTGTACTGAAGCCACTCTTGATATTTTAGCTTTGTGCATAGGGTCACTGTCTTGTTGGAAGGTCAACCTTCGGCCAAGTCTGAGGTCCAGAGCACTCTGGAAGGTCTCCAAATGTGACATGGTGCCCATCAATGATTCCAGCCAATTTTGAGTTCAAAAAGTTAAACAGTGCTCCCTCCTGTCTGAGCCCTGCCATGCACCCAAACAGTGGCTTTCCCTCACATACTGGGTATACATGTACTCAGGAGAAATTGCACAACAAAGCTTGTGGTCCATTTTCTCCTGATACCCTTGTGAAAATAAAAAAATTGGTTTCCAAAGTACATTTTTTTGTGAAAAAGGTGAAATGTTCATTTTTTTCCTTTCACATTGCTCTAGTTCTCGTGAAGCACCTGAATGATTAATAAACTTCATGAATGTGGATTTGCCCACCTTGAGGGTGCAGTTTTTAAAATGGTGTCACTTTTTGGTACTGTCTGTTATATTGACTCCCCCAAAACTCACTTCAAATGTGAGGTGGTCCCTAAAAAAAATGGTTTTGTAAATTTTGTTGGAAAAATGAGAAATCGCTGGTCAACTAAATCTTATAACATCCTAACAAAAAAAAATTCTGTTTCCAAAATTGTGCTGATGTAAAGTTGACATCTGGGAAGTGTTATTTATTAACTATTTTGAGTGACACCACTCTTTGATTTAAGGGTACAAAAGTTAAAAGTTTGAAAATTGCTAAATTTTCAAAAATGTTGGCATATTTCCATTTTTTTCATAAATAAACGCAAGTTATATCGAAGAAATTTTACCGCTAACATGAAGTACAATATGTAAATACGTAAAGGCAGAAATTGCAAGCTAAATGGTCTCCCTATCAAACTAATCTTAGTTCTACTTATTCTCATGATAACCTGCGCATAATGAAAAATCAATAAAAAATAATTATTTCTAAAGAACATATTATAAATGTACGGCGGATGTGTGCGTCTCTCAGTGTTGTTTCCATATCGCAAAAAAAATATACTGTTGGTAAAACTTAGTATCATGGACTATAAAGCTAATTCTTTACAGTTACCATTTCTTAAGCATCATTTATCCAGAGAGAGGTAGAAGGAGAAGAATCATATGGCCAATTAGCAGGAGCATGAACACCAGTACGAGTATCACACACGAAAGCTGACTCTGGGATCCTGGACCGAAATTTCCCAGTCAACATCTGTTGCAGGATCTTTAGCAGGCTTCATATTTAATTATCACAGTTCAGGTAACTGACATCGAATCTCATAAAATAAGCCCTTTTTATTGAGCTTTATGTTCATGCAGACACAACATATGCTTTCCATGAGAGCAGTCAAAATGAATGCTGTAACTATTTCATTAATCCTGTTGCTTACTATACACAAGGCCTTTGAACATGATGTGCTGCGTGTCTCTGCTGCTATTCCTTTGAAAGTGTATTTCATATCACTGCTATACTAAAAAGGCATATTTCAAGCTCCTTTGCAAAAAAAAATGGTTTAATTTTACATTTCTTTGATAAAATAACTAAGAGGATCACTTTGAAATTAATATGTATGTGCAAAATAAGAAACTCTAGAATATGCCTAAAGGCAGAAGGAAGGAGGACACAGTCGCTGTTTTGTAAAACTAGAGTCTTAATGTGGTGATGATTAGCACAAGGCATGGCTGATCACTGGGTGGCCAAAAGACCGCATGTGCCTGCCAGAAATTAGGGCAAGGTGAAACATGAATACTAATTCAATTAACATTGGTTTATTAAGTAGGACAGAGGAGAACATACTAAAAGTTATTTCATAACAATGAATTTTCAAGTTTTGCTTATGATCTGGAAAGTATACCTAATCAACAAGTTAACTTTGTAGAACCGTATCTGCTGCAGCAGCAGAAACTATGGTGGCTTAATGTATTTATGCTATTAAATAAAAATAATTTTATCTCTATAGCGCCTACATATTCCAGAGCACTTTACAACTCTATCTATTCCTAAAAGAGTAAAACAGTATATTAAAAAATGACTATTTCTTAGAGAAACAGTACCATGTGTGTGTGGGTTGTGTTTGGTATTGTAGCACAGAAAATGAGGCTGAAATACGACACACACCTTGTGAATAGATGGGGCGCTGTTTTTAGAAGAAAGTAAGCTAACACTGTTTTTGTGCCAAGATCTTAAGTTCAAATTACTTCAAGATGAACATCTTCAGGAATTGTGCATGTTCTCGTTATATTTGTGTATATTTTCTCTTAGTACTATGATTTCCTCTCACAGTCCAAAAAATATACTTATCGAATAATTAGCTTCTTAAACATATATTGGTATGTGCTTTACATAGGAAAAGTAAACTATAACTGTCACTGTCACTACAGAATACTGAGGAATATGTCAAAACTATAAAGTAAACATATTTTCTAATCCTATGCCACACGTTTAATTCCAAAAATTAAATGTTTAATGAATCAATGTAATTTTGAAAAAAAATGAACACTTACCAGTGGCATAGGACCTGTGAGTCGGGGGCAAAAGGTTATGTGGGGGCCATCATACTATTTCGAGGACTATATGGTGACCATAACACTGTTTGGACAACTATGTGGGGGCCATTTTAATGTTTGAAGGGCTATGTTAGAGCCATCATACTGTTTGGAGGGTTATGTGGGGGGCCATTATACTGTTTTGACAAGGGCTATGTGAGGGCCATTACAATATTTGGAGGGATATGTGGCACCAATTATACTATTTGGAGGACTATGTGGATGTGATTATACTGCTTGGAGGACTATAGGGGGCCATTATACTGTTTGGAAGGCTATCTGGGGACAATTATAATATTTTAAGGGCTGGAAGATGGCCATTATACTGTCTGGGTGGCTATACTGTGGGCCATTATATTGTTTGAAGAACTATGGGGTAACCATTATACTGCTTCCAGGGCTGTATGGGGCCATTATACACTGTGGAGGGTTGTGTGGTGTCCATCATACTGTTTGGAGCAATGTCAAGGCTATTAGACTGTATGGAGGGCTATCACACTGAATGGAGGGCTGTGTTGAGGCCATATTATTGTGTGGAGGGCTGTGGGGACTTCATCCTGTGTAGAAAGACTGTGAAGGGCCATCATACTGTGTGTGGGGGGACTGTGGGGGTCATATTACTGTGTTAGGGTCACTGTGGGGGCATCATACTGTGTTCGGGTCACTGTGGGAACATAATACTTTGCAAGGGTGGGTATTGTAGGGCCTGTGTGTAGCATTTCCTGTGGAGGAATTCACTGTATTGGTATAATACTATCTTTTGAGGGTGCACTTTTTTGGCATCATACATTTTGGGGACCATGAAGGTGGAAATTTAGGGCGTGGGAGCACTATCGGGCTTCAATATTAGAAAAATGACTTTGAAGGAACTGAAATTTGTGAGATACACTTCACTTTGATCCTGCTAAATATTTTTTCTTGGGGGAGGGACCTAATTAAGACATATACTAAGACCTTATGATTTCAATGTACACCCCTGACACTAACCATTAGATTAGCAAATTCATTTGTAACAATTCAACGGAATCCAAATTTTTCAGGATTTGATTTTTCAAACAAAATACTGGCCAGCTTCCAGCTTCTGCTGGACTCTCATGGTGGCCTTGAAGGGGTTAAAAATATATTATATTCACTTACCCTACCTCTGCAGCTCCCTGCCCAGATCTCTGCTGGCTCCCTCTTGACATCTTTTTGGTCTTCACTTCAGTCTTCAAAACTAATCACCAAGCAATACTTTTAGCACTTAGATTGCATGATGGAGACACATTACTTACTATGCACTGAGTTTTTAGACATATTTTATTCAAATGGAATCTATGCCACCAGGGCCGGACAGGCCATCTGGCAATTCTGGCAAATGCCAGAAAGGCCTGTCTCGTTGTGGGCCTCTTTGTCTGCTACGTTATTAACAGAATCGGTGTTCTCTGTTAAGAGTTGTGACGGAGGTATCTTTAGAACTATTGGTCTTGTAGTAAATCTTGCTTTCTTCCATGCAGGGTAATATTAGTAATATATCCCCATCTTGTGCTTGGAGATGGGGACAGCATGGGCCTGTGTGATTTCAAATGCCAGAGCTGAATATCAGTCCCAGTCCGTACCTGTATGCCACTCATCTAAAAGACCATGAGTGAACTTTCTAGAAGCACCTGATCAGAGCACTTCCTGGTTTGTTTGTGGATAACACTGATTCTGCTGGACCATGTGTGAGACAGCGGGAGGCACTGAATTACTTGTAGACCACATTGATTCTCTGGAGAACTTTGTACTAATGGAGGGGAAATGTGTTGAGATGAGTACCGTATATACTCGAGTATAAGCCGAGATTTTCAGCCCAAATTTTTGGGCTGAAAGTGCCCCTCTCGGCTTATACTCGAGTCACGGTGGGTGGCAGGGTCGGCGGGTGAGGGGGAGAGGGCGCTGAGGCATACTCACATAGTCCCAGCGCTCCTGACGTTCCCCCTGCCCGTCCCACGGTCTCCGGGTGCTGCAGCTCTTCCCCTCTTCAGCGCTCATTAAACTCATGAATATGGACTCCACTCCCATAGGGGTGGAGCCACATTCATTGCTCTGAGCGGTGCCAGCGACCGCTGATAGAGGAAGAGCTGTGGCACCCGAAGACAGTGTGAAAGGCAGGGGCAGCGTCAGGAGCGCCAGGACTAGGTGAGTATTATATTCACCTGTCCCGGTTCCACATGCCGGGCGCCGCTCAATCTTCCCGGCGCCGCTCCATCTTCCCGGCGTCTCTGCGCTCTGACTATGCAGGTCAGAGGGCACGATGACGCATATAGTGTGCACAGCGCCATCTGCCTGATCAGTCAGTGCGCAGAGACGCCGGGACCGGACGCCGGAACGAGACGCCGGGAGCTGCAATCAAGAGAGGTGAGTATGGCTTTTTTTTTTTTTTTTTATTATTGCAGCAGCAGCAATGGCACAGGTTTATATGGAGCATCTATGGGGCAAAAATGAACGGTGCAGAGCACTATATGGCACAGCTATGGGGCAAGAAAGAACGGTGCAGAGCATTATATGGCAGAGCTATGGGGCAACAATGAACGGTGCAGAGCACTATATGGCACAGCTATGGGGCAAGAAAGAACGGTGCAGAGCACTATATGGCACAGCTATGGGGCAAGAAAGAACGGTGCAGAGCACTATATGGCAGTTATGGGGCAATAATGAATGGTGCAGAGCACTATATGGCACAGCTATGGGGCAAGAAAGAACAGTGCAGAGCACTATATGGCACAGCTATGGGGCAAGAAAGAACGGTGCAGAGCACTATATGGCACAGCTATGGGGCAAGAAAGAACGGTGCAGAGCACTATATAGGCAGTTATGGGGCAATAATGAATGGTGCAGAGCACTATATGGCACAGTTATGGGGCAAAAATGAACGGTGCAGAGCACTATATGGCACAGTTATGGGGCAAGAATGAACGGTGCAGAGCACTATATGGCACAGCTATGGGGCAAGAAAGAACGGTGCAGAGCATTATATGGCACAGTTATGGGGCAAGAATGAACGGTGCAGAGCACTATATGGCACACCTTTCTATGGTACATCTATGGGGCAATAATGAACGGTGCAGAGCACTATATGGCACAGCTATGGGGCAATAATGAACGGTATGGAGAATCTATTTTTATTTTTGAAATTCACCGGTAGCTGCTGCATTTTCCACCCTAGGCTTATACTCGAGTCAATAAGTTTTCCCAGTTTTTTGTGGCAAAATTAGGGGGGTCGGCTTATACTCGAGTATATACGGTATATTATTCTAAAAATGTGTTCATCATGATTTGGGGTACTTTATTTTTACATTTGAATTAGTTGTTTAATTGTCTCAGTTTCTAAACTAGGAAAAGTGTACTAATCTGAAAATGTGCGTACAATGTAAATTCAGAGTTCTTAATATTATCTTCGAAGGGCCAGTATAGAGCCAGCCAACTGTGAGCGGGGTACCATTTACTATTCATTTAGGATGCAAGGAATAAGTTCTGACACAGTGTTTATAGTGAAACAGATAAAGGTTATGCCTGTGAATGACTGACATGTATTCTGTCTGGATATGTAAAAGTTTGTGTATAACCAACGTAGATGTAGAAATGATCATGTATCTTGAGAGCCTTTTTTCAACAGCAGAAAAAAAGGCAGCAACACTTACCTGCCCAGATCTTAGAACAAATGCACTGCAGGGTGCAGCCAGCCCATAAAGCAAGATGTTAGCAACACAGGTGCAAAATACCAGATCAACAGCCACTCTCCACATACCCACTCCTGGAGGGGGTGACTGCCCAGAATACAATTGCACAATAAAGGCCCACATACGGTGTTGTTCACACAATGGTACTGCATAGTGTCTGGTTCACAGCCTATTAGTCACGCCCCTACTTTTCGATTAGGCGGGCTGGCTAGTACACTCTCAATGCATCCGAGTGCGAACACCCCTCATGCGAGACCAAACGTTGTTTGGGCTTGGCTGCACCCCGAAAAATATAGTGCAAAAATATTCAAAAATAATGAGGTATTGGTTGATATTTTGGCCAAAATACGCAAGCTCGTAACCCACACCAAGGGTCCCCACGCTTACGAGTCCTACACTAAACTAAATAGCAAAGCCACTAGAGACTCAAGGTCTACAAAAAATCCAATCTTTAGAGCCTTGTGTGACCTTTCTGTTACTGACACATTCAAAAAGTCCCCCAATATTTTGTTTTTGGTCACCTGAAAATTGATCAGGTAGGTTAACTTTGGGTTCAGAAATGATCAAAAGAGGTGATTGGGCCTAAGCAGTTTCTTGATATAGTAATAACTATGCAAAATTCTGGACAAACTGGACCAGGTGTTGCATTTTATTCATACATAACATAGCAACATAGTAACATAGTTAGTAAGGCCGAAAAAAGACATTTGTCCATCCAGTTCAGCCTATATTCCATCATAATAAATACCCAGATCTACGTCCTTCTACAGAACCTAATAATTGTATGATACAATATTGTTCTGCTCCAGGAAGACATCCAGGCCTCTCTTGAACCCCTCGACTGAGTTCGCCATCACCACCTCCTCAGGCAAGCAATTCCAGATTCTCACTGCCCTAACAGTAAAGAATCCTCTTCTATGTTGGTGGAAAAACCTTCTCTCCTCCAGACGCAAAGAATGCCCCCTTGTGCCCGTCACCTTCCTTGGTATAAACAGATCCTCAGCGAGATATTTGTATTGTCCCCTTATATACTTATACATGGTTATTAGATCGCCCCTCAGTCGTCTTTTTTCTAGACTAAATAATCCTAATTTCGCTAATCTATCTGGGTATTGTAGTTCTCCCATCCCCTTTATTAATTTTGTTGCCCTCCTTTGTACTCTCTCTAGTTCCATTATATCCTTCCTGAGCACCGGTGCCCAAAACTGGACACAGTACTCCATGTGCGGTCTAACTAGGGATTTGTACAGAGGCAGTATAATGCTCTCATCATGTGTATCCAGACCTCTTTTAATGCACCCCATGATCCTGTTTGCCTTGGCAGCTGCTGCCTGGCACTGGCTGCTCCAGGTAAGTTTATCATTAACTAGGATCCCCAAGTCCTTCTCCCTGTCAGATTTACCCAGTGGTTTCCCGTTCAGTGTGTAATGGTGATATTGATTCCCTCTTCCCATGTGTATAACCTTACATTTATCATTGTTAAACCTCATCTGCCACCTTTCAGCCCAAGTTTCCAACTTATCCAGATCCATCTGTAGCAGAATACTATCTTCTCTTGTATTAACTGCTTTACATAGTTTTGTATCATCTGCAAATATCGATATTTTACTGTGTAAACCTTCTACCAGATCATTAATGAATATGTTGAAGAGAACAGGTCCCAATACTGACCCCTGCGGTACCCCACTGGTCACAGCGACCCAGTTAGAGACTATACCATTTATAACCACCCTCTGCTTTCTATCACTAAGCCAGTTACTAACCCATTTACACACATTTTCCCCCAGACCAAGCATTCTCATTTTGTGTACCAACCTCTTGTGCGGCACGGTATCAAACGCTTTGGAAAAATCGAGATATACCACGTCCAATGACTCACCGTGGTCCAGTCTATAGCTTACCTCTTCATAAAAACTGATTAGATTGGTTTGACAGGAGCGATTTCTCATAAACCCATGCTGATATGGAGTTAAACAGTTATTCTCATTGAGATAATCCAGAATAACATCCCTCAGAAACCCTTCAAATATTTTACCAACAATAGAGGTTAGACTTACTGGCCTATAATTTCCAGGTTCACTTTTAGAGCCCTTTTTGAATATTGGCACCACATTTGCTATGCGCCAGTCCTGCGGAACAGACCCTGTCGCTATAGAGTCACTAAAAATAAGAAATAATGGTTTATCTATTACATTACTTAGTTCTCTTAGTACTCGTGGGTGTATGCCATCCGGACCCGGAGATTAATCTATTTTAATCTTATTTAGCCGGTTTCGCACCTCTTCTTGGGGTACTGCTTTGAGGATATCCATAATTTAATACGTCAGTTAAACTGTAACATCTGTCAGAAGTCATAAGCTCAAAAAGTTTCCACAGACGGGCTGCTGGGAAAAGAAGCGAACCAGAAGTGAGAAAAGTCAAGGTAGCCTGGTCAGAACCAGGAGGGCAGTCAAAGTACAAAATCAAAAGACAAAGGAATAGTCAGGAAACAAGCTCAGACAACAGGACCTCAAGCAAAACAGGAGGAGATAGCACAGGGATTGAACCGGAGAAGAACTTTATCTGTCAGAGGTTTGGGGTTTTAAATGGAAGACAGCCTCACCCAGGGCTCACAGACTGGAACCAGAAATTAACCCCATAGCTCCCTAACCGAGCAGCACCAAATCACCAAGGAATTAAAAAGAACTGCCGTGTTGCTGCTCCTCTGGCCACTCTCAACAAAGATGCAGTTCCACACGGCAACCAAGGTAGAAATAGAGGGCATGGGTACTGACCTAGATGTTACAACTATGATTTTATGAGGTGGATTTTAATGTGAATATACCACTGCAGTTGGTTACTCTGCTGGCTCCCTCCGGGCTTCTCTGTGGTCTTCTCTTCAGTCTTCAAACCTAATCTTCCAGCATAAACTATACCTCACTTGGTCACATGGATTACAGATGTGCATACGTCAACATGAAGCCTATTCAGCACCAGAAAACTAGCAGAAGAAAGGTGAAAGAGAAAGGGAGCAAGTGGATGACAAGGTGGGGCACTGAGGAGGTAGGACTGGTGAAGGGTGGGCCCAAAAAGGTGAATATAACTTTATTTTATTATTTTAAACTTTATTTTATTATTTGGGGTCTGAAGAAAACTCAGCATAATAAAAATCTTTATGGGGCAGATTTGCTTCACAACATGTCTGTATATGTTTGATCAAATTTCGAGAGACTTGCTCATCTTTATTTTCCAGTGTGATGCAGCATTTTCTATCAGCTGATTTGTGTCAGAAGTTGAACCTCCACAAATAATATATCACTGACCTATCTTAAGGATAGAACATCAACATTGAGATAACAGAAAAGCCTAATGATTTCAACACTTATCTGAGGAAAAATTCTTCAACTGTGTCTCCACTTGCACAAAACTTTAGACAAGTCATAAAGATATTTAAAAAATTTTGGTGAAGTTTTGGGTGCTAGAACTCCTGTTGAAACCTAAAACTAAACGCTAAGTGCTGTCTCTATCTAAGCTCAAGAGCTGCTCATAGAATTTTTGTCTAGTCCAAATGCTGAGGAATAGAGTGGTTGGCCACCTGACAGAGTGCTGGCTTAGCATTTCAGCTTTCCTAAGCAATGTCCCAGAGTTGTCACCAGCTTTTTCTGGGCCTAGCCAATTTTCTATGACTGACAATCACAATAATCCCATTTATTTTGCAGACCTGCAAAACATAACATATGTACTGTTAATAAACTATATTTAAATTGCATCATGAATAATATCTGAGTATTCCCTTAGTAAACTTATAGTCCTTGTATGGACATGCAACAATAAAGGATGAACAATGCATATGCTGCAAATAAATCAGCCTCATAGTACACCCTCATTACATTCTAACTGTAGTGTTTTTAATAAAACGAGCCCCCATTGCACACAAGAGGTGAAGTTTTGACATACGGTTCTATCATTTATGTTCGAGTATTAAACTTTATTGTAAGAGTCACATATCCACTTCTAATCTTCTGCTTAATCAAAGTATTTTGATTCTACCCTTGGCCCTGTACTATAATGTTAGAATAGATTTTTGAGTGAATGATCGATTTGTAAACCTTGACACACTGTGACTATTAGATATGTATTTCAAGTTTAAGATGGTGGTCAGCAAAAAGCTATTTTCTTCCAGAAAGGTATTACTAGAAGATGAAAAAAGCCTGTCTTAAAGACTTAAAGCAAATTTAAATTGGAGCACAGAAAAAATAAACTGTAACGATCTCTGTTAACGAAAAAAAAAGAGCAGCCCACGGGAAGAGCTTAAAAGTTAAAGTAAATCACTCACTCAATTAGTCTTTCCTTTTTTTCTTGAGCCATTTTACATTTCTGCAGTGTCAACCCATTAAAAAGAGCTTATTAAGCTTCACATTTCAGCTCGTCTTTATTCTTCTCTTACAGGAACATACAGCATATGGCTGAGAATGCATCAGGGCATTGTAATTGTTCTTTTTGAATTGTTTTACTCTGGTGACACAAAACTAGTCTAAACAGAAATCAATAAAGTTGTAAGGCTGCTGCACTAAGTCAAGTCTATGACAAGTATGCCAAATAACTTAATGTGTTCAAAGCCCAAGAGAGTCTATGACGACCATATGAAAGGAAATAAGGATAAACACTTTTGTGCTTGAAACTGTTTTAAATCCCAGTTTTCCAATTTTTATATGATATCACCATACTTTTAGCAGGAATCTCAAGACCATATTTAATATATGCAAATTACCAGTTTATCAGAACAGCAGCTGATATACATACTGGAGAAATACTGGATAGGTTAATTCAATAGCAGCCCATCGAATACTTTAATTCGAGAGATTTATTACTCAAGTAAAATGAGACCAAGAAGTGCAAACAAAAATAACTTGCAAAACTCACTATATAAGAGCTGAAGGCTATAGGAAATAACATTTACTCAGACCCCACTGGTAAAGAAAGATTCAAGTGTGGGATACAGACAAAATTTTATACAACCTCATGACTAAGGCTTCTTTCACACTAGCGTCGGAATCTCCCCGTCGCAATGCGTCGGGGAGAGATTCCGACGCTAGCGTTTGCTGCATTGCACAATGGGTGCAGCGGATGCATTTTTCCGGCGCATCCGCTGCCCCATTGTAAGGTGCGGGGAGGTGGGGGCGGAGTTCCGGCCGCAAATGCGCGGTCGGAAAAAGCGGTCCGTCAGGAGAAAAAAACGTTACATGTAGCGTTTTTTGCTCCCGACGGTCCGCCAAAGCACGACGCATCCGTCGCAAGACGAATGCGAAGTGTGGCAATCCGTCGCAAATGCGTCATCAATAGAAGTCTATGGGGAAAAAACGCATCCTGCGAGCACTTTTGCAGGATGCGTTTTTTCTGCAAAACGACGCATTGCGACGGATTTAAAAAAACGCTAGTGTGAAAGTACCCTAAGGCCTCTTTTGCACTTCAGTCTTTTTGTTTCTGTCCAAATCCATCCATTTGTGAAAAAAACGGATCCAGCAAATGTTGCTGCTGGATCCGTTTTTTTCCCATAGACTCGTATTAGCGACGGATTGTGACTGACGACCTTTGGTTTCATCCATCGTACGACAGATCCTTCATAAATTCTGTGTCCATCGGGCAGAGACAACGCACATAGAAATGTTTTTTGTGTACGTCGTAAAATCGCCCAGCGTCAAAAAACTGAATCCAGCAACAGAATAACGTTTTTTGAAACTGAGCATGCCTGGAAGGATTTTCATTCAGGGGAAAATGTCTCTCTCTCTCGAATTTTGTTCCTTTAAATTCAGGGAGCACCTCCTTCCACGGATCCATCAAAAAAACGGATCCTGTGCATCAGTTTTTTACAATCAGCACAGGATCCGTCTTTTCAACACTTTGATGGATTGTGACTGATTCTAAAAAAACTGATGTGTGAAAGAGGTCTAATAAAGGCAGGCTAATGGTTGGGAATTGGTAGGTTTGGCTTGGTATCTCCAAATCTAGTTTTATCTAAAATTTTCCATAATAGTAAATTATACTGCCTCGTGTGATGCAATGATGGAAATAAATCTATCTGTATGGGCCCCAGACTGGCCATCATGTCTGTATATGTTTGTACATTGACCACATAGCGCATTTATGCACTTATACATTAATTTAATACTAAATGTGTGCTGGCCCTTCTTTTTTGTAGCAAATATCAGGTGAGTGGCCCCATCCAGACCTAAGCACCCTGGTCTACCCATCTTTCCAAGACAAAATTTTAATTGTTAGCTACACCTGGTTTCTAGTGATGAGCGAGCACCAAAGTGCTCGGGTGTTCATTGCTTGGGTCGAACAATTTGCAATACTCTGGTACTAGGACAGAACAAGGAGTTCAATGTAAGTCTATGGGAGACCCGAGCATTTTTATCGCGATCACCCCCTGGAGGTCCTTTTAAGGTCTAAAAACATCTGAAAATGATGGAAACACTGCTCAAATTACAGGAGAACCTCATGGCAAATGCCCCTGGAAGCATTTCTGACTCCTAGGTCACAGCTATAAACAATGTTGTCAGAGTTTCACGCCATTTTTAAAGCTGCAACAAAAAACATACAAAACCAAAACCAAAATGGATTTTACTGGGAAACATGTTAAGGAACATCTTTTCCAGGGTAACGACTTGTATATAAGGCAAAATAATTAACCCTAAACAAAAATGTTCCTCCACCACTTGGGCTATGTTCACACGCAGCGTTTTTGATGCATTTTTCAACTTTAGCATTACTTTAAACCAATACAAATGCATTCACTGGGCAATGTCATTGTACGATTTAACAACCCTAGCTGGCCATGTGTTGTGTGACACAAAAGCAGACCCATCTTTTTTAATTTATGAAGGTCGGACTCAAAGTCAAAGAGCCTATTTTTAGAGGGGTATCAGGCCACATTAATCTTCTTAAAGGGCCACTAAACAGTGGGTCTATACTGCTATTGTCTATGCAATGAGTGGCTGGGCTGCCAAAAATTAGGACGCACCACAATACCCCTTTCATGAGATGTACAGGAGGGTCTCCTGAAAAAATGTTGCATTAAATGCAAGGCCTGGCCTGCCCCAAAGTTACTTGCACCCCAATAGCCATTTCAGCCGACGTACGTGAGGGCGTCAGGACAAAATTGTTCCCATTAGATGAAAGTATGTCTCCCATACTGTCTGCTTATGCATTGAATGTAAGGCATGGCCTGCACCAATGTTACATGCACCCCAATAACTGTTTCAGCAGATGTACTTGAGGGACTCAGGACAAATTTATTCCCATTAGAAGAAAGTGTCTCCCATACTGTTTGCTTATACACTGAATGCAAAGCCTGCCCTGCACCAATGTTACATGCTCTCCAATAACCCTTTGAAACCATGTACTGGATGGCCACATGAAACAAAAGTTCCATCATTATTATTTTTTTTATTACCATAAATTTTGTCCATGAAGTGAATGCAAAGCCTTGCCGTAATTTGCATGCACCACAATCCCCCTTGGAAGAAACGTGAAGGAGGGGCTCATAAAAAATGTTCACATTACAAAGGAGCGCTTCACCTATACGTGGAATGCCCATACACTAAGTTCATGGGCTGACAAACATTTCCCGATGGGGGGTAAATTTTTTTTAAAAATTTGTTTACGGCCACCATATACCCTTGCAAAAAAGTGGCTGTAGCATCATGGAATACGTTCACCTTCGTGTTCTATTGGTGGTATCTGAAGAGACGTGGAGGATGTCCTCCTATGAATGTTTTCCCAAATTAAATGAGCAGGTCTCCTATACTTGTAATGCCCATACATTAAGTGTATGGGCTGACAAACATTTCCCCCTTGGGGTCTACTTTTTGTTGTAAGTTATTTGCGGGCATCAGAAAAACCCTTGCCAAAAATTTGAATGAATGTTGCATCACGGAACACGTTCATCCTCGGGTTTTTTTGTGGTGGCATCTGAAGAGATGTGGAGAATGTCCTCCTATGAATGTTTTCCCAATTTAAAGAGGCGGGTCTCCTATACTTGTAATGCCCATACACTAAGTGTAAGGGCTGACAAACATTTCCCCCTGGGGGTCTACTTTTTTTAAGTTATTTACGGGCATCATAAACACCATTGCCAAAAATTAGAGTGACTGTTGCATCACGGAAAACATTCACTCTCGTGTTCTAGTGGTGTGTCTGAAGAGACATGGAGGATGTCCTCTTATGAATGTTTTCCCAATTTAAAGGAGTGGATCTCCTATACTTGGAATGCCCATACACTAAGTGCATGGGCTGACAAACATTTCCCCATGGGGGGTACATTTTTTAACAAAGATTTATGGGCCTCATAGGCACCATTGACAAAACAGACTCGCTGTATCATCACAGAAAACGTTCACCCTGGCATTGTAGTCGTGGTGGGTGATGAGAAGGAGGAGGATGACAGTTGTGCTTGTAGTACCGTCTATACCGCATGAAAGTAGCTCCTGTTCTTCCTCCTCCTCTTCCTCATTGTCAACCAATCCACATTGGGATGACATGCAGCTGGGCTGAGTGTAATCACCCTGTGTGGTTCCTTGCTCGATCTCCTTGTGCTCTGTCTGCAGTGTATCCTCTTACATTGTGAGCAGAGAGCTTTTTAGAATGCAGAGAAGTGGGATGGTGATGATAATTATGGCATCATCCCGCTAACCATCTTGGATGAAGTCCTCAAAGTTTAGCAGGATGATACAGATATCTGACATCCATGTCCACTCCTGAGGTCTTATGTGTGGAGTTTGAACTAAATAATGACCGCCTTGTTGATGCTGGTAGTCAACAACTGCCCTCTTCTGCTCGCAAATCCTTTCCAACATATGCAGTGTACAGTTCCAACTCATGGGGAAATCACACACCAGACGGTGAGCCAGAAGCTGCAAACGCTGCTGAAGCACGGAAGGGCAGCTGAAGCTGTAGTTAACTTTCTAAAATGGGCACACAGTGGGCGTACTTTCATAAGCAGATCCGTCAGCTCTGAGTAGGTTTTGAGAGAATGCTGAACCACGAGGTTAAGCACATGGGGCAGGCAAGGCACATGTGTGAGCTCACCTCGCCTCGGCAAAGATCAGACTGCTCTTTCAGAGGTGTCCACAACTCTTCAACATTGTGCGGTTTGTCACCTAAGCAGATTAGCTTCAGCACAGCCTGTTGGCGCTTGGCTAAGGCACTGTTGCAGTGCTTCCAGCTTGTGACTGATGTGCTACTTTCAGAGATGGAGGCAGAAGAGGAGATGCAGGAGCTGTAGATTGTGAGGGCAACCCAGATTGACAAAGGGCCCGCATTTCTCAGGGTTGGAGGACGTTCACCATCCCAAGGTCCAACTGGGTCCTGGATTCCACTTTGTTAACCCAGTGTGCCGTCAGCGAGATGTACCATCCCTGCCCACAAGTGCTTGTCCACAAGCAGGTGAGAAATTTGTGAATTTAGTACTGTGGCATGTGGGGCGTTGGAGGTGTACTTCCGCTTGCATTCCAATGACTGTGGCATGGACAACTGAAGGCTGAGCTGGGACAAGGACATGGATGTGCTCGATGATGGTGCTAGTTGAACCTGGGTAAGGGCAAGTGCAGGGCAGGCGGCATCTTCCCATGCACTGTGGACAGGGGATTGGTTCTCACGCAAAACAGTTGAAGAAGTAGTAATGTTAGATGCAGACACTGTTCTTGGTGCCTGTGGTTTGGTCCACAAAGTCGAGTGCTTTGCTGTCATGTGCCTGATCTTGCTGGTGGTGGTCAGGCTGGTAGTTTTTCTACCGCTGATGTGGGCATGGCAGGTGTTGCAAACAGCCTGTCTGTGGTTATCAGCAGATTCTTGAAAAAACAACCAGACTCGTGAAGACCTTACAGTTGGACTGGCAACTTCTGTCATGTTGGTGTTGCATGGATTGGTTGCCCTCCTTCTGTCTGTGGACACCACACTGTGTCTTCCTTCCTGTTGGGGTGCTATACCTTCATCCCCCTGTGTGCTGCTTTCCTCGCTCTGCATGTCCTCCTGCCAGGTTTGGTTAGTTTCTATATCATCCACCACCTCTTCTCCCCCTTCCGCACCCTGGTCCTCTTCCTGAGTTTCTGGCAATTGTGTCTCATCATCGTCCACCTCTTGTGACACGATAACACCGTCGCCTTCGTGTAACCGAGGCTGCTCAAATATTTGGGCATCGCTACATGGAATCTCATCTGGCTTTGCTTCAAGTGGAGCAGGAGAGAGGCCTGAATCGATAAATGGTAAAGTGAACAACTCTTCGGAGTGTCCAAGTGTTGGATCAGTTGTCTCAGGGCACTCAGCATGGTGGGAGGAAGGAGGATCAGGGTGAGGAAAATGCAGTCCAGAGTCATGCCTACTCAGACTTGACCATGTGGAAGACAGGGTGCTGGTGGTGGTGGCAAAGTGCCTGGAAGCATTATCCGTCATCCAACCAACTACCTTTTCTTGCTGCCGTGCTGTCAAGAGTGCTGTTCTGCCATGCCCTAAGAATTCTGACAGGAATCTGTTGCGAGAAGATGTAGGTGTTTGTGGTGGCCCTCATTCAGCTTGCCCACGGCCTCGACCTCTGCTTGCACCATCACCATCACATCCAATTCCCTGTTCCATGTCATGCGCCTTGCCCATTTTAATAAAAAGGTGAATGCAAGCCTTGACTCTAATCTAATGACACAATTTGTAGGCCACAGGGAGACGAGGCATGTCACAGAGATACCAGACTGCTCAATATGTGGCTGGTATTTTTTTATATTTTACCCCAAAATAGTGTATATACCTTGGGTAGCAGACAGCCAAAAAAGTGGAAAGTAGGTCTGAAAAGGATTCATTTGTAGAGCACAGATAGACCAGGAGTCTGATGGCGATATCACACTCTTCAACATGTGGCCTGGAGTTTTTTTAATTTTTTAACCCCAAAATACTGTATAGACCTAGGGTAGTGGACAGCCAAAAAAGTGGAATGTAGGCCTTAAAGGCAACTATTTGTAGAGCACAGATAGACCAGGCATCTGACAGAGATAACAGACTGTTCAAAACATGGCCTGTATTTTTTTATTTTTTACCCCAAAATAGTGTATAGACCTAGGGTAGCAAACAGCAAAAGAGTGGAATGTAGGCCTGAAAAGCATCTATTTGTAGAGTACAGATAGACCAGGAGACTGTCGGAGATATCACACTCTTCAATATGTGGCCTGGAGTCTTTTTAATTTTTACACCAAAACAGTGTATAGCCCTAGGGTAGCGGTCAGCCAAAAAAGTGGAATGTAGGCCTGAAAAGCAACTATTTGTAGAGCACAGATAGACCAGGAGTCTGACGGAGATATCACTCTCTTCAATATGTGGCCTGGAGTTTTATGAATGTTTTTTACACCAAAATACTGTATAGACCTAGGGTAGCGGATAGCCAAAAAAGTGGAATGTATGCCTGAAACGCACCTATTTGTACTGCACAGATAGACCAGGAGTCTGACTGAGATAACAGACTGTTCAATACGTGGCCTGTGTTTTTTTATTTTTTCCCCAAAATAGTGTATAGACCTAGGGTAACAGACAGTCAAAAAAGTGGAATGTTGGCCTGAAAAGCAACTATTTGTAGAGCACAAACAGTCCAGGAGTCTGACGGAGATATCACACTCTTCAATATGTGGTCTGGAGTTTTTTATTTTTTTTACCCCAAAATAGTGTATAGACCTAGGGTAGCAGACAGCCAAAAAAAGTGGAATGCGGGCCTGAAAAGCAACTATTTGTAGAGCACAGACAGACCAGGAGTCTGACAGAGATATCACACTCTTCAATATGTGGCCTGGAGGTTTTTTAATTTTTATTACACCAAAATACTGTATAGACCTAGTGTAATGGACAGCCAAAAAAGTGGAATGTAGGCTTGAAAAGCAACTATTTGTAGAGCACAGATAGACCAGGAGTCTGACGGAGATATCACACTCTTCAATATGTGGCCTCAAGTTTTATGATTTTTTTTACACCAAAATACTGTATAGACCTATGGTAGCGGACTGCCAATAAAGTGGAATGTATGCCTGAAACGCACCTATTTGTAGAGCACAGATAGACCAGGAGTCTGACTGAGATAACAGACTGTTCAATACGTGGCCTGTATTTTTTTATTTTTACCCCAAAATAGTGTATAGAGCTAGGGTAGCAGACAGCCAAAAAAGTGGAATGTAGGCCTGAAAAGCAACTATTTGTAGAGCACAGATAGATCTGGCGTCTGAGATAGAACATTGTTGAATATGTGGCCTGGATGTTTTTGGGCCCACCAAAATTGTGTCAATAAGTAGGCTATGACACCAAAAAAAAATGTTGGAGTACTAAAATATTTAAAAATAAAAATATTTAGCGCAATGATATGCGGTGCATGTGGTGTACAAAACACAGTGATAAATATAAGAACTGTAGCTAAATAGTTTTTGGCCAGATAAAGATAGCAAAATGGTGTCCAAAAATGTTGTAAAACACTCCAAAAAATACTACAGTACCGAATTTTTTTTGTAATCTTGCCTGAAGAAGGAGCCACTGTGCTCTGAAAGCTTGCAAACATATTATTTTCTGGTTAGCCAACAAAGGTATCACTCCTACAATACTTCTGTCATCATTGGGCAGAAAAATATTCACATCGATTTTTCTGGCTAACACGGTACCACAATACAATTTGTTATTGTACATCATTATAGTACTGAAAAAAAGTCCAGAATTTTATGCACACTCACATCTGATGCCTGGAATAAAAAAAGCCGTTTTAAATTGCTAGATTTTCACTCTGTTGTATTAAAATGACCTGGTTGTAGTTTGCAGTGTGACCAAGCAAATAAATGTAGAAAAAAAGGGCTATGGATTGCTTTGTAATAAAATTAGCATGATTAAGGTGCCAAAAAAAAATTAATCCTTGTCACAGTTACCTGCAGCTACATATATATAAAATAGGCAGCAGTAGACAGTGATGGACCCTCTTGATGTATGCAGTGAGATCTATATACTCACATACAGTGCCTGCATGCCTTGCACTGATGTGGATATGGGCACATAGACTCCCCTGCCTACCTAGCGCTGCAATCTATATACCCCCTAATTAGCCCTAAAAAGGACTGTTGGTTTATCTGGATTTGTGTATTCTGTGATGGTAGACCCACACTAACTAATAAAAGAACAAATCTGACCCTATCTCAGCAGCAGCTCTCCCTACACTAGCTGAGTCCGGAGCTGAATGTGTTGAGCAGGGCAGTGTCAGGTCTCTTATAGACTTGATGACGATGTGCGGCCAGCCAATCACTGCAAGACCACAACAAATGGCAGACAATCCCTGCATGTTCTAAACAGTGCCAAAATTGCAGGGTGGAGACCCGAGCTCCCGCCGAATAATCCCACAAATGCTCGGTGCTCGCTGAGTACACCAAATAACGTGATACTCGGGCGAGTAGCAAGCAGTGGCGAGCACGTTCGCTCATCACTACTGGTTTCCTATCACTCCCCATTAAGATTAGACCTGGTTTGGCACATGGAGAGGTAGGACAGGAGTGTTTAGGGACCATCCATGTTTAGGAACACATTAACAATTTTTGGATGGTTTCTATGCTCTTTAATTAAAAAACAACGCTAACCAAGCACCTTACATTTTTAACATTTACAAAAATATTGGAGTTATGTATTCATTAATCGCAGTGTTCTGACGTATAGGTGCTGACGTGTAAGTGTATGGCCATAGATCTGTGTACCTTTTTTCTGAGACTGGATAACTCCTTTAAAGTACAGTGTAAGTTCAGATGCTCAAACACTACACCAGATGTAAAAACTATTACAGTTAACAAGACCAGTGATTCAAAGTTCCCACTATAAATCTAATATATAATTGCCTAGAATACTACTTCCTGCAATTTGTGCCAACTTCCGTGGCTTTGTCCGGAGCTAATGTCCGGAGCTAATGTCCGGAGCTAATGTCCGGAGCTAATGTCCGGAGATTAATTGCCTAGAATACTACTTCCTGCAATTTGTGCCAACTTCCGTGGCTTTGTCCGGAGCTAATGTCCGGAGCTAATGTCCGGAGATAAGTGACGTCAACAGTGTCCAGTGTCTGATTGGTTGCCGCCTGCTGCAAGCGACCAATCAGAAACGTGCCGTACTGTGACACACTCCGCCCGCCATTTTGGTGTGATTTTTGAATTTTTACCTCACAGCAAGTTTCTACTGCGTGGAGGCGGGCCCAGTGACGTTGCTCTTCAAGCTCCTGCCGAATTTCGTCAAAAAAATGATAATACCATTTACCAAAACTATATATATTTAGTTGTGAAGTGGTTCAGTGACATTTTCACACCAATTTTGAACTTTTGTTTGGTGTTTTCTCCATATACTGCCTATTATTCACTGACTGTTATACTGAGAGACTGCCGTTTATTAACCTCTTCTTTGCCACATTGGGTATATTGCTCTATTATTTGCCACATAAGGACATTGTCCATTATTGCCCAGCAATTTCTCTGCAATATAAACTGCCTATTTATTAATATCTGCATTCCTGCAAAGAACTATTGCCTATTATTAACTGGCTATTTTCCTACTACCTGACACTGCCTCTTATTAACCTGTTGTTTGCCACCACCACGCTTAAAGCTGTTTAGCTTAGCCAACATGAGCTCTAATAGTAAGGATACTAATGACACAGAGCCCAAAGCTGCTGATGGCGCACGTAAGATTAGGTCTGATAGAAAGTATACTAATAATGCAGAGCAAAAAGACGCCGATGCCGCACGTAAGCGCAAACAGCGTGCTAACAAGAGTACAGAGGATAGATGCAAGCGCATGGACACTGTTAAGTATACTAATGACACAGAGTCCAAAGCTTATGATGGCGCACGTAAGATCAGGTCTGATATAAAGTATGGTAATGATGCAGAGCGAAAAGCCGCCGATGCCGGATGTAAGCGCAAACAGCGTGTTAACAACAGTACAGAGGATAGATGCAAGTGCCTGGATACTGTTAAGTATACTAATGACACAGAGCCCAAAGCTGCTGATGGCGCACGTAAGATCAGGTCTGATATAAAGTATGGTAATGATGCAGAGCGAAAAGCCGTCGATGCCGCACGTAAGCGCAAACAGCGTGTTAACAAGAGTACAGAGGATAGATGCAAGCGCCTGGATACTGTTAAGTATACTAATGACACAGAGTCCAAAGCTGCTGATGGCGCACGTAAGATCAGGTCTGATATAAAGTATGGTAATGATGCAGAGCGAAAAGCCGCCGATGCCGCACGTAAGCGCAAACAGCGTGCTAACAAGAGTACAGAGGAGAGATGCAAGCGCCTGGACACTGTTAAGTATACTAATGACACAGAGCCCAAAGCTGCTGATGGCGCACGTAACATCAGGTCTGATAATAAGTATACCAATGACGCTGAGCGAAAAGCCGCCGATGCCGCACGTAAGCACAAACAGCGTGCTAACGAGACTACAGAGGACAGACATAAGCGCCTGGACACTGTTAATGCTGCTTGCAATAAACGCATTACTAATGAGTCTTTTGAGGACAAAACTAATCGATTAAGTAATAAAGCTGCTGCTGCACGCTCTCAACGTTGCAAACATAATATTTCCACGTCCTCAGTCATAGATTCTGCCCACAATACAGCTTCTTTGTCTCCATTCATAGAATGTGTGCAGCTTGAAGCTCCTTTAACCGTTGGTAAATCTGCACGTAAGCGCAAACATTGTCCTACTTACACTCCAAATGATAAACGCCGTCGCCTGCACACTGTTAAGTCTGCTTATAAGACATGCTTCACACCTGACTCTTCTAAGGCAACAAACAAACCATTACCAAATGCAGCTGGTGCACGCCGTGAATGGCGCAAAAAAACCGCTTGCACCTCCATATTAATAAACTCTGACCACGATACACCTTCCAACTCCTCAGTGATTGAATCTGTGGACAGTGAAGATCCTCTACCAGGTCCACGCTTTATATATGTTGGCTTACAGAAACATTCCAATGCTCCGTTATCACAACCTGTACCTCAACATCCTACAGGTTTTACTAATGATGACAGTACCATAGTAGAACACTCCTGTGGTCCTATGAACTATTTATGTGAACATTGTCAAGCATTACATTTTAATGCTGAGATACCAGCAGATAAAAATTTTACTCTGTGTTGTCACAAGAGTAAAGTGCATATACCTATACCCCAATATCCCGAGGTCTTTAAACGATTGCTGACAGGGGAGAGTGAGTTCAGTAAGAATCTCATGGAAAATATTCGTAGTATTAACAGCTCATTTGCTTTCGCCTCCATGGGTGCCAATATATCCCCTCCACCTGGACATGGCCCTTACTGTTTCCGTATACATGGACAAATATATCATCGTACTGGAACTCTACATCCCAGTGATGATCAAGTTCCAGCTTATGCCCAACTGTATATTTTGGATACCACTACCGCGAATGAACAACGTTTAAACTGTGAACAAAATCAAAAATGTCATCCCACTTTGATGAGTATAATTGCTCTTCAGTTAGACAATGTGAATCCCTTTGTTGCTGCCTACAAAATGTTACGAGATGTGGAACATGAAGAACATCTTAAAGCTGAAGCTAATGGCACTCTCATGCCAAATATCATCATGGCCCTTAAACAAGATCGGAATCAAGACCCTCGCCGATATAATAATCCAACTGTCAATGAAGTTGCTGTCGTATTTGAAAATGACAATGAAGAGCCACCATTTAATCGTGATATTTTAATACATTTACAACCGGACCCCAAAAATCCTTTGGCGCCAAGAACACAACAGGTCAGCATTCTACACAGTAATTTAGATGCTTTACTCTATCCTTTATTTTTCCCTTACGGAGACCAGGGCTGGCATGATGGCCTCAAGCAACAAGGGCAAAGTCCACGCAGAGTTACACAACTGCAATATTACTGCTATGTGCTGTCTGTCCGTAATCAGTTTAATCCACTCCTGAATGGTGGCAAACTCACTCAGCAGTACTTAGTGGATGCTTATGTGAAAATCGAGGCAAATCGCCTAAATTATATCCGTCAACACCAAAAGGATTTGAAAGTAGAGGATTATTGTGTACTCCAGGAACATCTCCAGAAAAAATCCATTGAGAAGGGCATCCCCATTGGAAAAACGGTCATTTTACCATCTTCGTTTGAAGGCAGTCCCAGGAATATGCAGCAGCGGTACCAGGATGCCATGGCTATTGTGACTAAATATGGTCGTCCTGATCTATTCATCACCATGACCTGTAATCCGAAATGGAATGAGATTACTGAGAATTTGGAACCTTGGCAGCGTGTGGAACATAGACCTGATTTGGTGGCACGTGTTTTCAAAATAAAACTGGAAGCACTCTTAAAAGACATTAACAATGGATTATTTGGGAAAGTTTGCGCTATGGTTCATGTAATTGAATTTCAAAAACGTGGCCTTCCACACGCTCACATTTTGATTATTCTGGACAGCAACTCCAAATTAAGGACTGAGGAGGACATAGACAATACAGTGTGGGCTGAAATTCCCAATCCTACCCACTACCCTCAGCTCCATAAAATTGTTCTCCAACATATGATTCATGGTCCGTGTGGAGAACACAACCCAAATTATCCCTGTATGGATCTGGGGAAGTGTACAAAAGGTTTCCTGTTGTGGATTCTGTTTTTGGGCTCCCTCTGGTGGTTACAGATGGTACTGGGTGACTTGTGTTTTCTGCGGTCTCTGGTGTCCACCTGTTCTATCAGGATATGGGAGTTTCCTATTTAACCTGGCTTTCTTGTCATTTCCTCGCCGGCTATCAATGTAATCAGTGTGTCTTGTTACCTCTGCTTCCCGCTTCTGTAATCTTCAGGACAAGCTAAGTTTTTGATTTTCCTGTTCCACGTTTTGCTTAATTTTTGTCTTAGTCCAGCTTGCAGATATGTGATTCCTTTTTGCTGGTTGCTCTAGTGGGCTGATATTACTCCTCATGTTCCATGAGTTGGCACATGAGTTCAAGTAATTTCAGGATGGTTTTTTTGTAGGGTTTTTCGCTGACCGCGCAGTTCACTTTTGTATCCTCTGCTATCTAGCTTTAGCGGGCCTCATTTTGCTGAATCTGTTTTCATAACTACGTATGTGCTTTCCTCTCATTTCACCGTCATTACATGTGGGGGGCTGCTATTTCTGTGGGGTGTTTCTCTGGAGGCAAGAGAGGTCTGTGTTTCTTCTAATAGGGGAAGTTAGTCCTTCGGCTGGCGCGAGACGTCTAGGAATCATCGTAGGCACGTTCCCCGGCTACAGCTAGTTGTGTGTTTAGGTTCAGGATCGCGGTCAGCTCAGTTTCCATCACCCTAGAGCTTGTTTTGTTTTTTGTGCTTGTCCTTTTGTGATCCCCTGTCATTGGGATCATGACAGTATAGCCGGCCAGAAAGTTGTAATCGTATTGGCTGAAGTAGGAGGAAAAGTAGTCTGAGGAAGTTTTTTTTTTTTCCCCCTCAGAGTTTGCTGCCTAGCCTTAATTGCAGCCTGGCTGCGTCTTACCTCCTCTTAATCTTTGAATGGCTCTGACCTCAGCTGTTTATCATGGACGTCCAGAGTTTGGCTTCCAGCCTGAATAATCTTGCTGCTAAGGTTCAAAATATACAAGATTTTGTTGTACATGCTCCTATGTCTGAACCTAGAATTCCTATCCCAGAGTTTTTTTCTGGAGATAGATCTAGTTTTCTGAATTTTAGGAACAATTGCAAGTTGTTTCTTTCTTTGAAATCTCGCTCCTCTGGAGACCCTGCTCAGCAAGTCAAAATTGTTATATCTTTCCTGCGGGGTGACCCTCAGAATTGGGCATTTGCATTGGCACCAGGGGATCCTGCGTTGCTCAATGTGGATGCGTTTTTTCTGGCATTGGGTTTGCTCTATGAGGAACCTAACCTAGAGATTCAGGCTGAAAAGGCTTTATTGGCTCTCTCTCAGGGGCAAGATGATGCAGAAATATATTGTCAGAAATTTCGGAAATGGTCGGTGCTTACTCAGTGGAATGAGTGCGCCCTGGCTGCAAGATTCAGAGATGGCCTTTCTGAGGCCATTAAAGATGTTATGGTGGAGTTCCCTGCGCCTACAGGTCTGAATGAGTCTATGACTATGGCTATTCAGATTGATCGGCGTTTACGGGAGCGCAAACCTGTGCACCATTTGGCGGTGTCTTCTGAACAGGCACCTGAGACAATGCAATGTGATAGAATTCAGTCCAAAAGTGAACGGCAAAACTATAGGCGGAAAAATGGGTTGTGCTTTTATTGTGGTGATTCAGCTCATGTTATATCAGCATGATCTAAACGCACAAAAAAGGTTGATAAGTCTGTTGCCATTAGTACTTTACAGTCTAAGTTCATTCTGTCTGTGACTCTGATTTGTTCATTATCAGCCATTTCTGTCGATGCCTATGTGGATTCAGGCGCTGCCCTGAGTCTTATGGATTGGTCATTTGCCAACCGCTGTGGGTTTAGTCTGGAGCCTCTGGAAGTCCCTATTCCTTTGAAAGGAATTGACTCTACACCTTTGGCTATGAACAAACCTCAGTACTGGACACAAGTGACCATGCGTATGACTCCCGTTCATCAGGAGGTGATTCGCTTCCTGGTACTGTATAATTTACATGATGTCTTAGTGCTTGGTCTGCCATGGTTACAAACTCATAACCCAGTCTTGGACTGGAAAACGATGTCTGTGTTAAGCTGGGGATGTCAGGAGGTTCATGATGATGCACCTCCGATTTCTATCGCTTCATCTACTCCTTCTGAGGTTCCTGTATTTTTGTCTGATTATCGGGATGTTTTTGAGGAGCCTAAGCTTAATTCGCTTCCTCCTCACAGGGATTGCGATTGTGCTATAGATTTGATTCCTGGCAGTAAATTTCCTAAAGGACGTTTGTTCAATCTGTCAGTGCCAGAACATACTGCTATGCGGGATTATGTTAAGGAGTCCTTGGAAAAGGGACATATCCGTCCATCTTCGTCCCCTTTGGGAGCAGGTTTTTTTTTCGTGGCCAAAAAAGATGGTTCCTTGAGGCCTTGTATAGATTACCGTCTTTTGAATAAGATTACAGTCAAATATCAGTATCCTTTGCCATTGTTGACTGATTTGTTCGCTCGCATTAAGGGGGCTAAATGGTTCACTAAGATTGATCTTCGGGGTGCGTATAATCTTGTGCGGATAAAGCAGGGTGATGAGTGGAAAACCGCATTTAATACGCCTGAGGGCCATTTTGAGTATTTTGTGATGCCTTTTGGACTTTCTAATGCTCCTTCTGTCTTCCAGTCCTTTATGCACGATATTTTCCGTGAATATCTGGATAAATTTATGATTGTGTATTTGGATGATGTTTTGGTTTTTTCTGATGACTGGGAGTCCCATGTTCAGCAGGTCAGGAAGGTGTTTCAGGTCCTGCGGGCCAATTCTTTGTTTGTAAAAGGTTCAAAGTGTCTCTTTGGAGTCCAGAAGATTTCCTTTTTGGGGTATATTTTTTCCCCTTCTACTATTGAGATGGATCCTGTCAAGGTTCAGGCTATTTGTGACTGGACGCAGCCTACATCTCTTAAGAGTCTACAGAAGTTCTTGGGCTTTGCTAATTTTTATCGTCGTTTCATAACTAATTTTTCTAGTGTTGTTAAGCCTTTGACGGATTTGACTAAGAAGGGTGCTGATGTTGCTGATTGGTCTCCTGCGGCTGTGGAGGCCTTTCAGGAACTTAAGCGCCGGTTTTCTTCTGCTCCTGTGTTGCGTCAGCCAGATGTTTCGCTTCCTTTTCAGGTTGAGGTTGATGCTTCCGAGATTGGAGCGGGGCCGGTTTTGTCGCAGAGAAGCTCCGATTGCTCAGTGATGAAGCCATGTGCGTTCTTTTCTAGAAAGTTTTCGCCCACTGAGCGGAATTATGATGTTGGTAATCGGGAGCTTTTGGCCATGAAGTGGGCATTTGAGGAGTGGCGTCATTGGCTTGAGGGTGCTAGACATCGTGTGGTGGTCTTGACTGATCACAAAAATCTGATTTACCTTGAGTCTGCCAAGCGTCTGAATCCTAGACAGGCTCGTTGGTCACTGTTTTTCTCCCGTTTCGATTTTGTGGTTTCATACCTGCCAGGTTCAAAGAATGTGAAGGCGGATGCTCTTTCTAGGAGTTTTGTGCCTGACTCCCCTGGAAATTCTGAGCCCAGTGGTATCCTTAGGGATGGGGTGATTTTGTCGGCTGTCTCCCCAGACTTGCGACGTGCTTTGCAGGAGTTTCAGGCGGATAAACCTGATCGTTGTCCGCCTGAAAGACTGTTTGTTCCGGATAATTGGACCAGTAGAGTCATCTCCGAGGTCCATTCTTCTGCATTGGCAGGTCATCCTGGAATATTTGGTACTAGAGACTTGGTGGCCAGGTCTTTTTGGTGGCCTTCCTTGTCGAGGGATGTGCGTTCTTTTGTGCAGTCTTGTGAAGTTTGCGCTCAGGCTAAGCCTTGCTGTTCTCGGGCCAGTGGATTGTTGTCACCTTTGCCTATCCCGAAGAGGCCTTGGACGCACATTTCCATGGACTTTATTTCGGATCTCCCTGTCTCTCAAAAAATGTCCGTCATCTGGGTTGTGTGTGACAGCTTTTCTAAGATGGTTCATCTGGTACCCTTGCCTAAGTTACCTTCCTCCTCTGAGTTGGTCCCTCTGTTTTTTCAGAACGTGGTTCGTTTGCATGGGATTCCGGAGAACATTTTTTTTGTGACAGGGTATCCCAGTTTGTGTCTAGATTTTGGCGGACGTTCTGTGCTAAGATGGGCATTGATTTGTCCTTTTTGTCTGCATTCCATCCTCAGACGAATGGCCAGACAGAACGAACTAATGAGACCTTGGAAACTTATTTAAGGTGTTTTGTTTCTGCTGATCAAGATGACTGGGTTACCTTTTTGCCGCTTGCCGAATTTGCCCTTAATAATCGGGCTAGTTCTGCTACCTTGGTTTCTCCTTTCTTTTGTAATTCGGGGTTTCATCCTCGTTTTTCCTCTGGTCAGGTGGAGCCTTCTGATTGTCCTGGAGTGGACATGGTGGTGGATAGGTTGCATCAGATTTGGAGTCATGTGGTGGACAATTTGAAGTTGTCCCAGGAGAGGGCTCAGCAGTTTGCTAATCGCCGTCGCCGTGTGGGTCCTCGACTTCGTGTTGGGGACTTGGTGTGGTTGTCTTCTCGTTTTGTTCCTATGAAGGTCTCTTCTCCTAAGTTCAAGCCTCGGTTCATCGGTCCCTATAGGATCTTGGAAATTCTTAACCCTGTGTCGTTTCGTTTGGATCTCCCGGCATCGTTTGCTATTCATAATGTGTTCCATCGGTCGTTGTTGCGGAAGTATGAGGTACCTGTTGTTCCTTCGCTTGAACCTCCTGCTCCGGTGCTGGTGGAGGGAGAATTGGAGTATGTTGTGGAGAAGATCTTGGATTCTCGTGTTTCCAGACGGAAACTCCAGTATTTGGTCAAGTGGAAGGGTTATGGTCAGGAGGATAATTCTTGGGTGGTTGCCTCTGATGTTCATGCTGCTGATTTGGTCCGTGCATTTCATAGGGCTCATCCTGGTCGCCCTGGTGGTTCTCGTGAGGGTTCGGTGACCCCTCCTCAAGGGGGGGTACTGTTGTGGATTCTGTTTTTGGGCTCCTTCTGGTGGTTACAGATGGTACTGGGTGACTTGTGTTTTCTGCGGTCTCTGGTGTCCACCTGTTCTATCAGGATATGGGAGTTTCCTATTTAACCTGGCTTTCTTGTCATTTCCTCGCCGGCTATCAATGTAATCAGTGTGTCTTGTTACCTCTGCTTCCCGCTTCTGTAATCTTCTGGACAAGCTAAGTTTTTGATTTTCCTGTTCCACGTTTTGCTTAATTTTTATCTTAGTCCAGCTTGCAGATATGTGATTCCTTTTTGCTGGTTGCTCTAGTGGGCTGATATTACTCCTCATGTTCCATGAGTTGGCACATGAGTTCAAGTAATTTCAGGATGGTTTTTTTGTAGGGTTTTTCGCTGACCGCGCAGTTCACTTTTGTATCCTCTGCTATCTAGCTTTAGCAGGCCTCATTTTGCTGAATCTGTTTTCATAACTACGTATGTGCTTTCCTCTCATTTCACCGTCATTACATGTGGGGGGCTGCTATTTCTGTGGGGTGTTTCTCTGGAGGCAAGAGAGGTCTGTGTTTCTTCTAATAGGGGAAGTTAGTCCTTCGGCTGGCGCGAGACGTCTAGGAATCATCGTAGGCACGTTCCCCGGCTACAGCTAGTTGTGTGTTTAGGTTCAGGATCGTGGTCAGCTCAGTTTCCATCACCCTAGAGCTTGTTTTGTTTTTTGTGCTTGTCCTTTTGTGATCCCCTGCCATTGGGATCATGACAGTTTCCCTAAAGATTTGCAACCAAGAACCATCATAGCTAAGGACGCCTATCCTACTTACCGCAGACACTTTGGCCCATCTTTTCAACACCATTCTAACATGATTGATAATTCGTGGGTGGTTCCATATAATCCGTTCCTGCTATTAAAATACAAGTGCCATATAAATGTCGAAGTTTGTGGTTCCATTCAGGCTGTGAAATATTTATTTAAATACGTCTACAAAGGACATGATAAAGCCAATCTTGAAATCTGCCAGACTAACATCCAACATGATGAAACACACCAATTCATGGATTCAAGAAATGTCAGTGCACCAGAGGCAGCTTGGCGAATATTCTCATATCCAATGCATAAACAATCTCATAGCATCATTCGCCTTGCTGTACATCTACCGCATTCTCAGCCACTCTATTTTCATGAGGATGACTCTATTGGAAACATCAAACAAAAGCTCCATCAAAATTCTACACTTATGGCCTACTTCAAGCTTAATCAGAACGACCATCATGCTCATATTTATTTATACCGTGAAATTCCCGAAAACTGTGTTTGGAAAGAAGGTTCTTGGGAAGTTAGAAAGCGAGCAGGTGGTTCTGTGATTGGACGAATGTATACTGTCAGTGTGAAAGACCAAGAACACTACTATTTAAGATTGTTATTGTTACATGTCAAAGGTGCAACCAGTTTTGACAGCATAAAAACTGTACACGGAGTCACACATGAAACCTTCAAAGATGCGGCATTAGCTCTTGGCTTACTATTTGATGATAGTCTGTGGAGAAATACATTACTTGATGCCAGTATTCTCAACATGCCAGCAGAGCTACGTGACATGTTTGCCTACATTTGTATTTTTGGTCCTCCAGCTAAACCTCGGGACTTATGGGATGAATTTAAGGAACACTTTGTAGAAGACTACTGCCATGCATACCACTCCGACACTCTGGAGTGTGTCAATTGTGAAGGCTATGCTATGACAGATGTCCAACATGTTCTTAAAGCTCATGGCAAAACTTATATTGATTTTAATTTGCCACGTCCAGTCAAGAAACAACACCTCCTCCCACAGTATGATAAAGATTATGAGTTATCAGCAGCTGCTGAAATGAAAGCTACTCTAAATGAGGACCAACTTTTTGCTTTTGATGCTATCACTCAAGCTTTAGAAGACACTAATTCTACAGCAAAGTGTTTTTTCCTTGATGGTCCTGCGGAAAAACGTACCTATATCATCTACTCCTACATCAGCTAAGAGGACAAGGAGACATTGTGTCACCTGCTGCCACTACTGGAATTGCCGCCAACTTGCTACAAGGTGGACGAACCATTCATTCTCTTTATGGGATTCCAATTCCTGTGAATGAAACATCTGTTTCCAGGATTAAGAATGATACCGATGCAGCAAAAGATTTGCACAGCACTAAACTTTTTATTATTGATGAGTGCACAATGCTATCCAAATATGCATTGCATGTCATTGATAGAGTTTTACGTGATGTCATGACAACAAATGTAGCTCACAAAGAAAAAACACCGTTTGGAGGTAAAGTGATTGTTTTTGGAGGCGACTTTAGACAATGTCTTCCTGTCATCCCTCATGTGACAAGAACTGATGTTGTAGAGAGCTGTATAAAATATTCACAACACTGGCAACATTTTACTCGCCTGCCACTTATTAACAACATGCGCTCCATTGATCCTCACTGCAGCAGTTGGTTGCTTCAACTGGGAAATGGTGAACTATCTAATGAACATAACCTTGGAGATGATGTAATTGAAATTCCTCCAGACATGGTATGTACTGGCTCTTTAATAATTGAAATTTTTGGAGATAATCTTTGTATTGATGTGAATGACACCGAAAGTATAAATACAGCTGCATCTCATGCAATTTTATGTCCAAAAAATGAGGACGTTGAGAAAGTCAATTCCCAAGTCATGGATTTATTGATAGGTGACTATACTGAATATATCAGTGATGATTCCATCGATCCTGATGAAGCTGATGACCTCGATCAATACCCACTTGAGTTTTTGAATTCACTAACACCAAGTGGTATGCCTTCACATCGGCTGAAACTTAAAATTGGCACCATTGTCATGTTATTACGTAATGTGAACACGAACAAAGGTCTCTGCAATGGTACGCGGCTCATTGTCACTGCCTTACATGCCAATATCATACTGGCGAAAGTAATTAGTGGGTCAGCAGCAGGAAATGTGGTATTCATTCCACGAATTGATTTGTGTCCATCAGAGACTGGATTACCTTTTAAATTAAGACGGAGACAATTTCCCATCAAGCCCGCATTTGCAATGACCATAAATAAATCTCAAGGCCAGACCCTCCATCGAGTTGGCATTTATCTACCAGAACCTGCTTTTGCCCATGGTCAATTGTATGTTGCTTTTTCCAGGGTGAAGCAATGTTGCAATGTGAGGGTTAAAGTGGTTAATACACCACTTCAAGGACAATTATTGGCTGATAGTACTAAAGTCTTCACACGTAATATTGTGTACAAAATATTTTAGTTTAAACTTAATTTTCTTTTTTTTCATTATTCAGTTTTTCTAATAACATAGACAGCAATAGGCAAATTCTATGTGTAGAGATAAGGAAAAAAATAAAAAATAAAAAAAAATTAGTGTAGCCATAGACATATAGATTTTAAGTACTTATGTAGGAAATACGTATATAACATAAGTACTCATTAGCATATAGGGTTAATAACTCTATATCATATCTACATAAATTTAGAAATATGATATATCAATACATATTTTTATAGGTAAGTAGAACACACATTAAGTACAAGATGTAAGATGTGTATCATTCAAATGCCTGTATTTGGTGATAGGAACCTGTATTTGAAGCTCCAGCAGTATAGCTGCTGAGAGATTTCATTTTGTTTTTAAAAAGGGTGAACAGGTAAGAGACGGGTGGGATGGCTGTTCACACACATCTCTATCTTCAGGTGTGTTCTGTACATAGAAATAGATATATAGATAGGTACATTTTTAGATAGATAGGGAAAGAATAGAGATTTTGCTTTCACATCAACATTTTTCTGCTATTTGGAGAATTTATGGTGGAAAAAAGGCGATTTCTGCACTTCCTGCCTAAGGGCTGACCCACGCCACTCTTGCTGTAAGTTGCATGCAATGTATACGGAATTTGTACTTCACTTGCGGCAGGTGCGGCACATGTGGTTTCTGCTGTTTTCGCCACAAAATCTCCACTTACCAGTGTTTTTGTTGTGGCTGCATTTAATGCAATTGCCGAAGCCGCGTTTGCTGCATTTACTGCAAGTTAACTCCAAGCTTCATCTACATTGCATGGCACTTGCTGAAAGTGTGCTGTAGGTCAGTTCTTTGGTGCCAAGTGTGGAAGTTGTATTGTTTTTAACATTACTTCTGCAAATATCAGAAACATGCAGATGTGAAAGAGGTCTGAGTATTAAGAAATAGGAATAAGTTAGTTAGGACCCATCAGTTCAAAGGCTACCGTGATGTGGTTGATGGGCATGCTTATATTAGCCCATCGGTGTACTATGAACGTTGATTTCTTAAATTTTACACTTCTGTAAAAATAAACACAAAAAATTTGGGTACACAAAAAGGCTTTTATTTCTGTTGTACCTATTAGAATTATTTAAAATGAAGGCTTAGCTAAGCCCAAGAGATGATTAAAAACGTTTCATGCCAACCCATCAGATGTAAAATTACTGTGAAAATACCTGATGGGCACACAAGTATGCGCCAGTATGGGTACTAAGAGCCTTTCCACATAATAATGAAATATTTTAAAATGTCATAGAACATACCAATATACATAGTTATGGATACATATTATTTATTATTTACATTATTGTTCTTAAGCAAAGAACCGTTGTTGTGGCATTTGCCACAACACGCAAAGTTGTCGTCTGATGTCTTTCATCCCTCCCCTCATAAGCATGTTCATGGATCCTGTGTAACTGTACCTTAAATAACAAGAATTGTCAAGAGCTGGTGAGTGCAGCCATTTTTTGTTCTTTCTTACTATTATTTATTAATTGTATTATTCTTACATTTGAATAAATAAAATATATATGGATTCTAGACTCCCGATTCTTTAGAATCGGGCTGCCATCTAGTTATATATAAAGTTACTATGTTACCAGTTACCAGTTATATATATAAAGTTACCATGTTTGCTAACCTGTACAAATTTTAGTCCAAGTCTCAAAGCTTTCCATTGCCATGCTTTTAATCTGAGTAAGTCTCAAAATTTTCAATTCCCCTCCACAGGTGAAGTGGCAATGACATTGTAATGAAGCCGCATTATATTAACATATATTCAAATGGGCTGTTTGCATGAACTCATTGCCATTTTTCAAAACTGACGTGTTCATAACTTATAAAAGCATGTGCTACGTATATAGATCATGCACAAATGACATTTTCATTGAAAGAGGTTGTTAACATTCATGAGATGCAGAAATGTTCAAAGATTTACATTTAAGAAAAGAGGCAACATGATAGGTCAATGCAATTCATTAGTTCCTGGACATTGCAATAGGAATAACTTGTAGATATGCAAAAGTAAAAGGAAACCGATTAGGCCTCTTTCACACTTCAGTCTTTTGGCGTCAGTCACTACCGACATAGTGACGGATTGACGGATCCGTCACAATTGTTGCGAAAACGGTTCTAACGGATCCGTTTTTTTGACGGATCCGTTACTTGGGGGTTGTCTGGGAGAAGTATCTACTTTTTGGAGCATGCGCAATTGAAAAAACGGATTGGGGCGACGGATCCGCCGAAAAAACGGTTGCGGCGGATCCGTCGCCCATAGGCGCCCATTCTATGGAATGGCGGACGCGACGGATCCGTCGCGATCCGCCATTTCGGCGTTGACAAAAAACGTTCCAATGTCCGTCTATTTTCAGAAAACGTCCGCCAAATTTCGACGGATCCGTCGCATGGCGGATGGAACGGACGACCATCCGTCACAATTCGTCACTAATGCAAGTCTATGGGAAAATAACGGATCCATCAAAAAAAATGACGGATCCGTTATTTGAGGAAAATGGCGGTTTTAGACTGACGCCAAATAACTGAAGTGTGAAAGAGGCCTTAGCCATATCAATTATATAAACTTTTTAATATTATATATTGTATGTTTTGGGATTTCCATTGTACATATTTTGGACAAACATATAATGCCTTTTAATGCATATAATATAGCCACTGTTTCTTAGCAATGAGAATTTACACAACTAGGAGAACATTTGTAAGCATAATTAGCTTTGTCAGGTCACTGATTATTCCTTAAGACCAAGGTGCAAGGTGAGACATGAACAAATTCCACAATGTACAGAATGTATGACACACCAGAGCATAACGGAACGCAACAATCCTTTTGACAGTCATTCCTTTGCTACAGTTATATACAGTACATTAGAAGAAATAAATATCATATCAGACATTTTTTTTCTAAAGACTTATAGTACATATTGAACACATTAAAAAAGAAAGCAAATGGTGGAAAACAGTCATGTTCCAACAATTAGGTTTGTAGCTCTTAGATGCTTATATACTTTACAGGTTTCAAGATGAAAGTAAATACATTTCAGGTAAAATATAATCTTATTTCTAAATACATGTGGATATACTGTATCAATACTTGATATTCTTTCAAATTATCATCTTGCTGGTGTTAACGCTATTGGCTTCCAAAGAAAATGGCAGGCAATTTTAACTTTGTCTCATACTCCTTAATGGAGAATAATGTAGTTGTGCAATTTTAGATGTTTCATAGCCCATTTCAAATTTACCAACAGCCTGTCGATGGCACTTTGATCTGAGCTGTGACTTGGTTATTGAAGAGCCCTCCGTTTTTTCAGCCATCTCTTTGTGGATTAAAAAAAATGCAGGCAATGTTTTATAAGATACTATCCCAACACTGCCTAAGCAATCAGGTTCTAGCTCTATAACGTTCCCTACCATAGCACTCTGGTGTCAGCTATGTGATTAGGTATTTACTTCTTGACTTTTTTGTTACAAATTGGGATTGTATATCTGACTATGGCTGGTTTCACACTTGCATTGGGCAGAGCTGCAGGAGGCTGCATAGTTTCTCCGTTAAGCCCCGCCCACTGCCACACCTCTTCCATTCAGCTCCGCCTACATTGGCATGCGTCCTGCGTATCTATCTTTAACATTGGGTATGCAGGCCATGCGAATGTATTCGGATGCCATGCGTCGTTTTGACACTGTGTCAACCACAATAAAATGCAACATGTTGCGTTCGGTGCAGAGTCAAAATGACGCATGCGGAGACATCCGCATACATTCGCATGGCCTGCATACTCAATGTTAAAGATAGGTATGCAGGAGGATGTAGGCGGAGCTGAATGGAAGAAGTGTATGGTGGGCGGGGCTTAATGGAGGAGCTACACAGCCCTCCACAGCTCTGCCCTAGGCAAGTGTGAAACCAGCCTTAGGCCTCATGAGAAAAATGGTCCTAGTTTCATCAATTTTCCTCACACAAGGAAAAAAAAGTTTCTCCACCATCTCCTTTGACAGTTCGTGAAAATTGGACTGCACTCAGATTTTTTTCACTAACCCATTTACTTGCATTGCCGATTTTGTTCCAATCCTTGGACATTTTTGGAAAAATCACTGACATATGAATAACTCCAAAGACTACTCTGGGTAAAAGTAGTATCCATGAAAACCATGGATAGCACTCGTGCGTGAAAATCAGAAGTCTGTATGAGGCCTAATTCTTTCTGCTTACTGCCATCCCATCTGTCAACTATTGTTGATCAAACAGTATCTACCATGACACTTGCTCGCCTGACTACGATTTCTGTCTGCTGGCTTCGTGCCATAACTTGGTGTCTTAAGTTAAGCTACAGTTTAGCTCTTACTAAGAGAGTGTACAGAGTTAACAACCTGGGTATTCATAGTAGTAACATCCAGTACTCCCACAGGTGGGGGGTGCAGAGTGCACATAGCGGCTTCAAGGACAGTACTCCCACAGAAAATATGTTTTCTTCTGCTATGGTGACAGAATCCCTTTAAGTCATTTCATTATTTAATTTTTTTTGCAGGGCAATTGCCTGCCCTTACCCCCATTTAGTTTCCTTTTGCAGCCCACTAGCTGTCAATATGACCATTTTAGAGCCATTTAAAAGCACAGAAGTTTGGGTGCCTTTTGACTTCGGGGCCGGGGTCAAGTTCGAGGTCAAGTTCGGACCTGAACCAAACTTTTACTGTATGTTTGCTCGGCTAACACGAACATTTACAGGTTCGCCCATATCTGGCATACATATTGCAACAATGCCTTTTGACAAGCTATAAGATATGTCTTTCAGTTTTATTCATGCACTTATGGATAAACTAAAAAAAGCATGTAACAATGCATAAAAAATGCATGGCATCTATATTAACCCCTTAACGATCGCCTTTTTAATGGCAGTAGTTAAGACTACTTAAACCACAGCGCTGTTAATTAACGGTCCTGTCAAAAAAGTGTATAGCGCCTCCAGAGTCGGATTTTCTCCAGGGTCTCGGCTGCCAGGGGTAGACGAGACCCCAGAGAACATGATTCGGGTCGGGTTGCGATCACTGATATTATCCGTATACCGGTGACCACAAAAAAAGAGAGAGAAATAAGGTCCCCAATCCCCCCAGTACCTCTCGGTGCTCCTCGGCCCTCCTGCTTCCCCCCATGCGCCCATTTTTCCAGGAAGAAAATGGCGGGTGCATGCGCAATGCATCGGATGAGATTTGCCGGCCAGCACCCGGCAACAATAGAAAGATTTTTCCTATTGGTTCATTTAGGTCATTGTGATAGACCCTATCACAGTGATC